>NC_140990.1:13848967-14248967 GCF_052327205.1 Somniosus microcephalus | reverse complement strand
GTCCACCACACTAGACCCAAGAGTTGAGGAGTATGTGAGTCTCCCTAGGGAGTCCCCTCTGAACCTACCATTAACTATGTACAGGCCTAAGGCTCGGCAGAGTTGCACTACCTCCCTACCGCTTTTATTTATTTCACGATCAAGGTTGTTCCGATTTGCGATGGCTGGTGTGACATCTAAAGGGGTCTGGCCAAACACATGGTTGTTTCCCTGTGGGTCTATGAAGTCAGGTTCACAACCGGTCCTTGCATTTAGGTCCCCACATATTATCACCTTTCCTTGGGCCTGGAAATGGCTGATTTCCATGTGGAGAGTATCAAATAACTCCTCTTCGAAATATGGCGAATCTATTGGAGGTATGTAGATCGCACATAAGTAAACATCTTTTTTTGCTATTCCTATATTTTTATCTAGTTTTAGCCATACGTGTGATTTCCCCTGTTTTACCGGTGAGATGTGTTTGTCCAGTTCTCCCTTATACCACACCAATATTCCCCCGGAGGTTCTGCCCTTGCGTGTTTTAGTGTTCTTTACTGAGGGCACAATGATTTCATGGTACATTGGAGGACAGTGGGTCGGCATGTCCTTTTGGCACCATGTTTCTGTTAACACAATTATATCAATGTCTTTTATAGCTTTTAGGAATTCAGGGTCTGTACTCTTCATCCCAAAAGTTGAGGAGCGGAGGCCCTGGATATTCCAGCAGCTTATGTGGAAAGAACGCATTTATATAGTTCAATAAAACGAAATAAAATGGACCTATTTTGTGGGATGAGTGTGGAAACACTATTTTCTATAATGCTAAGTGATGATTTAGTATAAATTTCATGAGGCATGCACATATATCTATCTAATAATAGTAATAATACTGATAGGTGTGGGGGGGGTGGAGATGTACAGGGAGGTGTTTTCCTCTGCTGGTCTCTCTTCTTCTTCCTCCACTTGGCTCTCCTCATCCTCTGTTCGACTCTCTTTTGCTTCCTGTCCATTGGTCCTCTTTGTGTCTGCCTTAGTTTTCAACTGGGGGAATTCCTTTTCGAAGGTGTCCAGATTTTCCACATTCCCCTGTATCATGATCTTTCTATTTTTGTTGTAGTAGCTTATGGTTAGCAGGGGGTCATCTTTATCTAGGTTTCCATCTTTACATATTTTCAGTCTGCCTCCACTGCCAATACCTTCACTGGAGACGTATGTGTAGTGTTTTTGTAAAGTCTCCTTCCAGGAGGTGACGTATTCGGTGTAGAATATGAGGTTGTTCTTCAGCTTAGTCCCTTTGTGTGTGGTATAGTCCACGTAGAGGATTTCTGGGTTATTTTTTAGTGTTGTGTACTTGTATTTTTCCTTTGCTTTATTTTTTGTGCATTGCTCAGGATATATCATTTCCCTGCTCATTGTAGTCGTTTGTTTTTTGTCTCAGATAGATAACTTTTTTTTTCTCTTTTTTGTGTCGTGTTCCACCTTAGCCCACTTTTAGGTCCAAAATTGGGAGTTTTTCAGGGGTTCATCTTTGATATAGCTGCTCTTAAAGGTTTATCTTTCTCTTTTTCTCACAGGCTCTTGGTTCGGGTAGTTTATCGTTTCTCTCGGGTTTCTATTCCTTTTCCTCGCGGGTTTGTTGTTCTTTTTTCAGGTTTTTTTTTTCGAGCTAAATTTAAATAAAATTAAACTTTTTCCGAACTAACTTTAACTAAAATGAAACTTAGGTAGAGTTAGGTAAAACTTATTTCTCCGGCTTTTTCTCTCCAGCTGGTGTTTCCTCTCCTCTCTCTCTCTCTCACGCTCTCTCGCTCCGTCTCTCTCTCTCTAGGTGAAGTTACCTCTCTTTGCTCCTTTTCTCCTTTCAGCAGTTTCCCTTCGTTCAAATTTCGCGCTCTCAGCTCTCAGCTCCCAACGCTCTCTCCGGGCTTCTGCCCTGGCCCCAGCCCCTCGGCTCGGCTGTGCTGTCCCGGCCCGGTGTTTGTCCGAGTTTCTCCGACCCCGGAGTTTCTCGGGTTTCAGGCCCTGGGCTTGCTCGCTCTCCAGGCCCGACCCGATCCCTACCTCTCCACTCGCCTCTTTGACTGGCTCGGGCCGCTCCTCCCGGTCTGGGTCTACTCCTGTTGCTGCTCGCTCTCCGTCTCTCCGGTGCCTCGCTCGGCCCGGTTCCTCGGGCCTTTCTCCGGCTTCAGGCTCCGTGCTCCGGTTGCTGCTCGGGCTCTGCTCTCTCTCTCTCCCTGTTTTGGAGTTCTCTCTCTCTGTTCCCGGTTTCTCTCTCTCTGTTCCCGGGTTTTCCTGCGCTGTTCTGGCTCCGATCCCCCGGCCGCTGTTTTGCTTTGAACGGTCGGTTGCGCGGCGCCTCTCGCGGGCTGGAATGTGGCTCTCTCTCTCACTCCCAATCTCTCTCTCTCTCTCTCTTGCTCTCTCTCTGTCTCTCTCCCTCTCTGCTCTCTCTGTCTCTCTCTCTGTCTCCCTCTCCCTCTCTGTCTCTCTCTCTCTGTCCCCTCTCTCTCTCTCTCTCTCTCTCTGCCTCTCTTTCTCTCTGTCTTTCTCTCCCTCTCTATGACTCTCTCTCTTCCTCTCTCTCTCTCCCCCTCTCTCTCTCTCTCTCTCTGCCTCTCTCTCTGTCTCTCTCTCTCTCTCTCTCCCTCTCCCTCTCTCTCTCTCCCTCTCTCTCCCTCTCTCTCTCCCTCTGTCTCTCTCTCCCTCTCTCTCTCTCTCTCCCTTAGTCTTCTCTCTCCCTCTCTCTCTCTCCCTCTCTCTCTCTCTGTTTCTCTCTCTCTGTCTTTCTCTGTCTCTCTCTCTCTCTCTCCCTCAGTCCTCTCTCTCTCTCTCTCTCCCCCTCTCTCTCTCCCTCAGTCCTCTCTCTCCCTCTCTCCCTCTCTCTCCCTCTCTCCCTCTCTCTCTCTCTGTTTCTCTCTCTCTGTCTTTCTCTGTCTCTCTCTCTCTCTCTCTCCCTCAGCCCTCTCTCTCTCTCTCTCTCTCTCTCTCTCCCTCAGTCCTCTCTCTCTCTCTCTCTCTCTCTTTCTCACTCCCTCAGTCCTCTCTCTCTCTCCCTCCCTCTCTCTCTCTCTGTTTCTCTCTCTCTGTCTCCCTCTCTGTCTCTCTCTCCCTCAGTCCTCTCTCTCTCTCTCTCCCTCTCTCTCACTCCCTCAGTCCTCTCTCTCTCTCTCTCCCTCTCTCTCTCTCAGTTCTTCTCTCTCACTCCCTCAGTCCTTCTCTCGCTCTATCAGTACATCTCTCTATCTTCATCAGTCCTTCTCTCTCCCCCTCAGTCCTTCTCTCTCTCAGTCCATCTCTCTCTCTCTCTCTCAGTCCATCTCTCTCACTACGACAGCCAGGGTTTTTAAGTTCAGTTACTTACATAAATCTAGAATAAAAAGCTAGTATCAGTAATGGTGATCATGAAACTATCAGATTGTTGTTAAAACCCATCTGGTTCACTAATGTCCTGTAGGGAAGGAAATCTGCCGCCCTTACCTGGTCTGGCCGATATGTGACTCCAGACCCACAGCAATGTGGTTGACTCTTAACTGCCCTCTGACCTCGCGAGCCACTCAGCCGTACCAAACCACTACAAAGAACAGCGGTTCAAGAAGGTGGGGCAACTAGGGATGGGCAATAAATGCTGGCCTTGCCAATGATGCCCACATCTCAATTTTTTGAGGATGTAACTGGTAGAATAGATAAGGGAGAACCAGTGGATGTGGTGTATTTGGACTTTCAGAAGGCTTTCGATAATGTCCGGCATAAGAGATTAGCGTGCAAAGTTAAAGCACAAGGGATTGGGGGCAATGTACTGACTTTGATAGAGAACTGGTTGGCAGACAGGAAGCAAAGAGTTGGAATAAACGGGTCTTTTTCCGAGTGGCAGGCAGTTACTAGTGGGGTACCGCAAGGATCAGTGCTAGGACCCCAGTTATTCACAATGTATATTAATGATCTAGACGAGGGAACTAGATGTAATATCTCCAAGTTTGCAGATGACACAAAGCTGGGTGTGCAGTGAGGAGGATGCAGAGAAACTCCAGTATGATTTGGACAGGTTGGGTGATTGGGCAGATGCATGACAGATGCAGTATAATGTGGATAAATGCGAGGTTATCCACTTTGGTGGCAAAAACAGGAAGGCAGATTATTACCTGAACGGCAATAGATTGGGAAAAGGGAAAGTGCAACGAGACCTGGGTGTCCTTGTGCACCAATCGCTGAAGGTAAGCATGCAGGTGCAGCAGGCGGTTAAGAAGGCAAATGGTATGTTGGCCTTCATAGCGAGAGGATTCGAGTACAGGAACAAGGATGTCTTGCTGCAGTTGTACAGGGCCTTGGTGAGACCACACCTTGAGTATTGTGTGCAGTTTTGGTCGCCTTATCTGAGGAAGGATGTTCTTGCCATGGAGGGAGTGCAGCGAAGATTCACCAGACTGATACCTGGGATGGCAGGAATGACGTATGAGGAGAAATTGGGTCGATTGGGCTTATACTTGCTGGAGTTTAGAAGAATGAGAGAGGATCTCATTGAAACTTATAAAATTCTAACAGGACTAGACAGACTAGATGCAGGAAGGATGTTCCCAATGGCGGGAGAGTCCAGAACCAGGGGTCACAGTCTAAGGATAAGGGGTAAGCCATTTAGGACAGAGATGAGGAGGAATTTCTTCACCCAGAGAGTGGTGAACCTGTGGAATTCTCTACCGCAGAAGACAGTTGAGGCCAATTCATTAAATATATTCAAGAAGGAGTTAGATATATTTTTAAGGCTAAAGGGATCAAGGGATATGGGGAGAAAGCAGGGACAGGGTACTGAATTTGGATGCTCAGCCATGATCTCATTGAATGGCGGAGCAGGCTCGAGGGGCCGAATGGCCTACTCCTGCTCCTATCTTCTATGTTTCTATAAACTAATAAATAATCAACCCCGGCATGGAACTGTTGGGCCAAATGGCCTGTTTCTGTGCTGTAAATATCATTGTATTTCTCTGTAACAAAAGCAACAGAAAGTTAAAAAAAAATGTTTTTAATCATTCTCAGGATGTGGGAGTCGCTGGCAAGGCCAGCATTTATTGCCCATCCCTAGTTGCCCCTTGAGAAGGTGGCGGTGAGCCGCCTTTTTGAACCTCTGCAGTCCGTGTGGTGAAGGTACTCCCACAGTGCTGCTAGGGAGGGAGTTCCAGGATTTTGACCCAGTGACGATGAAGGAACGGCGATATACTCCCAAGTCAGGATGACGTGTGACTTGGAGAACATAAGAACATAAGAACATAAGAAATAGGAGCAGGAGTAGGCCAATCGGCCCCTCGAGCCTGCTCCACCATTCAATAAGATCATGGCTGATCTGATCCTAACCTCAAATCTTCTATCACTCTGCATCCACCCGAACCCATGTGATCTCCCGGGAGAGGCGAAAAACCAGATAAAGACCCAATGGCCAATTTGGGAGAAAAAAATCTGGGAAATTCCTCTCCGACCCATCTAGGCGATCGAAATTCTTCCAGGAGATCACTCTGTCCCTATATTTTCTACAGTACTTACCTTCTGTAAAGGCGATCTCCACCCCAGCCAGGAACAGGAATAAAACCATCTCCTGAAATCTAACACAGAATTAGAACACAGTAGGAGCAGAACAAGGCTACACGGCCCCTGGGCCCACTCCACTACCCACAGGGCTATGACCATTCCGAGCCTAGGCTCATGTCCAATTTCCTGCCCGCTCCCCGTAACCCTTAATTCCCTTTACTTCTAGGAAACTATCTATTTCTGTTTTAAATTTATGTAATGATGTAGCTTCCACAGCTTTCTGGGGCAGCAAATTCCACAAACCTACCACCCTCTGAGTGAAGAAGTTTCTCCTCATCTCAGTTTTGAAAGAGCAGCCCCTTATTTTAAGATTATGCCCCCTAGTTCTAGTTTCACCCATCATTGGGAACATCCTCACCGCATCCACCCGATCAAGCCCCTTCACAATCTTATATGTTTCAATAAGATCGCCTCTCATTCTTCTGAACTCCAATGAGTAGAGGCCCAATCTACTCAACCTCTCCTCATATGACCACCCCCTCATCCCCGGAGGGGAACTTGGAGGTGGTGGTGTTCCCATGGGCCTGCTGCCCTTGTCCTTCTAGGTGGAAGAGGTCGCGGGTTTGGGAGGTGCTGCCGAAGAAGCCTTGGCGAGTTGCTGCAGTGCATCTTGTAGAGGGTACACACTGCAGCCACGGTGCGCCGGTGGTGGAGGGAGGGAATGTTTAAGGTGGTGGATGGGCCCAGATATGGCATGTTCCTGTGTTCCTCCAAAGGAGGACTGTGAGCAGCACTGGGCACCACACCTGAGGAAGGATATATTGGCCTTGGAGGGAGTGCAGCGTAGGTTTACCAGAATGATAGCCGGACTCCAAGGGTTAAGTTACGAGGAGAGATTACACAAATTAGGGTTGTATTCCCTGGAATTTAGAAGGTTAAGGAGCGATTTGATTGAAGTTTTCAAGATATTAAAGGGAACAGATGGGGTAGAGAGAGAAACTATTTCCGCTGGTTGGGGATTCTAGAACTAGGGGGCATGGTCTAAAAATTAGAGCCAGACCTTTCAGGAGTGAAATTAGGAAACACTTCTACACACAAAGGGTGGTAGAGGTTTGGAACTCACTTCCGCAAACGGCAATCGATGCGAGATCAGTTCATTTTAAATCTGAGATTGATTGATTTTTGTTAACCAAAGATATTAAGGGATATAACTAAATATTGGGAAGACCGAAGCCATTGTCATCGGTCCCCGCCATGAACCCTAACCACGGACTCCATCCCTCTCCCTAACATCTGTCCGAGGCTGAACCACACTGTTCGCAACCTTGGTGCCATATTTGACCCTGAAATGAGCTTCCGACCACATATCCGCAGCACAACAAAGACCGCCTACTTCCACCTCCGTAACATCGCCTGTCTCCGCCCTTGCCTCAGCTGATCCGCTGCTGAAACCCTCATCCATGCCTTTGTTACCTCTAGACTTGACTATTCCAACGCACTCCTGGCTGGCCTCCCACATTCCACCCTACGGAAACTTGAGGTCATCCAAAACTCGGCTGCCCATGCCCTAACTCGCACCAAGTCCCGTTCGCCCATCACCCGGTTAAGCAATGTCTGATTTTAAAATTCTCATCCTTGTTTTCAAATCCCTCCACCATGGCCTCGCCCCTTCCTATCTCTGTAACCTCCTCCAGCCCCACAACCCCCCGAGATATCTGCGCTTCTCTAATTCTGCCCTCTTGAGCATCCCTGATTATAATCGCTCAACCTTTGGTGGTCGTGCCTTCAGCTGCCGAGTCCCTAAGCTCTGGAATTCCCTCCCTAAACCTCTCCACCTCTCTTTCCTCCTTTAAGACGCTCCTTAAGACCTGCCTCTTTGACCTTGGTCACCTGCCCTAATAATCCCCTTATGTGGCTTGGTGTCAAATTTTGTTTGTTAACGCTCCTGTGAAGCGCCTTGGGACGTTTTACTATGTTAAAGGCGCTCTATAAATACAAGTAGTTGTTGCTGTTGTTGATATGGGACAAAGGCGGGTATATGGAGTAAGGTCAAAGATCAGCCATGATCTCATTGAGTGGCAGAATGGGCTCGAGGGAGCTAAATGGCCTCCTCCTGTTTCTATGTTCCTATTACAGGTAGAGCGATAGGTGAGAATGCGCGTGTGATAGGCTGAGTCGCAAGGGGCGGGAACGAAATGCACCAATGAGAGCAATTGTCATTGTCCAATAGGGAATAAGCAGTCGGAAAGGAGGCGAGGGGGTTGCCGGGCAAGAAATGTTTTAGTTGTCTTCTGATATATATTGGATATATTTCTTAAGGCTAAAGGGATCAAGGGGTATGGGGAGAAAGCAGGGACAGGGTACTGAATTTGGATGATCAGCCATGATCTCATTGAATGGCGGAGCAGGCTGGAGGGGCCGAATGGCCTACTCCTGCTCCTATCTTCTATGTTTCTATGTTTCAAACATTCCAGAAAGGGTAAGTGACTGAGAGGACATTGGTGACACAGAGAGGCAGGTCTGACACGCTTCTCGACTTGTTTGTTCTTCGTGTATTCTGGGATGCTTCTTCACCCTGCAGTGAAAGGTCAGTGCCTGACCCACTGACCCCCGAACCACTCCCTCATCGGGAGGTGGCAGTACGGAGGGAGCGCTGGACTGTCGGAGGGGCGGTACTGAGGGAGTGCCGCACTGTTGGAGGGGCAGTACTGAGGGAGTGCTGGACTGTCGGAGGGGCGGTACTGAGGGAGCACTGCACTGTCGGAGGGGCAGTACTGAGGGAGCGCTGGACTGTCGGAGGGGCAGTACTGAGGGAGCACTGCACTGTCGGAGGGGCAGTACTGAGGGAGCACCGCACTGTCGGAGGGCAATACTGAGGGAGTGCCGCACTGTCGGAGGGGCAGTACTGAGGGAGCACTGTACTGTCGGAGGGGCTGTATTGAGGGAGCACTGCACTGTGGGAGGGGCAGCACTGAGGGGGCCCTGCACTGTCGGAGGGGCAGTACTGAGGGAGCACTGCACTCTCGGAGTGGCAGTACTGAGGGAGCACTGCACTGTCGGAGGGGCAATACTGAGGGAGCGCTACACTGTTGGAGGGGCAGTACTGAGGGAGCACTGCACTGTTGGAGGTGCCGTCTTTCGGGATGAGACGTTAAACCTAAGCCCCCGTCTACCCTCTGAGATGGACGTAAAAGTTCGCACAGCCACTGTTGGAAGAAGAGCAGGTGGGAGTTCTCCCCGGTGTCCTGGGACCAATATTTTTCCCTCAACCCAACATCACTAAAGAAAATCTAGATGATCTGGTCATTTATCTCATTGTCTCCAGTACCCTATCTTGCACCAAGTCCCGTTCACCTGCCACCCTCCCCTGTACTCACTGACCTACATTGGCTCCCGGTCCGGCAATGCCTCGAATTTCACATTCTCATCCTCCTGTTCAAATCCCTCCCATGGTCTCCTCACCACCGCCTCTCCCTACCCCATCTCTGTAACTTCCTCTGGTCCTGCAACCCTCCGAGATCTTTGCGCTCCTCCAATTTTTGCCCCTTGTCCATCCCTGATTTTCATCGCTCCACCATTGGCGGCCATGCCTTCAGCTGCCTGGGCTCCTAAGCTCTGGAATTCCCTCCCTAAACCTCTCCGCCTCTCCACCTCTCTGCTCCTCCTTTAAGACCCTCCTTAAAACCTACCTCTTTGACCAAGCTTTTTTGGTCCTTTTTTATCCTTATGATTGTACGGATAACCGTAGCTGTCGTAAAGACAGCGGGGGTTTGATTGATAGCTGGTTGACGGCTGATGTCATATCCGGGGGCGGGATCCGACACCATCTTGGCCATGCTTCAGATACTGTACTGGGAGACACAGAGTCAGGACTGAATAAATGGCTCTCCTCAACAACTGCTTGTGAGACTCATAATTACGTTATTAAGATAACATTACATGGTACCAGGATTTATAGAACTCACGATAAGGACATACTACAACAATGGAAGGAATAAAACCTCTGGCTAGCCTGCAACTAGAAGGAAATGTGGATGAAAATTGGCGTGTCTTCAAGCAACGCTTTCTTCTCTACCTCACAGCGATTGACGCTTCGACTAGCTCTGGAACACGTAAGGTAGCTTTGTTGCTAACAGTGGCTGGCTCGCAGGCAGTCAAGCTGTTTAACACATTTACGTTTGCGGCCGAAGATGATAAAAATGATCTGGACAAGGTGATAGAACGGTTCGATGAATACTGCACTCCAAAAAAGAATGAAACGTATGAGAGATTCGTGTTTCGCTCCCGCGTGCAAAAGCAAGGAGAATCCTTTGATTTTTTTTGACGGACTTGAAAATAAAAGCACAAACATGCAACTTTAAGGACCTGAAGGAATCGATGATACGCAATCAAGTCATAGAAACATAGAAACATAGAAGATAGGAGCAGGAGTAGGCCATTTGGCCCCTCGAGCCTGCTCCGCCATTCAATGAGATCATGGCTGATCATCCAAATTCAGTACCCCGTTCCTGCCTTCTCTCCATATCCCTTGATCCCTTTAGCGTTTTTGGAATACTCAACAAGAAGGTGAGGGAGAGAATGCTTAAACACAATGACCTAAATTTGGATGCAGCAGTGAAAATTTGTCAGGCTAGTGAACTCTCAGCCATGCACACGAAAACGTTCGAAGGGAGCAGCACAGCAGAAGGGAGCGGCCTGGGGCTGAAAAACCTGCCGGTGGATGTGGTACACAAAAGGGACACAAGAGGGCCTACGGAGTTCAAGACGATGACGCCTTACGAATGCAGACGGTGCGGTAATAAACACGTGGCCAGACAGTGTCCTGCTTATGGGAAGAACTGCGCAAAATGTAAAGGCAGGAATCACTTTGCCAAGATGTGTTTTTTGGAAGAGAAAACTGAAGGTAAAAAGACAGGGCATGCTATTGAGACTGAAGAGACAGGAGCAGAGACTTTGTTTGTTGGAATGGTGCAAAATGAGTCAAAACAGGGAAAAAATGCTAATGAAGTGCACTCTGTAGGACCAAAGACTGAAGTTTGGATAGCTCCGTTGCTGGTAAATGGCACCATTGTTCCCTTTAAGCTAGATACAGGTGCTAAGGCAAACCTCATAAGTTGGAGTGATGCACGGAATCTCAAAGTGCGACCTAAAATACTGAACAAGACAGTGTCTTTGAAGGCATACAATGGACAAAGCATTGAAACAAAAGGAACGTGTAGGCTGAATGTTAAGGTAAAAAAATCACATTCACCCTTTGACCTTTGTTATAGTGCCTGAAGGACATGAGTCACTGATGGGGGATAAGGCCTGTGTGGATTTGGGCTTGGTAAAACGAATCTATACTATCAATGAACTGAACTGCGTGCAGAGTGCCCCCCAAGATAGTACAAATCTGACTCATGAGGCTATAGCACACAAATATGCAGATGTCTTTCAGGGTTTCGGAGAATTGCCCTTTACATACTCCATCAAACTGAGAGAGGATGCACAACCTGTGATTCACACACCCAGGAGAGTTCCAGTGGCTCTCCGTGAAAAACTGAGGAAAGAGCTAGACCGCATGGAGGGACTAGCTGTCATAAAGAAGATTGAGGAACCGACTGACTGGGTAAATTCCATGGTCTGCGTCAATTCAAAGAAAACTGATAAATTGCGTGTCTGCATGGATCCCAAGGACCTTAACACCAATATCAAAAGAGAGCACTACCAAATTCCAAAGAGAGAGGAAATAGTCAGCGAAATGACAGAACCGAAAGTCTTCTCCAAAATGGACGCCTCGCATGGTTTCTGGCATTGAAACTTGATGAAGAAAGTGCTAAGCTGTGCACTTTTAACACCCCGTTTGGTCGATACTCCTACCAGCGTCTGCCCTTTGGTATTAGCTCCGCCCCAGAAATCTTTCACAGAGCAATGGAGCAAATCATCGAGGGCCTGGAGTGAGTGCGGGTGTACGTGGATGATCTGATAGTATGGGGCTCCACTCAGGGGGAGCACGACACCAGACTGGAGAAAACACTTCAGAGAATACAGCAGTATGGACTCAAACTAAATAAAGACAAATGTCAGTTCAGTGTCAATGAAACCACATTCCTCGGAGACAAGATCTCTGCAGAGGGGATTCAGCCAGACAAGTCAAAGGTAAAGGCTATACATAACATGGAGAAACCAAAGGACAAGAAAGGGGTTCAGCGGGCCCTTGGCATGGTTAACTACCTAGGAAAATTCATTCCAAATCTAGCAGTGAAAACTGTTCATCTGAGAAAACTGCTGCACCAAGAGACAGAGTTCCAATGGGGACATGAACATGCGAGAGAATGGAAAGGGCTGCTACACATTCTAGCAAGTGAACCCCTACTGAAGTTCTTCTGCCCTAAAAAGAGGACAAAAGTGTCCACAGATGCCTCTAAGGATGGATTAGGGACTGTCCTTCTACAGGAAGATGAAGGAGAATGGCGACCAGTGGCGTATGCGTCACGCTCCATGACGGCTACAGAGTGCCGGTACGCGCAAATCGAGAAGGAGTGCCTTGGCTTGGCATTTGGGTGTGAAAAATTTCATACCTACATCTATGGTCTTCCCAAGGTTGTCCTAGAAACGGACCATAAGCCACTGCTAGGGATCGCAAAGAAGAATCTGTGTGACATGTCACCACGGATACAACGCCTAATGATAAGACTTCAACGTTACAATTTTGAGCTAACATACGTGCCAGGGACACTATCCAGGGCTGCGCCTTACGCCACACAAAACAGTGAATCAGAAGAGGATGTGGCTCTTCATGTGGATATGGTCTACGCAGCATTGCCCGCTGCACAGGAACAACTATCAGTGATAGTCACAAAGACATCAAAGGACCCAGTCCTGAGTAAAGTAATGAGAAATCTTCAAGCGGGCTGGAAGAAAGGGTCATGTAAACAATATTATCACATTCAGTCTGAGCTCTCTGTGGTCAATGGATTACTGCTTAAGTGTAACAGGATAGTAGTGCCCACCTCTATGCGACGAGAAATGCTCAGCAGGATACATGAAGGGCACCTGGGTGCAGAAAAGTCGAAAAGGAGAGCACGTGAGGCACTCTACTGGCCAAACATGAATTCTGATATTGACCAGTTGATCAGCGAGTGTGCTACATGTCAGGAGTATCACTACAAGCAAACAAAAGAGCCCCTCATTACCACAGAGCTCCCATCACAACCTTGGGAAAAGGTCGGAACTGATATATTTCACTATGAAGGAAAAGACTATTTGTTAGTTATTGATTATTATTCCAATTATCCGGAGATTGCTCTCTTGTCCAGTACCACATCAAGAGCTGTGATAACTCACCTGAAGTCAATCTTTGCCAGGCAGGGCATCCCTCTAACCCTGGTCTCTGATAATGGCCCTCCCTATGCCAGTCATGAGTTTCAGTCATTTGCTTCAGAGTGTGAGTTTAATCATGTAACCTCCAGTCCGCTCTATCCTCAGGCTAATGGAAAAGCGGAGAAGGGGGTACAGATTGTGAAAAGACTATAAAAGAAAGCAGCACACAGCAACACTGACCCATATCTGGCCCTGATGTCGTACAGGGCGGGCCCGCTAGCAAGCGGCAAGTCTCCAGCTGAGCTCTTACTGGGTCGGAAAATCCGTACACGACTTCCCAGTTATGTCACACCTGACCACAGAGATGAAGTGTGGGCAGACAAGGCTCGGAAACTACAACAGAAACAAAAAACACTTCATGACCGCACAGCCACTACACTAGTGCCTCTACAGGAGAAGGATATAGTTCGCATTGAAGGGCCTGAGTCATGGCCTACAAGAGCCACCGTTCTACAACAGGTCACCCCCAGGTCATACAGTGTCATGACAGAGAACGGCAATGTGTTTCGCAGAAACAGGAGGCACCTACTGAAAACCACAGAGACCTTTCAGCCTCAGGAGGACGGAAAGGATGACGAGATGAGGGAAATGCCACAAAGAGACGAGATGAGGGAAATGCCACAAAGTGACGAAGGACACAATAGTGATAATGTGGCAAGGGACCTGTGTGGTACAGACATGAGCTTAAGGGATACAACTGGGGTGGTTCAGCAAACACCCGTTCAGCCACGCAGGTCACAGTGCACCAGAAAGCCTGTAGTTAAACTTGACCTGTAGACAGGGATTGATAAGACTGTAAACAGTTAATGGACTCATGGTGTGGGTAAGGTTTATACCTACCTGCAATTAGTTCAATGGTGTAGTTACACTGACTGGTTCTATATGATGTTAACAAGTGTTCTATGTGTTACGTTATGTTATGTTGTTACTGTGTTATGTCTTCATTGAAGGGGGAAGATGTACGGATAACCGTAGCTGTCGTAAAGACAGCGGGGGTTTGATTGACAGCTGGTTGATGGCTGATGTCATATCCGGGGGCGGGATCCGACGCCATCTTGGCCATGCTTCAGATGCTGTACTGGGAGATACAGAGTCAGGACTGAATAAATGGCTCTCCTCAACAACTGCTTGTGAGGCTCATAATTACATTATTAAGATAACATTACAATGATGATACAAAGATAGGTGGGTTAGCAAGTTGTAAGGAGGACACAAGGAGTCTGCAAAGGGATATAGATAGGTGGATAGGTGGGCAGAGGAAACGCTTCAAGGACACCCTCAAAGCCTCCTTGAAAAAGTGTAACATCCCCACCGACACCTGGGAATCCCTGGCCCAGGACCGCACAAAGTGGAGGAGAAGCATCCGGGAAGGCGCCGAACACCTCGAGTCTCTTCGCCGGGAGCAAGCGGAAGCCAAGCGCAGGCAGCGGGAGGAACGCACGTAAACCCAAGCACCCCACCCACCCGCCCCTTCAACCACCGTCTGCCCCACCTGTGACAGAGACTGTAGGTCCCGCATTGGACTCATCAGTCACCTGAGAACTCATTGTTAATGTGGAAACAAGTCATCCTCGGTTCCGAGGGACTGCCTAAGAAGAAGAAGAAGACGAAGGAGAAGATAGATATGTTAAGTGAGTGGGCAAACATTTGGCAGATGGAGTGTAATGTGGGAAAATGTGAGGTTTGGAGGAAAGAATAAAAAAGCAAATTATTATTTAAATGGGAAGAGATTACAAAATGCGGCGGTACAGAGGGATCTGGGGGTCCTAGTACATGAAACACAAAAAGTTAGCATGCAGGTACAGCAAGTAATTAGGAAGGCTAATGGAATGTTTGCCTTTATTGCAAGGGGGTAGGGAGTATAAAAGGTAGGGAAGTTTTGATGCAACTTTACAGGGCGCTGGTGAGACCGTACCTGGAGTACTGCCTACAGTTTTGGTCTCCATATTTAAGGAAGGATGGATGCAGAGCAGAGAAGGTTCACCAGGTTGATTCCTGGGGTTGACGTATGACGAAAGTTTGAGCAGGTTGGGCCTATACTCATTGGAGTTTAGAAGAATGAGAGGTGACCTTATTGAAACATATAAGATTCTGAGGGGGCTTGACAGGGTAGGTGCTGAGAGGATGTTTCCCCTCGAGGGGGAATCTAGAACTGGGGGGCATAGTTTCAGAATAAGGGGACGCCCATTTAAGACGGGGATGAGGAGGAATTTCTTCTCTCAGAGAGACGTGAATCTGTGGAATTCTCTACCCGAGAGCTGTGGAGGCGGAGTCACTGAATATATTCAAGGCGGAGATTGACTGACATTTGAACTACAGGGGGGTCAAGGGGTGTGGGGAGAGAGCGGGAAAGTGGAGTTGAGGCCAAGCTTGGATCTTATAGAATGGCGGAGCAGGCTCGAGGGGCCGAATGGCTGACTCCTGCTCCTAGTTCTTATGTGGCTCGGTGTCAAATTTTGCTTGATAATCGGTCCTGTGCAGCACCTTGGGGATGTATTACTACATCAAAGGCGCTATGTTGTTGTAAAAGGCAAATCTTTTTGCCGAGAGAAACAATTTGAAGCAAAAATTAAGGATTGGAAAGTGGCAAATGTGACACCCTGGCTCAAGAAAGGGTGTAAGGACAATCCTAGTAACTACAGGCCGGTCAGTTTAACATCAGTGGTGGGGAAAGGTTTGGAAACAATAATCAAGGAAAAGTTAACGGGCAAGTGGAGAGGGTTAAGCTAATTAAGGATTTCTAAAAGGCAGATTGTGTTCGACTAATCTAATTGAATTTTTTGATGAAGTAACAGAGAGGATTGATGAAGGGAATGCAATGGATGTTGTCTACATGGATTTTAGGAAACATAGAAACATAGACGATAGGAGCAGGAGTAGGCCATTTGGCCCCTCGAGCCTGCTCCGCCATTCAATGAGATCATGGCTGATCATCCAAATTCAGTACCCTGTCCCTGCCTTCTCCCCATATCCCTTGATCCCTTTAGCCTTAAGAAATATATCCAACTCTTTCTTGAATATATTTAATGAATTGGCTTCTACTGCCTTCTGTGGTAGAGAATTCCACAGGTTCACCACTCTCTGGGTGAAGAAATTCCTCCTCATCTCTGTCCTAAATGGCTTACCCCTTATCCTTAGACTGTCACCCCTGGTTCTGGACTCCCCGACCATCGGGAACATCCTTCCTGCGTCTAGTCTGTCTAGTCCTTTTAGAATTTTATAAGTTTCAATGAGATCCCCTCTCATTCTTCTAAACTCCAGCGAGTATAAGCCCAATCAACCCAATCTCTCCTCATATGTCATTCCTGCCATCCCAGGTATCAGTCTGGTGAATCTTCGCTGAACTCCTTCCATGGCAAGAACATCCTTCCTCAGATAAGGCGACCAAAACTGCACACAATACTCAAGATGTGGTCTCACCAAGACCCTGTATAACTGCTGCAAGACATCCTTGTTCCTGTACTCAAACCCTCTCGCTATGAAGGCCAACATACCATTTGCCTTCTTAACCGCCTGCTGCACCTGCATGCTTACCTTCAGCGACTGGTGCACAAGGACACCCAGGTCTCGTTGCACTTCCCCTTCTCCCAGTCTATTGCCATTCAGATAATAATTTGCATTCCTGTTTTTGACACCAAAGTGGATAACCTCGCATTTATCCACGTTATACTGCATCTGCCATGCTTCTGCCCAATCACCCAACCTGTCCAAATCATACTGGAGTTTCTCGGCATCCTCCTCACAGCACACACGCCCACCCAGCTTTGTGTCGTCTGCAAACTTGGAGATATTACAACTAGTTCCCTCGTCTAGATCATTAATGGCCCAGAAATTCGGGTCCCAACGCGTGAGTACGCACGGGGTACTCCGCGTGGACCCGATGGAAGTGCCGGTTTCTTGCATGCACAGCGCATGCGCGGGAAACCGGCACTTCCGATCCTCTGAACGAAGGGGTTCAGAGGTGGAACGCACGTGCGCGCGTGCGCTTTGAACTTAGTTTTTTTTCCCACAGGTTTTCACGCGAGGGTAAGCCTGTAGGATTTACACATTTAAAAAGCAGGCGTAAGGCCTGCTTTTTACAAGGTAAGTAGTCAATTAATTAAAATTAAAACTTTTTTCCACAGGTATATTATTTTTAAATACTTTAAAGTAAGGAAAGTTTATTTTTAGCCCTTTTTTTTATAAAATTAATTTTTCAAAAATTTAAATTATTGTTTAAAATAGTTAATTAATGTAATTTATAGTTTATTTAAAAAGTGTGATTTAAAAAAATTTTATTTGAAGGTTAACTACTGTTTTGGGAGCCGGAGTATTCATAAGTTTGACAGGTCTTTCTGTCAATCTTATGAATGGGCTTTTCCCTCCTCCGATTGGCTGCCCATGGCCCACGTGATCCCAGGGGACGCATCGCACTAACTACGCCCCTGGGACACGCAAGCACAGCGTGCCGGGAGCTGGACCGGGCCACAGAGAGGAAATCCACGGAGCCCTAAAGCTCAACTGCCGGCGCGCAAGTTAAGTGTAGGTCGGGGGCTTGCACCCGCGGGAAGCCCCCGACCCGAATTTCTGGGCCAATATATATTGTGAATAGCTGGGGTCCTAGGACTGATCCTTGCGGTACCCCACTAGTCACTGCCTGCCACTTGGAAAAAGACCCGTTTATTCCAACTCTTTGCTTCCTGTCTGCCAACCAGTTCTCTATCCAAGTCAATACCTTGCCCCCAATCCCATGTGCTTTAACTTTACACGATAATCTCTTATGCGGGACCTTATCGAAAGCCTTCTGAAAGTCCAAATGCACCACATCCACTGGTTCTCCCTTATCTATTTTACCAGTTACATCCTCAAAAAATTCCAGTAGATTAGTCAAGCACGATTTACCTTTTGTAAGGTAAGGTAGGCGTTTGACAAAGTACCACATCGAAGGCTGGTTAACAAAATTGAGGCTCATGGAATAGGTGGGTCAGTGGCAGCTTGGATAAAGAATTGGCTTAAGGACCGAAAACTGCAAGCTGTGGCAAATGGCTGTTTTTCAGACTGGAGGATGGTAGACAGTGGTGATCCCCAACGGTAACGTATTACTATGTCAAATGTTCTGCATCAATGCAAGTTGTTGTGAAAAAGCTCTCCGCCATCAGCAAAAGAAATACACCATACACAAACAACGTGACAGAAAATGAAAATATATTTCACTGTAACAATGACAAATTAATAAATTAAACGCAACAAATGTAAATAGGATACAGGTGGCCGATTGTCAACTGCACACTGTGGGTTCAATCATCAACATATTTGGCCACAAAGTCAACCGATTCAACAGTGAAAGCTCGGTGGGTGTTTCAGGTGATTGAAGGGTTCGACAGGGTAGATTGAGAGAGGGAGAAACTATTTCCTGGGATATATTGGCCCTTGGATGTGTCGCAGCGCAGATTCAGCAGAATAATACTGGGGCTAAAAGGGTTCAATTATGAGGGACAGGTTGCAAAGACTAGGCTTGAGGGGCTGAATGGCCTCCTCCTGTTCCTGTGATTGAATGGGCGGAATGGGCTCGAGGGGCTGAATGGCCTCCTCCTGTTCCTATGGTTGAATGGGCGGAACAGGCTTGAGGGGCTGAATGGCTTCCTCCTGTTCCTATGATTGAATGGGGGAACAGGCTTGAGGGGCTGAATGGCCTCCTCCTGTTCCTATGATTGAATGGGGGAACAGGCTTGAGGGGCTGAATGGCCTCCTCCTGTTCCTATGATTGAATGGGGGAACAGGCTCGAGGGGCTGTATGGCCTCCTATTCCTATGATTGAATGGGTGGAACAGGCTCGAGGGGCTGAATGGCCTCCTCCTGCTCCTATGATTCAATGGGTGGAACAGGCCCGAGGGGCTGAAAGGCCTCCTCCTGCTCCTATGATTGAATGGGCGGAACAGGCTTGAGGGGCTGAATGGCCTCCTCCTGTTCCTATGATTGAATGGGTGGAACAGGCTCGAGGGGCTGAACGGGGGAAGAGAGCGCGCCCTTTGACTCCGTTCCCGCCCCCCCTTAATCCAAACGGAGAGGGAAACAAGCGGCCTTGCTTTCGTCTGTGTGACCGCGAGCCACATCCCCGACCCTCCCCTTCCCTGGCAGAACACTTCCGGAACAAACTACCGCCCGAATCTGCCGAGTGGCATTCCCCCACTCCACCCTGCCAACCCCGATCGCACTCAAGCCACCATGCGAAGAATGTGCGGGGAAGGGTGGGGGGGAGGGGGAGGGGGAAATGGAGGTCGTAGATATTTTAATCCCCACTTCACCCCTACCCAGCCCCCTACCCACCCTACAGGGAAGGGTCTGCCTCTGGTACACAGGCCGCTTTCCCTCCCCCATCCCCCTGACCTCTGACCCCCACCCCAGCCTACCTCCCCTCCTCCCATCCCCCGCCCGCCACCTCCGCACCCCACATACTGAGTGGCCTTTGGACCAGAGAATGAGGTGTGGGGAGATCAGGCTCCGACATTACAAATTGTCCCTCAAAATCCACCCCTCTCCTCTCCCCTCACCCCCCCAACCCTCATCCCTTCTCCTTCAATTCGCTCCCAGCTAGAAGCGAAGTAGTGTCAACATTTGGCTCAGTTGACCTCTCAGTCAGAACGTCGTGGGTTCAAGTCCTGTTAAGGAGAGTTTAGCCCCACGATCTAAACCAGTAAATCTCCAGGTTGGTAGTAAATGAGGGAGCGCTGCACTGTCATTGGGCCGTACTGAGGGAGCGCTGCACTGTCGGAGGGGCAGTACTGAGGGAGCGCTGCACTGTCGGAGGGGCAGTACTGAGGGAGGGCTGCACTGTCAGTGGGGCAGTACTGAGGGAGCGCTGCACTGTCGGAGGGGCAGTACTGAGGGAGCGCTGCACTGTCAGTGGGGCAGTACTGAGGGAGCGCTGCACTGTCGGAGGGTCAGTACTGAGGGAGCGCTGCACTGTCAGAGGGGCAGTACTGAGGGAGCGCTGCACTGTCAGTGGGGCAGTACTGAGGGAGCGCTGCACTGTCGGAGGGTCAGCACTGAGGGAGCGCTGCACTGTCAGTGGGGCAGTACTGAGGGAGCGCTGCACTGTCGGAGGGGAAGTACTGAGGGAGTGCTGCACTGTCGGAGGGTCAGTACTGAGGGAGCGCTGCACTGTCGGAGGGTCAGTACTGAGGGAGCGCTGCACTGTCGGAGGGGCAGTACTGAGGGAGCGCTGCACTGTCGGAGGGTCAGTACTGAGGGAGCGCCGCACTGTCGGAGGGGCAGTACTGAGGGAGCGCTGCACTGTCGTTGGGGCAGTACTGAGGGAGCGCTGCACTGTCGGAGGGGCAGTACTGAGGGAGCGCTGCACTGTCGGAGGGGCAGTACTGAGGGAGCGCCACACTGTCGGAGGGGCAGTACTGAGGGAGCGCTGCACTGTCGGAGGGTCAGTACTGAGGGAGCGCTGCACTGTCGGAGGGGCAGTACTGAGGGAGCGCCACACTGTCGGAGGGGCAGTACTGAGGGAGCGCTGCACTGTCGGAGGGGCAGTGCTGAGGTAGCGCCGCACTGTCGGAGGGGCAGTACTGAGGGAGCGCTGCACTGTCGGAGGGGCAGTACTGAGGGAGCGCTGCACTGTCGGAGGGGCAGTGCTGAGGTAGCGCCACACTGTCGGAGGGGCAGTGCTGAGGTAGCGCTGCACTGTCGGAGGGGCAGTACTGAGGGAGCGCCACACTGTCAGAGGGGCAGTACTGAGGGAGCGCTGCACTGTCGGAGGGGCAGTGCTGAGGTAGCGCCGCACTGTCGGAGGGGCAGTACTGAGGGAGCGCTGCACTGTCAGAGGGGCAGTACTGAGGGAGCGCTGCACTGTCGGAGGGGCAGTGCTGAGGTTGCTCCGCACTGTCGGAGGGGCAGTGCTGAGGTAGCGCTGCACTGTCGGAGGGGCAGTACTGAGGGAGCGCCACACTGTCGGAGGGGCAGTACTGAGGGAGCGCTGCACTGTCGGAGGGGCAGTGCTGAGGTAGCGCCGCACTGTCGGAGGGGCAGTACTGAGGGAGCGCTGCACTGTCGGAGGGGCAGTACTGAGAGAGCGCTGCACTGTCGGAGGGGCAGTGCTGAGGTAGCGCCGCACTGTCGGAGGGGCAGTACTGAGGGAGCGCTGCAATGTCGGAGGGGCAGTACTGAGGGAGCGCCACACTGTCGGAGGGGCAGTGCTGAGGTAGCGCCGCACTGTCGGAGGGGCAGTACTGAGGGAGCGCTGCACTGTCAGAGGGGCAGTACTCAGGGAGCGCTGCACTGTCAGAGGGGCAGTACTGAGGGAGCGCTGCACTGTTGAGGGGCAGTACTGAGGGAGCGCTGCACTGTCGGAGGGGCAGTATTGAGGGAGCGCTGCACTGTCGGAGAGTCAGTACTGAGGGAACGCTGCACTGTCGGAGGGGCAGTACTGAGGGAGCGCTGCACTGTCGGAGGGGCAGTACTGAGGGAGCACTGCACTGTCGGAGGGGCAGTACTGAGGGAGCGCTGCACTGTCGGAGAGGCAGTACTGAGGGAGCGCTGCACTGTCAGAGAGGCAGTACTGAGGGAGCGCTGCACTGTAGGAGGGTCAGTACTGGGGGAGCGCTGCACTGTCGGAGGGGCAGTACTGAGGGAGCGCTGCACTGTCGGAGGGGCAGTACTGAGTGAGCGCTGCACTGTCGGAGGGTCAGTACTGAGGGAGCGCTGCATTGTCGGAGGGGCAGTACTGAGGGAGCGCTGCACTGTCGGAGGGGCAGTACTGAGGGAGCGCTGCACTGTCGGAGGGTCAGTACTGGGGGAGCGCTGCACTGTCGGAGGGGCAGTACTGAGGGAGCGCTGCACTGTCGGAGGGGCAGTACTGAGGGAGCGCTGCACTGTCGGAGGGTCAGTACTGAGGGAGCGCTGCATTGTCGGAGGGGCAGTACTGAGGGAGCGCTGCACTGTCGGAGGGGCAGTACTGAGGGAGCGCTGCATTGTCGGAGGGGCAGTACTGAGGGAGCGCTGCACTGTCGGAGAGGCAGTACTGAGGGAGTGCTGCACTGTCGGAGAGGCAGTACTGAGAGAGCGCTGCACTGTCGGAGGGGCAGTACTGAGGGAGCACTGCACTGTCGGAGGGGCAGTACTGAGGGAGCGCCACACTGTCGGAGGGGCAGTACTGAGGGAGCGCTGCACTGTCGGAGGGGCAGTGCTGAGGTAGCGCCGCACTGTCGGAGGGGCAGTACTGAGGGAGCGCTGCACTGTCGGAGGGTCAGTACTGAGGGAGCGCTGCATTGTCGGAGGGGCAGTACTGAGGGAGCGCTGCACTGTCGGAGGGGCAGTACTGAGGGAGCGCTGCACTGTCGGAGGGGCAGTACTGAGGGAGCGCTGCACTGTCGGAGGGTCAGTACTGGGGGAGCGCTGCACTGTCGGAGGGGCAGTACTGAGGGAGCGCTGCACTGTCGGAGGGGCAGTACTGAGGGAGCGCTGCACTGTCGGAGGGTCAGTACTGAGGGAGCGCTGCATTGTCGGAGGGGCAGTACTGAGGGAGCGCTGCACTGTCGGAGGGGCAGTACTGAGGGAGCGCTGCATTGTCGGAGGGGCAGTACTGAGGGAGCGCTGCACTGTCGGAGAGGCAGTACTGAGGGAGTGCTGCACTGTCGGAGAGGCAGTACTGAGAGAGCGCTGCACTGTCGGAGGGGCAGTACTGAGGGAGCGCTGCACTGTCAGACGGGCAGTACTGAGGGAGCGCTGCCCTGTCGGAGGGTCAGTACTGAGGGAGCGCTGCACTGTAGGAGGGTCAGTACTGAGGGAGCGCTGCATTGTCGGAGGGGCAGTACTGAGGGAGCACTGCACTGTCGGAGGGGCAGTACTGAGGGAGCGCTGCACTGTCGGAGAGGCAGTACTGAGGGAGCGCTGCACTGTCGGAGGGGCAGTACTGAGGGAGCGCTGCACTGTTAGACGGGCAGTACTGAGGGAGCGCTGCACTGTCGGAGGGGCAGTACTGAGAGAGCACTGCACTGTCGGAGGGGCAGTACTGAGGGAGCGCTGCACTGTCGGAGGGGCAGTACTGAGGGAGCACTGCACTGTCGGAGGGGCAGTACTGAGGGGGCGCTGCACTGTCGGAGAGGCAGTACTGAGGGAGCGCTGCACTGTCGGAGAGGCAGTACGGAGGGAGAGCCGTAAAGTCGGGGGGGGCCGTACTGAGGGAGCGCTGCACTGTCAGAGGGGCAGTACTGAGGGAGCGCTGCACTGTCGGAGAGGCAGTACTGAGGGAGAGCCGTAAAGTCGGGGGGGCAGTCCTGAGGGAGCGCTGCCCTGTCAGTCGGGCAGTACTGAAGGAGCGCTGCACTGTCAGACGGGCAGTACTGAGGGTGCGCTGCCCTGTCAGAGGGGCAGTACTGAGGGAGCGCTGCACTGTCGGAGGGGCAGTACTGAGGGAGCGCTGCACTGTTGGAGGGTCAGCACTGAGGGAGCGCTGCACTGTCGGAGGGGCAGTACTGAGGGAGTGCTGCATTGTCGGAGGGGCAGTACTGAGGGAGCGCTGCACTGTCGGAGAGGCAGTACTGAGGGAGTGCTGCACTGTCGGAGAGGCAGTACTGAGAGAGCGCTGCACTGTCGGAGGGGCAGTACTGAGGGAGTGCTGCACTGTCAGACGGGCAGTACTGAGGGAGCGCTGCCCTGTCGGAGGGTCAGTACTGAGGGAGCGCTGCACTGCAGGAGGGTCAGTACTGAGGGAGCGCTGCACTGTCAGATGGGCAGTACTGAGGGAGCGCTGCATTGTCGGAGGGGCAGTACTGAGGGAGCACTGCACTGTCGGAGGGGCAGTACTGAGGGAGCGCTGCATTGTCGGAAAGGCAGTACTGAGGGAGCGCTGCACTGTCGGAGGGGCAGTACTGAGGGAGCGCTGCACTGTCGGAGGGGCAGTACTGAGGGAGCACTGCACTGTCGGAGGGGCAGTACTGAGGGAGCGCTGCACTGTCGGAAAGGCAGCACTGAGGGAGCGCTGCACTGTCGGAGGGGCAGTACTGAGGGAGCGCTGCATTGTCGGAGGGGCAGTACTGAGGGAGCACTGCACTGTCGGAGGGGCAGTACTGAGGGAGCGCTGCACTGTCGGAAAGGCAGTACTGAGGGAGCGCTGCACTGTCGGAGGGGCAGTACTGAGGGAGCGCTGCACTGTCAGACGGGCAGTACTGAGGGAGCGCTGCATTGTCGGAGGGGCAGTACTGAGGGAGCGCTGCACTGTCGGAGAGGCAGTACTGAGGGAGTGCTGCACTGTCGGAGAGGCAGTACTGAGAGAGCGCTGCACTGCCGGAGGGGCAGTACTGAGGGAGCGCTGCACTGTCAGACGGGCAGTACTGAGGGAGCGCTGCACTGTCGGAGGGGCAGTACTGAGAGAGCACTGCACTGTCGGAGGGGCAGTACTGAGGGAGCGCTGCACTGTCGGAGGGGCAGTACTGAGGGAGCACTGCACTGTCGGCGGGGCAGTACTGAGGGAGCGCTGCACTGTCGGAGAGGCAGTACTGAGGGAGCGCTGCACTGTCGGAGAGGCAGTACTGAGGGAGAGCCGTAAAGTCGGGGGGGCAGTACTGAGGGAGCGCTGCACTGTCAGAGGGGCAGTACTGAGGGAGCGCTGCACTGTCGGAGAGGCAGTACTGAGGGAGAGCCGTAAAGTCGGGGGGGCAGTACTGAGGGAGCGCTGCCCTGTCAGACGGGCAGTACTGAAGGAGCGCTGCACTGTCAGACGGGCAGTACTGAGGGAGCGCTGCCCTGTCAGAGGGGCAGTACTGAGGGAGCGCTGCACTGTGGGAGGTTCAGTACTGAGGGAGCGCTGCACTGTCGGAGGGGCAGTACTGAGGGAGCGCTGCACTGTCGGAGGGTCAGTACTGAGGGAGCGCTGCAATGTCGGAGGGGCAGTACTGAGGTAGTGCTGCACTGTCAGACGGGCAGTACTGAGGGAGCGCTGCACTGTCAGAGGGGCAGTACTGAGGGAGCGCTGCCCTGTCAGACGGGCAGTACTGAGGGAGCGCTGCACTGTCGGAGGGGCAGTACTGAGGGAGTGCTGCACTGTCAGACGGGCAGTACTGAGGGAGCGCTGCACTGTCGGAGGGGCAGTACTGAGGGAGCACTGCACTGTTGGAGGGGCAGTACTGAGGGAGCGCTGCACTGTCAGAGGGGCAGTACTGAGGGAGCGCTGCACTGTCGGAGGGGCAGTACTGAGGGAGCGCTGCACTGTCAGAGGGGCAGTACTGAGGGAGCGCTGCACTGTCGGAGGGGCAGTACTGAGGGAGTGCTGCACTGTCAGACGGGCAGTACTGAGGGAGCGCTGCACTGTCAGTGGGGCAGTACTGAGGGAGCGCTGCCCTGTCGGAGGGGCAGTACTGAGGGAGCGCTGCACTGTCAGACGGGCAGTACTGAGGGAGCGCTGCACTGTCAGTGGGGCAGTACTGAGGGAGCGCTGCACTGTCGGAGGGGCAGTACTGAGGGAGCGCTGCACTGTCGGAGGGGCAGTACTGAGGGAGTGCTGCACTGTCAGACGGGCAGTACTGAGGGAGCGCTGCACTGTCAGTGGGGCAGTACTGAGGGAGCGCTGCCCTGTCGGAGGGGCAGTACTGAGGGAGCGCTGCACTGTCAGACGGGCAGTACTGAGGGAGAGCCGTACAGTCGGTGGGGCAGTACTGAGGGAACGCTGCACTGTCGGAGGGGCAGTACTGAGGGAGCGCTGCACTGTCGGAGGGGCAGTACTGAGGGAACGCTGCACTGTCGGAGGGGCAGTACTGAGGGAGCGCTGCCCTGTCGGAGGGGCAGTACTGAGGGAACGCTGCACTGTCGGAGGGGCAGTACTGAGGGAGCGCTGCACTGGTGGAGGGGCAGTACTGAGGGAGCGCGGCACTGTCAGAGGGGCAGTACTGAGGGAGCGCTGCCCTGTCGGAGGGGCAGTACTGAGGGAGTGCTGCACTGTCGGAGGGGCAGTACTGAGGGAGTGCTGCACTGTCGGAGGGGCAGTACTGAGGGAGCGCTGCACTGTCGGAGAGGGCAGTACTGCGGGAGCCCTGCACTGTTGGAGGGGCAGTACTGAGGGAGCGCTGCACTGTCGGAGGGGCAGTACTGAGGGAGCGCTGCACTGTCGGAGGGGCAGTACTGAGGAAGCGCTGCACTGTCGGAGGGGCAGTACTGAGGGAGCGCTGCACTGTCGGAGAGGGCAGTACTGCGGGAGCCCTGCACTGTTGGAGGGGCAGTACTGAGGGAGCGCTGCACTGTCGGAGGGGCAGTACTGAGGGAGCGCTGCACTGTCGGAGGGGCAGTACTGAGGGAGCGCTGCACTGTCGGAGGGGCAGTACTGAGGAAGCGCTGCACTGTCGGAGGGTCAATACTGAGGGAGCGCTGCACTGTCGGAGGGGTAGTACTGATGGAGCGCTGCACTGTCAGAGGGGCAGTACTGAGGGAGCGCTGCACTGTCGGAGGGGCAGTACTGAGGGAGCGCTGCACTGTCGGAGAGGCAGTATTGAGGGAGAGCCGTATATTCGGTGGGGGCAGTACTGAGGGAGCGCTGCACTGTCAGTGGGGCAGTACGGAGGGAGCGCTGCCCTGTCGGAGGGGCAGTACTGAGGGAGAGCCGTACAGTCGGAGGGGCAGTACTGAGGGAGCGCGGCACTGTCAGAGGGGCCGTACTGAGGGAACGCTGCCCTGTCGGAGGGGCAGTACTGAGGGAACGCTGCACTGTCGGAGGGGCAGTACTGAGGGAGTGCTGCACTGTCGGAGGGGCATTACTGAGGGAACGCTGCACTGTCGGAGGGGCAGTACTGAGGGAGTGCTGCACTGTCGGAGGGGCAGTACTGAGGGAGTGCTGCACTGTCGGAGGTTCAGTACTGAGGGAGTGCTGCACTGTCGGAGGGTGATTTCTGAGGGAGCGCTGCACTGTCGGTGGGTCAGTTCTGAGGGAGTGCTGCACTTTCAGGAGGTGGGGTCTTTCGGGATGAGACGTCATACCTGAGCGTCCCGTCTCTCCCCTCAGGTGGGATGTAGAAAAGATCCCACGACCACTATGGGAAGAAGAGCGAGGGGCGGCGGTGGGGGGGATTGGCCGGGCGAGTGTCCTGGGGCCCAATATTTATCCCTCAAATCCAACATTAGCTATAAAAAAAGACCCGCCCGCAGGTGATCCGGTATCCGATCACATCGCTGTGGGTGGGATCTTGCTGTGCGCACACCTCTACAGTACAACACGGGGCCACACTTGGAAAACAAAAGTGTGCCGTTGGCCGCGAGGCCCCTTCGGGACGCCCTGAGGCCGGGAGAAGCGGAGGGAGATCCCTTCGTTGAACTGTCCAGGTGGATTCTGGGCCGCTGGTGGGGCAAGGGCCCCCATTCATCTCCATCGCTTCCGCCAGGCCGAGAATCCCGCTCGCTCCGGCCCCTCATCGCCGCCGCCACCGCTAAAGGGACTGCGTTTGGCGGCCGAGCCCGGCGAGCGCGCGGAATCGGTTGGCCGCTATCACTGCGTACTGCGATTTCTGTGAGGAAACAGAGAGAGAGAGACGGACTTTAGCAACATCTTAAATTTGTACAGCGCCTTCTTTAACGTTGTAAGACGTCCCAGGACGTTTCACAGGAGTGTAAACCAGAGACAAATATTTGACACCGAGCCACCTCCGGAGATATTGGCCCAGAAATTCCGTTCCCTAGAGGCGTGTGCGCGCTGTGTACTCACCCCTAGGGCCAACGGAAGTGCCGGTTTCAGGCCTGCGCTGCGCAGGCGTTGGAAACCGGAACTTCCGTCCTGTGAAGAAAGGGCTCGACAGGTCAAATGCCTGCGCCGGAGAGGCAGCGCGTACGGCTGAGACCTCCGCTTTTTTTCCACAGCTGCTTCAGTCCGGGCTAGTCGGTAACAGCTGTGCCTGGAAAAGCAGTCGTACAGCCGGCAGCTCCTAGGCCCAAGGCCTGCTTTTACCAGGCTAAACGTTGAAGAAAGTAAAAAAAGAAAAAAAAATTCCATTGATTTATCATTTTAAAATACTTTAAAGAAAGGTAAGTTTATTTTTAACCCCGTTAAAAACTTTAATTTTTTTTTTCAAAAAAAATTTATGTAATTTTAAAAATGTGATTTAAAAAAAAAATGTATTTGCAGTTTTACTTATGTTTTGGAGCTGATCTCCATTCATAGATTTGACAAGTCTTCCTGTCAAATCTATGAATGGAGATTCCCTGCTCTGATTGGCTCCCCATGGCCCACGTGATCCCAGGGACGCTGCGAACTACCTGCGCCCCTGGGATACGTGTGCCCTGCGCACCAGCAGTTTGAAAAGGCCCAGCGACGGAATTCTGCACCTCCCGGGAGCCTTCCGGTCCAGGCGGAGATTTTTCCAAATCAGAATTTCTGGGCCAAATTAATATTACGAGAGGCGACCAAATGCTTGGTCACAGAGGTTGGGTGTTAAAGGAGTCTGAAAGGAGGAAAGAGAGGTAGCGAGGTGGAGAGGTTTAGGCAGGGAATTCCAGAGTTTAGGGCCCAGGCAACAGAAGGCACGGCCACCAATGCTGGAGCGATTATGCCCAAGAGGCCAGAATTAGAGGAGCGCAGATATCTCGGGAGGTTGTGGGGCTGGAGGAGATTACAGAGATAGGAAGGGGCGAGGCCATGGAGGGATTTGAAAACAAGGATGAGAATTTTGAAATCAAGGCGCTGCTTAACCGGGAGCCAATGTAGGTCAGCGAGCACAGGGGGTGATGGGCGAACGGGACTTGGTGCGAGTTAGGACACGGGCAGCCGAGTTTTGGATGACCTCAAGTTTACGTAGGGTGGAATGTGGGAGGCCAGTCAGGCGTGCGTTGGAATAGTCAAGTCTAGAGGTAACAAAGGCATGGATGAGGGTTTCAGCAGCGGATGAGCTGAGGCAAGGGCGGAGACAGGCGATGTTACGGAGGTGGAAGTAGGTGGTCTTTGTTGTGCTGCGGCTATGTGGTCGGAAGCTCATTCCAGGGTCAAATAAGACACCAAGGTTGGAGACAGCGTGGTTCAGCCTCAGACAATGGCCAGGGAAAGGGTTGGAGTCCGTGTCGAGAACGAGGGAAGTTTGGCTAACGCCGTGAGCCAACTTCGGAAAGGGCCCCAAACACTCCTTCCAGGTGAAACGCAGATTCACTTCCACTTTTATTAAAGATTATCTGGTCATTATCACATAGGGGGCAGTTCTGAGGGAGCGTGCACTGTCAGAGAGTCAGTTCTGAGGGAGCGCTGCACTGTCAGAGGGGCAGCACTGAGGGAGCGCTGCACTGTCGGAGGGGCAGTACTGAGGGAGCGCTGCACTGTCAGAGGGTCAGTACTGAGGGAGCGCTGCACTGTCAGAGGGGCAGTACTGAGGGAGCGCTGCACTGTCGGAGGGGCAGAACTGAGGGAGCGCTGCACTGTCGGAGGGGCAGTACTGAGGGAGCGCTGCACTGTCGGAGGGGCAGAACTGAGGGAGCGCTGCACTGTCGGAGGGGCAGTACTGAGGGAGCGCTGCACTGTCGGAGGGGCAGAACTGAGGGAGCGCTGCACTGTCAGAGGGTCAGTACTGAGAGAGCGCTGCACTGTCGGAGGTTCAGTACTGAGGGAGCGCTGCACTGTCGGAGGTTCAGTACTGAGGGAGCGCTGCACTGTCGGAGGGGCAGTACTGAGGGAGCGCTGCACTGTCGGAGGGGCAGTACTGAGGGAGCGCTGCACTGTCGGAGGGGCAGTACTGAGGGAGCGCTGCACTGTCAGAGGGTCAGTACTGAGGGAGCACTGCACTGTCGGAGGGGCAGTACTGAGGGAGCGCTGCACTGTCAGAGGGTCAGTACTGAGGGAGCGCTGCACTGTCAGAGGGTCAGTACTGAGGGAGCGCTGCACTGTCAGAGGGTCAGTACTGAGGGAGCGCTGCACTGTCGGAGGGGCAGTACTGAGGGAGCGCTGCACTGTCGGAGGGGCAGAACTGAGGGAGCTGCACTGTCGGAGGGGACAGTACTGAGGGAGCGCTGCACTGTCAGAGGGTCAGTACTGAGGGAGCGCTGCACTGTTGGAGGGGCAGAACTGAGGGATTGCCGCACTGTCGGAGGTGCAGTACTGAGGGAGTGCTACACTGTCGGAGTTTAAATCTGCCCTCAAAGGTGGATGTAAAAATCCCACTACTACTATTTGAAGAATAGCAGGGGGTGGGGAAGTTCTCCCCGGTGGCTCGTGGCCAATCTTTATACCTCAATCCAACATCAGTAAAATAAAGTTTACCTGATCATTTATCTCACTGGACAAAATATTTCTGTTGTTGGATGGTTCGGTAACTGGAGGACATGGATTTAAGGTAACTATGAGGGGTTTTGATAGAGTAGTTAGGGAGAAATTGTTTCCACTGATGGGGGTGCCCAAAACAAGGGGACATAACCTTAGAATTAGATCCAGGCCGTTCAGGAATGGCCTCCTCCAGTTCCTATGATTGAATGTGTGGAACAGGCTCAAGGGGCTGAATGGCCTCCTACTGTTCCTGTGATTGAATGGGTGGAATGGGCTCAAGGGACTGAATGCCTTCCTCCTGTTCCTATGATTGAATGGGCGGAACGGGCTCGAGGGGCTGAATGGCCTCCTCCTGTTCCTATGGTTGAATAGGTGGAACAGGCTCGAGGGGCTGAATGGCCTCCTCCTGTTCCTATGGTTGAATGTGTGGAATGGGCTCGAGGGGCTGAATGGCCTCCTCCTGTTCCTATGATTGAATGGGCAGAACAGGCTCGAGGGGCTGAATGGCCTCCTCCTGTTCCTATGGTTGAATGGGCGGAACAGGCTCAAGGGGCTGAATGGCCTCCTCCTGTTCCTATGGTTGAATGTGTGGAATGGGCTCGAGGGGCTGAATGGCCTCCTCCTGTTCCTATGATTTAATGGGTGGAACAGGCTCGAGGGGCTGAATGGCCTCCTCCTGTTCCTATGATTGAATGTGTGGAATGAGCTCGAGGGGCTGAATGGCCTCCTCCTGTTCCTATGATTTAATGGGCGGGACAGGCTCGAGGGGCTGAATGGCCTCCTCCTGCTCCTATGATTGAATGGGAGGAACAGGCTCGAGGGGCTGAATACCCTCCTCCTGTTCCTGTGGTTGAATGGGTGGAACAGGCTCGGGGGAGGGGGGCTGAATGACCGCCTCCTGTTCCTATGATTGAATGGGAGGAACAGGCTCGAGGGGCTGAATGGCCTCCTCCTGTTCCTATGATTGAATGGGAGGAACAGGCTCGAGGGGCTGAATGGCCTCTTCCTGCTCCTATGATTGAATGGGAGGAACAGGCTCGAGGGGCTCAATGGCCTCCTCCTGCTCTTTTGATTGAATTGATGGAACAGGCTCAAGGGGCTGAATGGCCTCCCCCTGTTCTTATGGTTCAATGGGCGGAACAGACTCGAGGGGCTGAATAGGCCTCCTCTGTTCCTATGATTGAATGGTTGAAACAGGCTCGAGGGGCTGAACGACCTCCTCTTTTCTTATGTTCCCTACCTTCCGGGGAGATATTGGGGGAGGTATTATATTTTCCTTTTTATTTAAATGTCACACTTGGAGCATTGTGCACAGTTCTGGTCTCCATATCACACTTGGGGCACTGTGCACAGTTCTGGTCTCCGTATCACACTTGGAGCACTGTGCACAGTTCTGGTCTCCATATCACACTTGGAGCACTGTGCACAGTTCTGGTCTCCGTATCACACTTGGGGCACTGTGCACAGTTCTGGTCTCCATATCACACTTGGGGCACTGTGCACAGTTCTGGTCTCCGTATCACACTTGGAGCACTGTGCACAGTTCTGGTCTCTATATCACACTTGGAGCACTGTGCACAGTTCTGGTCTCTATATCACACTTGGAGCACTGTGCACAGTTCTGGTCTCCATATCACACTTGGAGCATTGTGCACAGTTCTGGTCTCCATATCACACTTGGAGCACTGTGCACTGCTCTGGTCTCCATATCACACTGGGAGCACTGTGCACAGTTCTGGTCTCCACATCACACTTGGAGCACTGTGCACATTTCTGGTCTCCATATCACACTTGGAGCACTGTGCACAGTTCTGGTCTCCATATCACACTGGGAGCACTGTGCACAGTTCTGGTCTCCATATCACACTGGGAGCACTGTGTACAGTTCTGGTCTCCATATCACACTGGGAGCATTGTGTACAGTTCTGGTCTCCATATCACACTGGGAGCACTGTGTACAGTTCTGGTCTCCATATCACACTTGGAGCACAGTGCACAGTTCTGGTCTCCATATTATAAATAAGATATAGAGGCTCTGGAGAAAGTGCAAAAAGGATTTACTAGAATGATACCCGGTCAATCCAGAAAGACAAAACAAGCTGGGGCTTTTTGCTCTCGAAATGAGAAGGCTGATGAGTGACCTGATAGGGGGTCTTTAAGATTATGAAAGGGTTTGATAGGGTATATATAGAGAAGAAGTTTCTACTTTTGCGGGGAGACTAAAACTAGGGGCCATCAATATAAGATAGTCACTAATAAATTCAATGGAGAATTCAGGCGAAACTTCTTCACCCAGAGAGTGGTGAGAATGTGGAACTCGCTGCCACAGGGAGTGGTTGAGGCAAATAGCATAGATGAATTTAAGGGGAAGCTGGATAAACACGTGAGGGAGAAAGGAATAGTAGGTGATGTTGATGGGGTGAGATGAGTGAGGCGGTGGCCGGAGGCTGGTGTGGACCAGCTGGGTCGAATGGCCTCTTCCTGTGCTTTAACTGCTATGTAATGCCATGAGTAAGGGACCGAAACAAAGTCATTTCCTGTCTGGCTCTGGCTTCCCGGCGACCTCCACCTCGGTGTTGCCCACGGCGACCCCAGCCGCACCCCCCTACCTTCCACCTGCGCCTGGCGAGCGATCTCCGCGCCACCTGGGACTTGAGTCGGACCTGCTGCTCTTGTGCGAGACACTCCGCCCCTTGGAGCCACGGATGTTTCCGGCATTCTGAGGCTGTCATCCTGCCGCTGAAAGGGGAAACGGAACGGTCACACATTTTTAAAAAATGGGTGCGGTGGGGGGTGGGGGGTGGGGCGGGAATGGAGAGACCTGGGGATCAACGTGACACAAATCATAGAATCTCACAGCACAGAAGAAGGAGGCCATTCAGCCCATCGAGCCCATGCCAGCTCTTTGAAAGAACTATCCAATTAGTCCCCTTCCCTTCACCCTGCTCTTTTCCCCCATTGCCCTGCACATGTTTCCATCCGAACATAAGAAATAGGAGCAGGAGTCGGCCATTCGGCTTTTCGAACCAGCTCCGCCATTCAATAAGATCATAGAGTCATAGAGTTATACAGCACAGAACGAGGCCCTTCGGCCCATCGTGTCTGCGCCGGCCATCAAGCCCGGTCTATTCTAATCCCATTTTCCAGCACTTGGTCCGTAGCCTTGTATGCTATGGCGTTTCAAGTGCTCATCCAAATGCTTCTTGAATGTTGTGAGAGTTCCTGCCTCTACCACCCTTTCAGGCAGTGAGTTCCAGATTCCAACCACCCTCTCGGTGAAAAAGTTTTTCCTCAAATCCCCTCTAAACCTCCTGCCCCCTACCTTGAAACTATGCCCCTGGTTATTGACCCCTCTACTAAGGGGAAAAGTTCCATTCTATTTACCCTATCTATACCCCTCATAATTTTGTACACCTCAATCAGGTCCCCCCTCAGCCTTCTCTGCTCTAAGGAAAACAACCCCAGCCTGTCCAGTCTTTCTTCATAGCTGAAGCACTCCAGCCCAGGTAACATCCTGGTAAATCTCCTCTGCACCCTCTCCAATGCAATCACATCCCTCCTATAGTGTGGCGACCAGAACTGCACACACTATTCCAGCTGTGGCCTAACTAGCGTTTTGTACAGCTCCATCATAACCTCCCTGCTCTTATATTCTATGCCTCAACTAATGAAGGCAAGTATCCCATATGCCTTTTTAACCACCTTATCTACCTGTCCTGCTGCCTTCAGGGATCTATGTACATGCACACCAAGGTCCCTCTGACCCTCTGTCCTTCCTAGGGTCCTACCACTCATTGTGTATTCCCTTGCCTTGTTAGTCCTCCCAAAATATATCCCTCCTCGCTATTTACCACTCCACCAATTTTCATGTCATCTGCGAACTTACTGATCATACCTTCTACATTCATATCTAAATCATTAATGTACACTACAAACAGCAAAGGACCCAGCACCGATCCCTGTGGTACACCACTGGACACAGACTTCCACTCACAAAAATAATCTTCGACCATCACCCTCTGCCTCCTGACACTAAGCCAATTCTGGGCATCGCACTTTAGGAAGGATGTCAAGGCCTTGGAGAGGGTAAACAGGAGATTTACTAGAATGGTACCAGGGATGAGGGACTTCAGTTACGTGCAGAGACTTAGCGAAGCTGCGATTGTTCTCCTTGGAGCAGAGAAGGTTAAAGGGAGATTTACGATAATGGTACCGGGGATGAGGGACTTCAGTTACGTGCAGAGACTGAGCGAAGCTGGGATTGTTCTCCTTGGAACAGAGAAGGTTAAGGGGAGATTTACCAGAATGGTACCGGGGATGAGCGACTTCAGTTACGTGCAGAGGCTGGAGAAGCTGGGGTTGTTCTCCTTAGAGCAGAGAAGGTTAAGGTGAGATTTACTAGAATGGTACCAGGGATGAGGGACTTCAGTGATGTGGAGAGACTGGAGAAGCTGGGATTGTTCTCCTTGGAGCAGAGAAGGTTAAGGGGAGATTTACTAGAATGGTACCAGGGATGAGGGACTTCAGTTAATGTGGAGAGACTGGAGAAGCTGGGGTTGTTCTCCTTGGAGCAGAGAAGGTTAAGGTGAGATTTACTAGAATGGTACCAGGGATGAGGGACTTCAGTGATGTGGAGAGACTGGAGAAGCTGGGATTGTTCTCCTTGGAGCAGAGAAGGTTAAGGGGAGATTTACTAGAATGGTACCAGGAATGAGGGACTTCAGTTAATGTGGAGAGACTGGAGAAGCTGGGGTTGTTCTCCTTGGAGCAGAGACGGTTAAGGTGAGATTTACTAGAATGGTACCAGGGATGAGGGACTTCAGTGATGTGGAGAGACTGGAGAAGCTGGGATTGTTCTCCTTGGAGCAGAGAAGGTTAAGGGGAGATTTACTAGAATGGTACCAGGGATGAGGGACTTCAGTTAATGTGGAGAGACTGGAGAAGCTGGGGTTGTTCTCCTTAGAGCAGAGAAGGTTAAGGGGAGATTTACTAGAATGGTACCAGGGATGAGAGACTTCAGTGATGTGGAGAGACTGGAGAAGCTGGGATTGTTCTCCTTGGAGCAGAGAAGGTTAAGGGGAGATTTACTAGAATGGTACCAGGGATGAGAGACTTCAGTGATGTGGAGAGACTGGAGAAGCTGGGGTTGTTCTCCTTGGAGCAGAGAAGGTTAAGGGGAGATTTACTAGAATGGTACCAGGGGATGAGAGGCTTCAGTTAATGTGGAGAGACTGGAGAAGCTGGGATTGTTCTCCTTGGAGCAGAGAAGGTTAAGAGGAGATTTACTAGAATGGTACCAGGGATGAGAGACTTCAGTGATGTGGAGAGACTGGAGAAGCTGGGGTTGTTCTCCTTAGAGCAGAGAAGGTTAAGGGGTGATTTACTAGAATGGTACCGGGGATGAGGGACTTCAGTGATGTGGAGAGACTGGAGAAGCTGGGATTGTTCTCCTTGGATTAGAGAAGGTTAAGGGGAGATTTACTAGAATGGTACCAGGGATGAGAGACTTCAGTGACGTGGAGAGACTGGAGAAGCTGGGATTGTTCTCCTTGGAGCAGAGAAGGTTAAGAGGAGATTTACCAGAATGGTACCAGGGATGAGGGACTTCAGTTAATGTGGAGAGACTGGAGAAGCTGGGATTGTTCTCCTTGGAGCAGAGAAGGTTAAGGGGAGATTTGATAGAGGTCTTAAAAATTTCAACGGGTTTTAAGAAAATATACAAAGAGAAACTGTTTCCACTGGCAGGAGGGTAGGTAACCAGAGGACACAGATTTAAGATAATTGGTGAAAAAAACAAGAGGGGGAAATGAGAATTATTTTTTTACGCAGCGAGTTGTTGTGATCTGGAACGCGCTGCCTGAAAGGGCGGTGGAAACAGATTCAATCGTAACTTTCAAAAGGGGAATTGGATAAATACTTGGATAGGGAAAACGTGCAGGGCGACGGGGAAAAAACAAATTGTGGGGGTGGGGGACTAATTAGATAGCCCTGTCAAAGAGCCAGCACAAGCAGAATGGGCCGAATAGCCTCCTTCTCTGAGGTATCAAAGGGCCGGGGTGGGGGTGGCGGCGGAGCAATATCATTGAAATCTGATGGCTTAGCTGGTCAGAAGTGTTGAGATATATCGAAGGGTCAATATTGAGCCAGAGCAGTGAGGTCGCTATACCACTTCATGAAGCATACTGTGTAATTGGCAAATTAATTTCGATACAGATAAATGTGGGGTGGTGCATTTTGGTAGGAGGAATAAGGAGGCCTTGGAAAATAAGAGTCTAAATGAGGTCGAGGAGCAAAGGGATCTGGGGTACAGATACACAAATCATTAAAAGTAGCGACGCAGGTGAGGAAGGCTATAAAAAAAAGTAAACAGAGCACAGGGGTTCATTTCTAAAGGGATAGATTTGAAAAACATAGAGGTTATGTTCAACTTGTATCGAACCTTCGTTAGACCACACTAGGAGTGCCGCGTATAGCTTGGGTCTCCATATCACACTGGGAGCACTGTGCACAGTTCTGGTCTCCATATCACACTGGGAGCACTGTGCACAGTTCTGGTCTCCATATCACACTGGGAGCATTGTGCACAGTTCTGGTCTCCATATCACACTTGGAGCACTGTGCACTGTTCTGGTCTCCATATCACACTTGGAGCACTGTGCACAGTTCTGGTCTCCATATCACACTTGGAGCACTGTGCACAGTTCTGGTCTCCATATCACACTTGGAGCACTGTGCACAGTTCTGGTCTCCATATCACACTTGGAGCACGGTGTACAGTTCTGGTCTCCATATCACACTTGGAGCACTGTGCACAGTTCTGGTCTCCATATCACACTTGGAGCACTGTGCACAGTTCTGGTCTCCATATCACACTTGTAGCACTATGCACAGTTCTGGTCTCCATATCACACTTGGAGCACTGTGCACAGTTCTGGTCTCCATATCACACTTGGAGCACTGTGCACAGTTCTGGTCTCCATATCACACTTGGAGCACGGTGCACAGTTCTGGTCTCCATATCACACTTGGAGCACTGTGTACAGTTCTGGTCTCCATATCACACTTGGAGCACTGTCCACAGTTCAGGTCTCCATATCACACTTGGAGCACTGTGCACAGTCCTGATCTCCATATCACACTTGGAGCACTGTGCACACTTCTGGTCTCCATATCACACTTGGAGCACTGTGCACAGTTCTGGTCTCCATATCACACTTGGAGCACTGTGTACAGTTCTGGTCTCCATATCACACTTGGAGCACTGTGCACAGTTCTGGTCTCCATATCACACTTGGAGCACTGTTTCTTATGTTCTTATGTTGTTACTCTGAGTTGGTGGAAGTGGTTAGTTTTGATTCATTGAGATGCAAATGAGATCAAATAACATTTTGGGAAGACAGTATATGAGTAATTTGAGACATGAGCTGTGGTATCCACTTTGGTAGGAAAAATAGAAAAGCAGAGTATTTTTTAAATGGTGAGAGACTGGGAAATGTTGGTGTTCAGAGGGACCTGGGTGTCCTTGTACACGAATCACTGAAAGTTAACATGCAGGTACAGCAAGCAATTAGGAAAGCAAATGGTATGTTGGCCTTTATTACAAGAGGATTTAAGTATAAGAGTAAAGACATCTTACTGCAATTATACAGGGCCCTGGTGAGACCACACCTGGAGTATTGTGTACAGTTTTGGTCTCCTTACCTAAGGAAGGGTATACTTGCCATAGAGGGAGTGCAACGAAGGTTCACCAGACTGGTTCCTGGGATGGGGGGATTGTCCTATGAGGAGAGATTGAGTGGACTAGGCCTATATTCTCTAGAGTTTAGAAGAATGAGAGGTGATCTCATCAATACATATAAAATTCTTACAGGGCTTGACAGGGTAGATGCAGGGAGGATGTTTCCCCTGGCTGGGGAGTCTAGAACCAGGGGTCACAGTCTCAGAATAAGGGGTCGGCCATTTAGGACTGAGATGAGGAGAAATTTCTTCACTCAGAGGGCGGTGAATCTTCAGAATTCTCTACCCCAGAGGGCTGTGGAGGCTCAGTCGTTGAGTATATTCAAGACAGAGATCGATAGATTTTTGAATATTAAGGAAATCAAGGGATATGGGAATAGTGCAGGAAAGTGGAGATGAGATCGCTGAGCAGCCATGATCGTATTGAATGGCGGAGCAGGCTCAAGGGGCCAAATGGCCGACTCCTGCTCCTATTTCTTATGTTCGTATGTAAGTGTAGCATGCTTGGGAGTAACAGGTGACTTTGGACCTACGGTTTCCATAGCTCTCTACCGCTGGGGTTTTCCTCACCTCATGTCAGGCTCTGTTGCAGACGAATCGATAAGAGATTGATCACTATGGTTAGTCAACAACTCCATCATGGTTCTATCATGTGACTACCAGGATGGTAGAAGGCAAGCTAGACAGACCTTGGCCTTTATTGGCCTCTATGTCCTGAACTAAGTCACCCATTCCGTCCACACCAACCTGCGTTCCCTGATCAGCAGACCCTCGATGAACTCTTTAGCCTCGTCCGAAATGCCGTGGAAAGATTCATCATCAAAGGTCCACTTGCAGTGAATGACGTTGTTCATTGTTTCGGTGTCATCGTCCCCTAGGAATGGAGAGAGTCCGCTCACCCTGGAGGTGTGGAGGAGGAAGGGAGAGGGGAGAGGGTGTGGGGGGGGAGGGTGGGGTGGGGTGGTGGTGACAGGCAAAAAAGCGGGGGGAAGCAAGGGATGGACAAAGGGAGGGAGCCCAAGAGGGTGCGGGGCAGAGAGACACCATCAGGAACACAGAGAGAGAGAGAGAGAGAGAACAGTGGTGGGACATGGTGTGGAGTGAGAGAGCGTGTGACACAGAGACGCGGAGAGAGGGAGAGTGTGTGAGATGGAGACGGAGAGATAGAAAGGGGAGAGTGTGTGAGATGGAGTCGGAGAGATAGAAAGGGGAGAGTGTGTGAGATGAAGATGGAGATAGCAAGAGTGTGTGAGATGGAGACAGAGAGATAGAAAGGGGAGAGTGTGTGAGATGGCGATGAAGAGATAGAAAGGGGAGAGTGTGTGAGATGGAGACAGAGAGATAGAAAGGGGAGAGTGTGAGATGGAGACGGAGAGATAGAAAGGGGAGAGTGTGAGATGGAGACGGAGAGATAGAAAGGGAGAGTGTGTGAGATGGAGACGGAGAGATAGAAAGGGAGAGTGTGTGAGATGGAGACAGAGAGATAGAAAGGAGAGTGTGTGAGATGGAGACAGAGAGATAGAAAGGGGAGAGTGTGAGATGGAGACGGAGAGATAGAAAGGGGAGAGTGTGAGATGGAGACAGAGAGATAGAAAGGGGAGAGTGTGAGATGGAGACGGAGAGATAGAAAGGGAGAGTGTGTGAGATGGAGACAGAGAGATAGAAAGGAGAGTGTGTGAGATGGAGACAGAGAGATAGAAAGGGGAGAGTGTGAGATGGAGACGGAGAGATAGAAAGGGAGAGTGTGTGAGATGGAGACAGAGATAGAAAGGGGAGAGTGTGAGATGCAGACGGAGAGATAGAAAGGGAGAGTGTGTGAGATGGAGACAGAGAGATAGAAAGGGAGAGTGTGTGAGATGGAGACGGAGAGATAGAAAGAGTGTGTGAGATGGAGATGGAGAGATATAAAGGGAGAGAGTGTGATATGGAGAGACAGATAGAGAGTTAGAAAGGGAGAGTGTGAGACGGAGAGACAGACAGAGAGACGTACAGAAAGAAACCAACAATTAGAGAGTGGGAAACACAGACAGGGGAGGGAGATTGCAGGAAAGAAGAGGGGAGAGGTAAAGAGAGATTATTTCTGAAGTACGTATGATTCAAAAGGCTTTAGCAACTGAAATGTGACAAAAGTACAACAGGGAGTTCGTGGAGGGCCAGTGAGATCACTCACTGAAATCCCAATCACTGTCCTAAAGCCCTCTACACCATCCCATTAAATACCTCAGACACCACAAAAAGCCCTTAATAATAAGTATATATGGGTATATGGTGAGAGGCTATCGGGGTTTACAATGACTGCTCATATGTGTACATAGTGACTGTACATGCGGGTACACACTGACTATATATATATGGGTACACCTGTGACTAGGTACTTACAGCCTGTGACTAGGCCCCAGTTTGTGTCAAGATCATAGTCACAGCCTGTGACTAGGCCCCAGTTTTGTGTCAGGCCTGTACTTACAGACTGTGACTAGGCCCCAGTTTTGTGTCAGGCCTGTACTTACAGACTGTGACTAGGTCCCAGATTTGTGTCAGGCCTGTATTTACAGACTGTGACTAGGCCCCAGTTTTGTGTCAGGCCTGTACTTACAGACTGTGACTAGGTCCCAGATTTGTGTCAGACCTGTACTTACAGACTGTGACTAGGTCCCAGATTTGTGTCAGGCCTGTACTTACAGACTGTGACTAGGTCCCAGATTTGTGTCAGGCCTGTACTTACAGACTGTGACTAGGTCCCAGATTTGTGTCAGGCCTGTACTTACAGACTGTGACTAGGCCCCAGTTTTGTGTCAGGCCTGTACTTACAGACTGTGACTAGGTCCCAGATTTGTGTCAGGCCTGTACTTACAGCCTGTGACTAGGCCCCAGTTTTGTGTCAGGCCTGTACTTACAGCCTGTGACTAGGTCCCAGATTTGTGTCAGGCCTGTACTTACAGCCTGTGACTAGGTCCCAGATTTGTGAAAGGCGTGTACTTATAGCCTGTGACTAGGCCCCAGTTTTGTGTCAGGCCTGTACTTACAGACTGTGACTAGGCCCCAGTTTGTGTCAGGCCTGTACTTATAGCCTGTGACTAGGCCCCAGTTTTGTGTCAGGCCTGTACTTACAGACTGTGACTAGGCCCCAGATTTGTGTCAGGCCTGTACTTACAGACTGTGACTAGTTCCCAGTTTCTGTGAGGCCCGTACTTACATCATGTACACGATCACTCCCACACCCCACATATCCGTTGGAAATGACACAAAATCGTAATTGATGACTTCCGGAGAAATAAATTCCGGCGTACCGAAGTTTATTTTCAACTTTTCTCGGGGCTTGTACCTGAGGAGGGTGGGGGGAACACAAAAAAGAAAACAGAAGAGAGATGTGTCCATGAAATTTGCTTCCATCCCACTGTCCCCCCTCGCTTCCCTCCGCTCCCCTGATGGGGACTGTGACTCCTATTGCTCCCACGTTGAAGTCTGCTTTCCTCACCTCACCCCTCCTTCATCCTGTGGGAGCGCAGGCGCCGAAGGCCGCTAGGCTATCCAACTGTGGGAAGCATCGCTCTTAAGCCAAATCCCCTCCGCCCTCAAAGGGGACCGTGATCAGGAGCAGGAATCATCACTGATATTCATTCACTTTCTTGCCCCGCTCCTTACCCCAGTGTCATGAGACCAACTGGCTCCATGTCCATAGATCGCTAAAATTTCATGGACAGGAAGGGCAATAATCAAAGAGGCTAATGGGATGCTGGCCTTTATATCTAGAGGACTAGGGTACAAGGGGGTTGAAGTTACGCTGCAGCTATACTTCTACGTAGGCAGTCCCTCGGAACCGAAGATGACTTGCTTCCACATTAACAATGAGTTCTCAGGTGACTGATGAGTCCGATGCGGGACCTACAGTCTCTGTCACAGGTGGGGCAGACGGTGGTTGAAGGGGCGGGTGGGTGGGGTGCTTGGGTTGAAGTGCGTTCCTTGCGCTGCCTGCACTTGGCTTCCGCTTGAACCCGGCGAAGAGACTCGAGGTGTTCGGCGCCTTCCCGGATGCTTCTCCACTTTGTGTGGTCTTGGGCCAGGGATTCCCAGGTGTCGGTGGGGATGTTGCACTTTTTCAAGGAGGCTTTGAGGGTGTCCTTGAAGCGTTTCCTCTGCCCACCTGAGGCTCTCTTGCCGTGCCGGAGCTCCGAGTAGAGCGCTTGTTTTGGGAGTCTCGTATCGGGCATGCGGACAATGTGACCCGTCCATCGGAGCTGATTGAGCGTGGTCAGAGCTTCGATGCTGGGGATGTTGGTCTGAGCGAGAACACTGACGTTGGTGCACCTATCCTGCCAATGGATTTGCAGGATCTTGCGGAGGCAGCGCTGGTGGTACCTCTCCAGTGCTTTGAGGTGCCTGCTGTACATGGTCCATGTCTCTGAGGCATACAGCAGGGCGAGTATCACTGCTGCTCTGTAGACCATGAGCTTAGTGCCGGGTTTGAGGTCCTGGTCTTCAAACACTCTCTCCCTCAGGCAACCGAAGGCTGCACTGGCACACTGAAGGCGGTGTTGGACTTCATCGTCGACGTCTGCCCTTGTTGACAGTAGGCTCCCGAGCTATCCAAAGCCCTGGTTAGACCACACCTGGAGCACTGTGAGCAGTTCTGGGCACCACACCTTAGGAAGGATATATTGGCCTTGGAGGGAGTGCAGCGTAGGTTTACCAGAATGAAACCCGGACTCCAAGGGTTAAGTTACGAGGAGAGATTACACAAACTAGGGTTGTATTCCCTGGAATTTAAAAGGTTAAGGGGTGATTTGATCAAAGTTTTCAAGATATTAAGGGGAACTGATGGGGTAGAGAGAGAGAAACTATTTCTGCTGGTTGGGGAGTCTAGGACTAGGGGCATAGTCTAAAAATTAGAGTCAGACCTTTCAGGAGTGAGGTTAGGAAACACTTCTACACACAAAGTGTGGTAGAAGTTTGGAACTCTCTTCCGCAAACAGCAGTTCATGCTGGGTAACTTGTTCATTTTAAATCGGAGACTGATAGAATTTGGTTAACCAAAGGTATTAAGGGATATAGGGCAAAGAATAAGGAATTAGGTCACAATCAGCCATGATCTCATTGAATGGCAAAACAGGATCGAGGGGCTAAATGGCCTTCTCCTGTTCCTACCTTCCTATGTTGGGCTCACTCACTGAGTGAAATTGGACAGACAGAGATTCGAGCCCGAAAATCTAGGCCAACACTCCCCGGTGCCAGTACTGAGGGAGCACCACACTGTTGGAGGGGGCGGTACTGAGGGACGCTGCACTGTCGGAGGGGGCGGTACTGAGGGAGTGCTGCACTGTCGGAGGGGCAGTACTGAGGGAGCTGCACTGTCGGAGGGTCAGTACTGAGGGAGCGCTGCACTGTCGGAGGGTCAGTACTGAGGGAGCGCTGCACTGTCGGAGGGGCAGTACTGAGGGAGCGCTGCACTGTCGGAGGGTCAGTACTGAGGGAGCGCTGCACTGTCGGAGGGGGCGGTACTGAGGGAGTGCTGCACTGTCGGAGGGGCAGTACTGAGGGAGCGCTGCACTGTCGGAGGGGCAGTACTGAGGGAGTGCCGCACTGTCGGAGGGGCAGTACTGAGGGAGCGCTGCACTGTCGGAGGGGCAGTACTGAGGGACGCTGCACTGTCGGAGGGGCAGTACTGAGGGAGCGCTGCACTGTCGGAGGGGCAGTACTGAGGGAGTGCTGCACTGTCGGAGGGGCAGTACTGAGGGACGCTGCACTGTCGGAGGGTCAGTACTTAGGGAGCGCTGCACTGTCGGAGGGGCAGTACTGAGGGAGTGCTGCACTGTCGGAGGGGCAGTACTGAGGGAGCGCTGCACTGTCGGAGGGGCAGTACTGAGGGAGTGCTGCACTGTCGGAGGGGCAGTACTGAGGGAGCGCTGCACTGTCGGAGGGGCAGTACTGAGGGAGTGCTGCACTGTCGGAGGGTCAGTACTGAGGGAGCGCTGCACTGTCGGAGGGGCAGTACTGAGGGAGCGCTGCACTGTCGGAGGGGCAGTACTGAGGGAGCGCCGCACTGTTGGAGGGTCAGTACTGAGGGAGCGCTGCACTGTCGGAGGGGCAGTACTGAGGGAGCGCCGCACTGTCGGAGGGGCAGTACTGAGGGAGCGCTGCACTGTCGGAGGGGCAGTACTGAGGGAGCGCCGCACTGTCGGAGGGGCAGTACTGAGGGAGCGTTGCACTGTCGGAGGGGCAGTACTGAGGGAGCGCTGCACTGTCGGAGGGGCAGTACTGAGGGACGCTGCACTGTCGGAGGGGCAGTACTGAGGGAGCGCTGCACTGTCGGAGGGGCAGTACTGAGGGAGCGCTGCACTGTCGGAGGGGCAGTACTGAGGGAGTGCTGCACTGTCAGAGGGGCAGTACTGAGGGAGCGCTGCACTGTCGGAGGGGCAGTACTGAGGGAGTGCTGCACTGTCGGAGGGGCAGTACTGAGGGAGCGCTGCACTGTCGGAGGGTCAGTACTGAGGGAGCGCTGCACTGTCGGAGGGGGCGGTACTGAGGGAGTGCTGCACTGTCGGAGGGGCAGTACTGAGGGAGCGCTGCACTGTCGGAGGGGCAGTACTGAGGGAGCGCTGCACTGTTGGAGGGGCAGTACTGAGGGACGCTGCACTGTTGGAGGGTCAGTACTGAGGGAGCGCTGCACTGTCGGAGGGGCAGTACTGAGGGAGCGCCGCACTGTCGGAGGGGCAGTACTGAGGGAGCGCTGCACTGTCGGAGGGGCAGTACTGAGGGAGCGCCGCACTGTCGGAGGGGCAGTACTGAGGGAGCGTTGCACTGTCGGAGGGGCAGTACTGAGGGAGCGCTGCACTGTCGGAGGGGCAGTACTGAGGGAGCGCTGCACTGTCGGAGGGGCAGTACTGAGGGAGCGCTGCACTGTCGGAGGGACAGTACTGAGGGAGCGCTGCACTGTCGGAGGGGCAGTGCTGAGGGAGCGCTGCACTGTCGGAGGGGCAGTACTGAGGGACGCTGCACTGTCGGAGGGGGTGGTACTGAGGGAGTGCTGCACTGTCGGAGGGGCAGTACTGAGGGAGCGCTGCACTGTCGGAGGGGCAGTACTGAGGGACGTTGCACTGTCGGAGGGGCAGTACTGAGGGAGCGCTGCACTGTCGGAGGGGCAGTACTGAGGGAGTGCTGCACTGTTGGAGGGGGCGGTACTGAGGGACGCTGCACTGTCGGAGGGGCAGTACTGAGGGAGCGCTGCACTGTCGGAGGGGCAGTACTGAGGGAGCGCTGCACTGTCGGAGGGGGCGGTACTGAGGAACGCTGCACTGTCGGAGGGTCAGTACTGAGGGAGCGCTGCACTGTCGGAGGGGCAGTACTGAGGGAGCGCTGCACTGTCGGAGGGGCAGTACTGAGGGAGCGCTGCACTGTCGGAGGGGCAGTACTGAGGGAGCGCTGCACTGTCGGAGGGTCAGTACTGAGGGAGTGCTGCACTGTCGGAGGGGTGGTACTGAAGAAGTGCTGCACTGTTGGAGGGGCAGTACTGAGGAAGCGCTGCATTGTCACGGGGCAGTACTGAGGGAGCGCTGCAGTGTCAGAGGCGCAATACTGAGGGAGTGCTGCACTGTCGGAGGGGCAGTACTGAGGAAGCGCGGCACTGTCGGAGGGGCAATACTGAGGGAGTGCTGCACTGTTGGAGGGGCAGTACTGACAGAACGCCGCACTGTCGGAGGGGCAGTACTGAGGGAGCGCACACTGTCGGAGGGGCAGTACTGAGGGAGCGCTGCACTGTCGGAGGGGCAGTACTGAGGGAGCGCTGCACTGTTGGAGGGGGCGGTACTGAGGGAGCGCACACTGTCGGAGGGGCAGTACTGAGGGAGCGCTGCACTGTCGGAGGGGCAGTACTGAGGGAGCGCTGCACTGTTGGAGGGGGCGGTACTGAGGGACGCTGCACTGTCGGAGGGGCAGTACTGAGGGAGCGCTGCACTGTCGGAGGGGCAATACTGAGGGAGTGCTGCACTGTTGGAGTGTCATTACTGACAGAACGCCGCACTGTTGGAGGGGCTGTATTGAGGGAGTGCTGCACTGTCAGAGGGGCAGTACTGAGGGAGCGCCGCACTGTTGGAGGGGCAGTACTGAGGGGCGCCGCACTGTTGGAGGGTCAGTACTGAGGGAGTGCTGCACTGTCAGAGGGGCAGTACTGAGGGAGCGCTGCACTGTTGGAGGGGCAGTACTGAGGGGCGCCGCACTGTTGGAGGGTCAGTACTGACAGAATGCCGCACTGTCGGAGGGGCAGTACTGAGGGGCGCCGCACTGTTGGAGGGTCAGTACTGACAGAATGCCGCACTGTCGGAGGGGCAGTACTGACAGAATGCCGCACTGTTGGAGGGGCAGTACTGACAGAATGCCGCACTGTTGGAGGTGCAGTACTGACAGAATGCCGCACTGTTGGAGGGTCAGTACTGAGGGAGCGCCGCACTGTCGGAGGGGCAGTACTGAGGGAGTGCTGCACTGTCGGAGGGGCAGTACTGAGGGAGTGCTGCACTGTCGGAGGGGCAGTACTGAGGGGCGCCGCACTGTTGGAGGGTCAGTACTGACAGAATGCCGCACTGTCGGATGGGCAGTACTGAGGGAGCGCTGCACTGTCGGAGGGGCAGTACTGAGGGGCGCCGCACTGTTGGAGGGTCAGTACTGACAGAATGCCGCACTGTCGGATGGGCAGTACTGAGGGAGCGCCGCACTGTCTTGCTGGCGTCTGCCGTGGGATGAGGAGGGACGAGGATTGAGAGAGACTGTTCTTACCTACGAGCAAGACCAAAGTCGATGATTTTAATCTGATTGCTGCTTTGACTCACACACATGATGTTTTCAGGCTGTTCGACGGAAAGAAAAGAAAGGATTAGAATCACACAGCACAGCAGGAGGCCATTCGGCCCATAGTGCGGTCCCGGCCCTTTGAAAGAGCTATCCAATTAGTCCCACGGCCCCCCTCCTCTTTCCCCATAGACCTGTAGGTTTTATCCTTTTCAAATATTTAATTAGTATGGGAGATTACGAGGAGAGATTACACAAACTGGGGTTGTATTCCCAAGAATTCAGGGCTGATTAGATCGAAGTTTTCAGGATATTAAGGGGAACAGCTAGGGTAGAGAGAAAGAAACTATTTCCGCTGGTTGGGGAGTCTCGGAGTAGGGGTTTATGGTCTAAAAATTAGAGCCAGACCTTTCAAGAGTGAAATTAGGAAACACTTCCACACACAAAGGGTGGTAGAAGTTTGGAACTCTCTTCCGCAAACGGCAATTGATGCTGGATCAATAGTTCATTTTAAATCTGAGATTGATAGCTGTCTGTTAACTGAAGGTATTGGAAATGGGGCAAAGGCGGGTCTATGGAGTTAGGTCACAGATCAACCATGATCTCACTGAATGGGGGAACAGGCTTGAGGAGCTGAATGGCCTCCTCCTGTTCCTATGTTCCTATGTTTAATACTGAGGGAGCGCTGCACTGTCGGAGGGGCAGTACTGAGGGAGCGCTGCACTGTCGGAGGGGCAGTACTGAGGGAGCATCGCACAGTCGGAGGGTCAGTACTGAGGGAACGCTGCACTGTCGGAGGGGTAGTACTGAGGGAGCGCCGCACTGTCGGAGGGGCAGTACTGAGGGGAGCGCCGCGCTGTCGGAGGGTCAGTACTGAGGGAGCGCCGCACTGTCGGAGGGGGCAGTACTGAGGGAGCGCCGCACTGTCGGAGGGTCAGTACTGAGGGAGCGCCGCACTGTCGGAGGGTCAGTACTGAGGGAGCGCCGCACTGTCGGAGGGGGCAGTACTGAGGGAGCGCCGCACTGTCGGAGGGGGCAGTACTGAGGGAGCGTTGCACTGTCGGAGGGTCAGTACTGAGGGAGTGCTGCATTGTCGGAGGGTCAGTACTGAGGGAACACTGCACTGTCGGAGAGGCAGTACTGAGGGAGCGCCGCACTGTCGGAGGGGGCAGTACTGAGGGAGCGCCGCACTGTCGGAGAGGCAGTACTGAGGGAGCGCCGCACTGTCGGAGAGGCAGTACTGAGGGAGCGCCGCACTGTCGGAGGGTCAGTACTGAGGGAGCGCCGCACTGTCGGAGAGGCAGTACTGAGGGAGCGCCGCACTGTCGGAGGGGGCAGTACTGAGGGAGCGTTGCACTGTCGGAGGGTCAGTACTGAGGGAGTGCTGCATTGTCGGAGGGTCAGTACTGAGGGAGCGTCACACAGTCGGAGGGTCAGTACTGAGGGAACACTGCACTGTCGGAGGGGCAGTACTGAGGGAGCGCCGCACTGTCGGAGGGGGCAGTACTGAGGGAGCGCCGCACTGTCGGAGGGTCAGTACTGAGGGAGCGCGCCGCACTGTCGGAGGGGGCAGTACTGAGGGAGCGCCGCACTGTCGGAGGGTCAGTACTGAGGGAGCGTTGCACTGTCGGAGGGTCAGTACTGAGGGAGCGCCGCACAATCGGAGGGGCAGTACTGAGGGAGCGCTGCATTGTCGGAGGGTCAGTACTGAGGGAGCGTCACACAGTCGGAGGGTCTGTACCTAGGAAGCGCCGCACTGTCGGAGGGTCAATACTGAGGGAGCGCTGCACTGTCGGAGGGTCGGTACTGAGGGAGCGCCGCACAATTGGAGGGGCAGTACTGAGGGAGCGCTGCACTGTCGGAGGGGTAGTACCGAGGGAGCGCAGCATGTCGGAGGAGCAGTACTGAGGGAGCGCCGCACTGTCGGAGGGGCAGTACTGAGGGAGAGCTGCACTGTCGGAGGGGCAGTCCTGAGGGAGCGCTGCATGTCGGAGGAGCAGTACTGAGGGAGCGCTGCATGTCGGAGGAGCAGTACTGAGGGAGCGCTGCATGTCGGAGCAGCAGTACTGAGGGAGCGCCGCACTGTCGGAGGGGAAGTACTGAGGGCCTTCCGCACTTTTGGAAATGCCATCTTTTGGGATGAGACATTAGCCCGAGGGCCCTGCCTGCCCTCTCAGGGGAATGTAAAAGATGCCACGGCCACTAATGGAAGATGTGTAGTGGGAGTTTTCCCCGGCGTACTGGGGCCAGTGCTTATCCCTCAACCCAGTATCATTAATAAACAGATGATCTGGTCATTATATCATTGCTGATTGTGGGACCTTGCTGTGCACAAATTGGCTGCCACGTTTCCTACATTACAACAGTGACTACATTTCAAAAAATGTTCTTCATTAGCTGTGAAGTGCATTGGGTCGTCCTGAGGTCGTGAAAGGCCCTATATAAATGCAAGTCAGTCTGTTAGTTTCTTTCTTTCTACTTTATTTCTTTCATTGACTCGTTGCTCCAGACAGCCCCTCCCCTTGCCCCCCCACCCACCCCCCACACCCGCTCCCCTTTCCCCATGGGTGCTGTTGAGACCCAGGCCTGTACCTTTAAGTCGAGGTGCAGCACATAGTTCCCATGCATGTACTGAATGCCCTCGCAGATCTGTCTAGTGACGAGGGCTGCATCCAGCTCCGTCATCTTGCCGTCGCGCTCTAGGATTCTGTCGAACAGCTCGCCGCCCTCCACGCTGAAATGAAAGTCTTTCGCATGTCAGGGAATTGGTGGCTAGGCCTCGGGTTCTGACAGGCCCAAACTCACAGCCTGTGTCTAGGCCTCAGTTTCCCGTCAGGCCCAAACTTACAGCCTGTGACTAGGCCTCAGTTTCCTGTCAGGCCCAAACTTACAGCCTGTGACTAGGCCCCAGTTTAATGTCAGGCCCAAACTTACAGCCTGTGTCTAGGCCTCAGTTTCCTGTCAGGCCCAAACTTACAGCCTGTGTCTAGGCCTCAGTTTCCTGTCAGGCCCAATCTTACAGCCTGTGACTAGGCCCCAGTTTCATGTCAGGCCCAAACTTACAGCTTGTGACTAGACCCCAGTTTCATGTCAGGCCCGAACTTACAGCCTGTGACTAGGCCCCAGTTTCCTGTCAGGCCCAAACTTACAGCCTGTGACTAGGCCCCAGTTTCTTGTCAGGCCCAAACTTACAGCTTGTGACTAGACCCCAGTTTCATGTCAGGCCCAAACTTACAGCCTGTGACTAGGCCCCAGTTTTGTGTCAGGCCCAAACTTACAGCCTGTGTCTAGGCCCCAGTTTCCTGTAAGGCCCAAACTTACAGCTTGTGACTAGACCCCAGTTTCATGTCAGGCCCGAGCTTACAGCCTGTGACTAGGCCCCAGTTTCCTGTCAGGCCCAAACTTACAGCCTGTGTCTAGGCCTCAGTTTCCTGTCAGACCCAAACTTACAGCCTGTGTCTAGGCCTCAGTTTCCTGTCAGGCCCAATCTTACAGCCTGTGACTAGGCCCCAGTTTCATGTCAGGCCCAAACTTACAGCCTGTGACTAGGCCCCAGTTTTGTGTCAGGCCCAAACTTATAGCTTGTGACTAGACCCCAGTTTCATGTCAGGCCCGAACTTACAGCCTGTGACTAGGCCCCAGTTTCATGTCAGGCCCAAACTTACAGCTTGTGACTAGACCCCAGTTTTGTGTCAGGCCCAAACTTACAGCTTGTGACTAGACCCCAGTTTCATGTCAGGCCCAAACTTACAGCCTGTGACTAGGCCCCAGTTTCTTGTCAGGCCCACACTTACAGCTTGTGACTAGACCCCAGTTTCATGTCAGGCCCAAACTTACAGCCTGTGTCTAGGCCTCAGTTTCCTGTCAGGCCCAAACTTACAGCCTGTCATTAGGCCTCAGTTTCCTGTCAGGCCCAAACTTACAGCCTGTCATTAGGCCCCAGTTTCCTGTCAGGCCTGTACTTACAGCCTGTGACTAGGCCCCAGTTTCATGCCAGGCCCAAACTTACAGCCTGTGACTAGGCCCCAGTTCCATGTCAGGCCCAAACTTACATCCTTTGACTATGCCCTAGTTTTGTGTCAGGCCTGTACTTAATGTCTGTGGCTTGGCCCCAGATTTCATGTCAGGCCCACACTCACAGCCTGTGACTGGGCCCCAGTTTCATGTCAGGCCTGTATTGCAGCCTGTGACTAGGCCCCATTTACTTGTCAGGCCCTAGTTTCAGTCAGGCCCAAAGCTACAGCCTCTGGCTAGGCCCAAAAAGCCAAACAAAATTAGAATGCTTGCTCCATGGCGTCAACCATAGCGCAGTGGGATTTATTCCTTCTCACCTCTGATTCAGAAGATTATGGGTTCAAGACTCACTCCAGCGACTCGAGCCCCATAATCCCAGGGCCGACACTCCCTGGGGGCAGTACTGAGGGAGTGCTGCACTGTCGGAGGATCAGTACTGAGGGATCGCTGCACTGTCGGAGGTTCAGTACTGAGGGAACGCTGCACTGTTGGAGGTTCAGTACTGAGGGAGCGCTGCACTGTCAGAGGGGCAGTACTGAGGGAGCGTTGCACTGTCGGAGGGGCTGTACTGAGGGAGCACTGCACTGCCGGAGGGGTAGAACTGAAGCAGCACTGGACTGTTAGAGGGGCAGTACTGAGAGAACACTGCACTGTCAGAGGGGCAGAACTGAGGGAGTGCTGCACTGTCGGAGGGGCAGTAATGAGGGAGCGCTGCACTGTCAGAGTGGCAGGACCGAGGGAGCGCTGCACTGTCGGAGGGGCTGCACTGAGGGAGTGCTGCACTGTCGGAGGGGCAGTACTGAGGCAGCGCTGGACAGTCAAAGGGGCAGTACTGAGAGAGCACTGCACTGTCAGAGGGGCAGTACTGAGGGAGCGCTGCACTGTTGGAGGGGCAGTACTGAGGGAGCGCTGCACTGTCGGAGGGTCAGTACTGAGGGAGTGCCGCACTGTCGGAGGGGCAGTACTGAGGGAGTGCCGCACTGTCGGAGGGGCAGTACTGAGGGAATGCTGCACTGTCGGAGGGGCAGTACTGAAGGAGTGCTGCACTGTCGGAGGGGCAGTACTGAGGGAGCGTTGCACTGTTGGAGGGGCAGTACTGAGGGAGCGCTGCCCTGTCGGAGGGGCAGTGCTGAGAGGGCACTGCACTGTCGGAGGGGCTGCACTGAGGAAGTGCTGCACTGTCGGAGGGGCAGTACTGAGAGAGCACTGCACTGTCGGAGGGGCAGTACTGAGGGAGCGCTGCACTGTCGGAGGGGCAGTACTGAGGGAGCGCTGCCCTGTCGGAGGGTCAGTACTGAGGGAGCACTGCACTGCCTGAGGGTCAGTACTGAGGGAGCGCTGCCCTGTCGGAGGGTCAGTACTGAGGGAGCGCTGCTCTGTCAGAGGGGCAGTGCGGAGGGAGCGCTGCACTGTCGGGGGGGCAGTACTGAGGGAGCGCTACACTGTCGGAGAGGCAGTACTGAGGGAGCGCTGCACTGTGATAGGGGCAGTACTGAGGGAGTGCCGGACTGTCGGAGGGGCAGTACTGAGGGAGCGCTGCACTGTCGGAGGGGCAGTACTGAGGGAGCGCTGCACTGTCGGAGGGGCAGTACTGAGGGAGCGCTGGACTGTTGGAGGGGCAGTACTGAAAGCGCGCTGCAGTGTCATTGTCTGTAAAGCGCTTTGGGATGTCCTGAGGATGTGAAAGTCTCTGCAGAAATGTAACTGCTTTCTTTTATTCTATGAGTGTGTGTTTACACTAACTGCGGTCAGTACTCACTATTCCATGATGAGTGTGATGTTGTTCCTCGCCTCAAAGGCATCGTACAGCTGGATCAGGTTAACATGATTCAAATGGTTCATCACATTTATCTCATTCTTCACCTCGTTCTAGAATCAGAAACAGAGAGAGATAGAGGGAGAGAGACAAACAGAGAAAGATAGCGAGACAATGGGAAAGAGAGAGAGAGACAGAGAGAGAGACAGAGAGAGAGAGAGAGACAGAGAGTGAGACACAGACAGAGAGAGACAGAGAGAGAGAGACAGAGAGAGAGAGAGAGAGACAGAGAGACAGAGAGACAGAGACAGACAGCGAGAGAGAGACACAGACAAAGAGAGAGATAGAGAGAGAGAGACAGAGAGAGAGAGAGAGAGAGAGAGAGAGAGTGAGCGAAGGAGAGTCGCCCCTCTCCTGTCTATTGTCCTATGAAGCCTCACCTTGTCTCTGACGCCCTTGGTCTTGATGATTTTGGCAGCCAAATCAAGCCCTGTCAACTTCTCTTGGCATCTGTAAACCTGTCCAAACCGACCACTGGAAAACATATCAATGCAACTTAGACCGCGGAGAGGGAACGACACACCTTCACCATCGCGACACGCTGAGAGGGACACATCACCTCAATAGAGACATGAAGATAGAGCTATAAAAAGACGGCCCCTCAGTACTGCCGCTCTGACAGTGCAGCGCTCCCTCAGTACTGACCCTCCAACAGTGTGGCGCTCCCTCATTACTGGCCCTCCGACAGTGCAGCACTCCCTCAGTACTGCCCCTCTGACAGTGCAGCGCTCCCACAGTACTGACCAACCAACAGTGTGGCGCTCCCTCATTACTGACCCTCCGACAGTGCAGCACTCCCTCAGTACTGCCCCTCCGACAGTACAGCGCTCCCTCACTACTGGCCCTCCAACAGTGCAGCACTCCCTCAGTACTGCGCCCCGACCGTATAGCTCTCCCTCAGTAGTGCCTCTCCGACAATGCAGCCTCCCTCAGTACTGCCCCTCTGACAGTGCAGCGCTCCCTCAGTACTGCCCCTCCGACAGTGCAGCGCTCCCTCAGTACAGCTCCTCCGACTGTGCAGCGCACCCTCAGTACTGCCCCACCGACAGTGCAGCACTCCTTCAGTACTGCCCCTCCCACAGTGCAGCACTCCCTCAGTACTGCCCCTACGACAGTGCGGCGCTCCCTCAGTACGGCCCCTCTGACAGTGCGGCGTTTCCTCAGTACTGCCCCTCCGACAGTGCCGCGCTCCCTCAGTACTGCCCCTCCGACAGTGCAGCGCTCCCTCAGTACTGCCCCTCCGACATTGCGGCGCTCCCTCTGTACTGCCCCTCCGACATTGCAGCGCTCCGTCCATACTGCCCCTCCGACAGTGCAGCTCTCCATCAGTACTGACACTCCGACAAAGCCAGCAAGTTCTGACTCAGAGACGAGAGAGGGGCAGAGAGGAAGATGGTTTGAGCAGTGGGAATGGAGAGTGCTTGTTAATAATGAAAGGTATCCCCGCGCTGGATGTACTCACCCTCCCAGCAGGCTGGCGTAGTCAATGGCGTAGAATGACGTGACAATGAAATGTTTCACTGAGACAATGCGATATTCAAACGGGGCTGGGGGAGATGGGCTGTCATCTGGAAATAAATGTAAAACCGCCCTTCGTTACTTCAACTCTATCATTTCATGGCATGTTGTTGTTTAATATTCATTCTCGGCTTGTGGCAAGGCCGGCATTTTTAGCCCGACTTCTGGAACCGCTGCAGTCCGTGGGGTGAAAGTGCTTCCACAGTGTTCGGGAGATCCAAGAATTGCTCTCTCTCTGTCTCTCTCTCTCTGTCTCTGTCTCTCTCTGTCTCTCTCTCTCTCTGTCGCTCTCTCTCTCTCTCTCTCTCTCTCTGTCTCTCTCTGTCTCTGTCTCTCTCTCTGTCTCTCTCTCTGTCTCTCTCTCTGTCTCTGTCTCTCTCTGTCTCTCTGTCTCTCTGTCTCTCTCTCTGTCTCTCTGTCTCTCTCTCTGTCTCTCTGTCTCTCTCTCTCTGTGTGTGTCTCTCTCTCTGTCTCTCCCTCTTTCTGTCTCTGTTCCTCTCTGTCTCTCTCTCTGTCTTTCTTTCTCTCTGCTTCTGTCTCTCTCTCTCTCGCTCTCTGACGCTCTGTCTTTCTCTCTCTGTCTCTCTCTCTCTCTCTCTGTCTCTGTCTTTCTTTCTCTCTCTCTCTCCCTGTCTCTGTCTCTCCCTCTGTCTCTCTCTCCCTCAGTCTCTCTCACCCTCTGTCTGTCTGTCTCTCTCTCTCTCTGTCTCTCTGTCTGTCTGTCTGTGTCTCTGTCTCTCTCTCTGTCTCTGTCTCTCTCTCTCTGTCTCTTTGTCTCTCTCTCTCTGTGTCTAGCGCTCTGTCTCTCTCTCCTCTCTGTCTTTCTCTCTCCCTGTCTCTCTTTCTCCTCTCTCCCTGTCTCTCTCTTTATCCATCTCTTTGTCTGCCTCTCTCTCTCTCTCTCTCGCTCTGTCTCTGTCTCTCTCTCCGTCTGTCTCTCTCTCTCTGTCTGTCTCTATCTGTCTGTTTCTCTCTCTCTCTCTCCCTATCACTTTCTCTCACTCACTATCTCTCTCGCTGTCTCTCACTCTCTCTCATCTGTCTGTCTGTCTCTCTCTCTCTGTCTCTCTCCTCTCTCTGCCTCTCTTCCTCTGTCTCTCTCCTCTCTCTCTGTCTCTCTTCCTCTGTCTCTCTCTCTCTCTCTGTCTCTCTTCCTCTGTCTCTCTCTCTCTCCCCTCTCTCTGTTTTTCTCTCTCTCTCCCTGTCCCTGTCTCTCTCTCTCCACTCTCTCTCCCCATCTCGCTCTCTGTCTCTCCCTCTCTGTCTCTCTCTCCCTGACTCTCTCTCTGTCCCTCTCTCTGTCTGTCTGTCCTTCTCTCTGTCTGTCTCTCTCTCAAATTCAAATTCAAATTCAAATGCTTTATTGGCATGAAAGTTTACAGAGAACCACATTGCCAAAGCTTACATAGCAAAAAGGTACATTTTCAAACATTCTGTAGGTGTCGATCGATTTGACATTTGTTGGGTACATACAATATTACTTTTAAACAATATTAATTTTTCTGCCTCTCTCTCAATTCAATTCAATTCAAATTGCTTTATTGGCATGACAAGGTACATCTTATGTTGCCAAAGCATGGGAAAAACATGTATGATTGCACATGTAAACGCAGATCTAGACATACAGGCCTAGAAATTGAGTTTTGGCGCAGCCAGGGCTTTAGCGCCGGAAGTTAGTGCCGCAGCTAAGTCGCGCTGGTCGGGCCCAAAATTCACCAATTCTGCGCCCAAACGGCTGCCGGCGCTGCTGAGAGCTGTTTGCGCCTGAAAACTGGCGCTACGCGCTGAATATCGGCGCTATTCCGGCGCTGCGGCGCCCGCTGCGGTGCGGCAGGTTCGGGAAGTGCAGGCCTCCTCCTTCCCTTAAGGAGGAGCTGCCTGCACCCGGCCGCGGCCCGCGAAAATCTTTTTAAAAATGAGCCCGGCACCTCGGACAAGTGCCGGGCTTGCTTCTGTTCCGGGGGGGGGGGGGGGGGGGAAGTCCGGGGAGGGAGCTGCGGCCAGGCGGCCGGCGGGAAAGCGGCCGGCCGCCGCGGTGCCTTTAATGCGCCGGCGCAAAGTCATGTAAGACTCTGTTGCCAGAGTCTTAGTTGCGGCTGCCACGGGCGAGGCGGCCGCAACTGAATTTCGGCGCTGGGGCCCGTCGGCATGGCAACCGGGACGCTGCGCACACCGATGACGTCATCGGTGCCGGCGCAGCGCTACCGGTCTACCGCGGCGGAAGGGCCCCAGGCAATTTCGGCGCCGGCGCCAATTGCAGCGCTAGGCCCTCTAGCGCCGCAAAATCGGCGCTAAGGGCACTGAATTTCTAGGCCACAGTGTATAGACAGATATATCCCTGTATACATAAATATACACACATATGATATGCATATAATCTTTTCTTAGATTTAATGGCTGTCCCTCTGCTTATGGCAAGCTGTAACATAGTTTGCTGCTAAAGTTACGCAATTTCTCTGTTCCCCTAATAGATATGGGAGTTTTTGGTGGTCATTCAAATTTTTGAATTCAGGGCATATTTTTATGAATTTTGGGTAGAAATTTCCCCTTATGTCCTGGTAGTTTCCACAAGTTGTGAGGAAGTGTATCTCTGTCTCCACCACTCCCTGACTGCAGTGAGAGCATATCCTATCCTCTCTTGGCAGCCAGGTCTGCCTGTGTCTGCCTTTTTCAATGGCCAGGCTATGCTCACTAAGTCTGTACATTGTCAAGGTTTTTCTCAATTTGCTATCTTTTACCATGGTCAGGTATTCAGCCATGGTGTATTGTCTGTTTAGGGCCAAATAGCAATCGAGTTTGTTTTGGGTTTTTGTCGTTTCTGTCCAATAGGTCAAATATTTTTCCTTTTGTTTAGTGACCATTGTGTTGGGTCGAATTCTCTGTGCTATGATGTCACTGTCCTGGGGCTGATTATTATTAGTAGTGTTAGTAGTTACTTCACTGAGTCCCAGGACGAGTTGACTGAGGGGACTCTTCTCTATGATCATCTCTTGGCATTTCAGGGCTTCGTAATGATAGCAGTGGGGGTTGCTCATTTTTAGGTGTTTCCAAAATTTGATGGCTCTTTTTTGGATATTAATTAGTAGTGGATATTGGCCTAGTTCTGCCCTGCATGCATTTTTTGCGGTTTTCGTCTGAGTCCGGAGGATACTTTTACAGAATTCTGCATGTAGGATCTCAATTGGGTGTTTGTCCCATTTTGCAAATTCTTGTTGTGTTAGCGGACCCCACACCTCACTGCCATAGAGTGCAATTGGTTCAATTACGGATTTAAAAATTTTGAGCCAAATGTCAATTGGAATTTCTATTTGGATTGACTTTTTAATGGCATAGAAAGCCCTTTTTGCTTTCCCTTTCAGTTCATTCACAGCCAAATGAAAATTTCCCATAGAACTGATTTTTAAGCCTAGGTATGTGTAATTTGTAGTTTGTTCAATTTTAGTTGCTCCTAGTGTGAAGTTTATTCTGGGTCCCTGATGTCTGGATCTTTGCTGGAACACAAGAACTTTGGTTTTTTGGGGGTTTATTGTCAGGGCCCAGGTCTGACAGAACGACTCTAGCAGATCCAGGTTCTGCTGTAGACCCTCCTCAGTTGGTGACAGCAGGACCAGGTCATCTGCATAGAGGAAGAATTTAACCTTGGAGTCATATAGGGCGAGGCCAGGTGCTGTAGATTGTTCAAGTAGTTTTGCCAATTCATTTATGTAAATATTAAAGAGTGTCGGTGAGATTGGCGAGCCCTGCGTCACCCCCCGCCCCTGTGGGAAGTATTTTGTTTGTTTGTCTCCAATTTTAACTGCACATTTATTGTTTGTATACATTGATTTAATTACATCATATGTTTTTCCCCCTACACCACTTTCAATACGTTTTAAGAATAGACCGTCGTGCCAAATAGAATCGAAAGCCTTCTGGAAATCTATAAAGCAGGCAAAAATGTTGCTTTTGTTTTGGTGAACATGTTTGTCAATTAGGGTGTGTAGGGTGTGTAAAGTCTGTGGGTTGTGCAGTTAATAAATACACAGACTTCAGAAATAACAAACAAACAGGTCTTTACTATTCGAAGGTCCGGGCGAATCTGCCCCAGAAATCCTGCTACAACACTTATATACTGGTGTGGTCACTATCGGTATTACCGTATACAGAAGCCAAACAAATAGTGCCACACCTAAAGTAGTTCCCTTAAAGGTGAACGGTTACATTCAATAGTTCCCTTAAAGGTAGACGGGTACATACACTACAATCCTCCCTTTTTAGCTTATTACTTACAGAGTCCCCGTTAAACATACATATCTTCAACTTCCTATAAAACAAATTACAGCTATAATCTCGGTGGAGTCAATGTCATATAAAACAATTTACAAATATAATCTCGGTGGAAACAGTTCACAGGTTCCGTCTCTGCGGAAACAGTTCATAGATTCAGTCTCTGATCTTGACTCGTTCCGAACAACATTTCTTTGGGGTAGCCGGTTCACCTGGCTAGCGTGACTCCTCCATAGCCTTTTTCTTGACGTAGCAGCTTGAACTTTCGTCCTGTTGAACCAGCAGTGCGGACTTTGACAACCAACTGGCTGTCTTGACATTTACCAATTTTTCAACTAATTTAGCTCCTTTCGTAATGTCCCGCCTGGAATGGTAGAAGTGCTAATATTTTAGACAGTTATTATCCTCTGCTTCTTCTTTTTCTTTTCTGCCTTTTTGAAACTCTCGGAGCTCCTTTCTCGGCTGCCAGCTGTAGCGCCACCAACTCTCTATGTTCCTTAGACCTTAAGTGCTTCATCCGGATTTCAGCACTTTGAGAGTTTTCATCACAAGCTGGGCAGACCACATCCTCATAATATTCAGTGTCACTCAACAGGTCATGGTAATATTCAGGTTCGTCCTGAGTTAGGCCAGCGAGAGAGACTTCTTCTTCCTCCTCACCCGTCTGGATGTTAGCTGACGGTGGTTCCTTCCCTAAACATCTTTCTTGAAAAGCCTTCTTCATGCATTCATATTCATCCCGCTCTTCCTGGGTTATCTGCCATTCCTTCACGACGGACCTCATTTGTGAGTTCAATACCTTCCTTTCCACCGGTAATTGCGTTATCAGGCTATTTAACCCTTCTACTGAAGTAACGGTTTCCACCTTCTTCTGTTCACCTTGACGTGATTCAACGTACTTTTGGCATCCTTGTAAAATTTGTGTTGCCACCTCAGCTATCTCCGTGACTTTTGAGAGCTCCGAACTCGTTCCCCCTGAAGATTGAAGCTCGTGTTCAGATTGTTCCCCTTGTAGAGTCTTGTCCTTCAGCATATGAAGGAGTTGGCCGACCGTTAACTCTTCCCTGGGAACACGGTGGATCAGAGTCTTCTCCATTTCATCCACCTCTTTCTCCAATACTTCCACCTTACGTTCCTCTTGAACTTTGGCTTTCAGCGCTCGGAAAAGTTGCGCCCTGATGCTCTCTAGTTCATGTTCAGGGACCATTCTTACAGTGTCCTGTTCTTCCACTGCAAGGATTCCCAGTTGAATCTGTTCTTCAAGTTGTTGAACCTTAGACATTGCCGCCTCATATTTGTCTTGGGTGTCCTTCAATGTTTTTATAAGTTCTTGGACATCCTGTCTTTCATGCTCTGCCATGATTTTCACCTCTAATTGCTCATCTATGGATGGAGCTTCTATCGATGAGTCTGTCTTGGCCTTGAGCTCATCAAGAATTTCCTGCAGCCTTTGGACTTCTTGCTCATGTTCAACCTTTAGTTGTTCATATGCTTCTACTGAAACTAGCTTTTCGGAGGCTGCCGAGTTAACCCCCTTCTGAATTGTAGCCTGGGCCTGTTCATACTGTTCTTTCAACTTCTCACACTCTGCTTGTAAGGAGTCGTAAAGAAGAACTGGAATAAAATCCTGGCTCCCTGAAGATTCCTCTTCCTTTGGTTCATTCTGTAAATATTCTAGTTCCTGAACAGCATCAGGGGAATGTGATTGGTATTTGACCAGGATGGCTCTATGGTCGCTCTCTGCTTGAGCTAGCTGTCTCTGTAGTCTTTCCAGGTTCCCCCATTCGGTGTCCCAGAACTTTTCCATATTTTTCATCTCCTGTACGAGACGATCACTCAACTGTTCTAATTGTTGTCGTACTTTGACATAAGTTTGCGTCTGAGCTCGGTGTTCTTCCGTCATGGATGAATCCTTTGCTTGAACAGGCTCAGAATTCTCTGTCAACCTGGAGTTCTGCTCTGCAGCTTTATTCTTCTTGGTACCATAAGTCCTTCTACCTGTCTTCGTTTTCGACTTGGTCTTATCATCATCCATTTCAGAATCTGAGCTAATAGCTTGCACCGAGTCCTCCCTCATTATGGCTTTTAGGTAATGCCATTCCATGTCTATTTTCTTAATCCACTCCCATCCTAGAAGTGGTGGTCCTCCCTCAGGTAATACGTACAAGCTCATTCTTGGGTGTTCTTTACCCCTATCTCTCACCTTGACTCTTATTTTCCCCACGGGGTATACGTTATGCCCCGTGTATGTCTGTAATACGAACTTGGTATTTCTTAAAGGTATGTGAGAGAATAGCCGGTGGTAGTCCCTTCGGTTGATGACTGATAGAGCTGATCCAGTGTCCAGCTCCATTCTTATTTGGACTCCAGCTATTTTTAGTATGACCCAGATGGCCTGTAGATCCGTTTCTTTACCCACATTGTGGATTCTCAGACTACCCAGCTCCTGGTTGTTTGGGTCTGAGTCTGAATTCTGTTCGTCTGAACTCTTCTCAGCCACCTTGTGTACCTTGTTGTACTTTTCTGGTGGTGGCTTCCTTTGATTATTGATCTTTTTCCCGGACTGGCATACCTTCGCAATGTGACCCAGTTTGCCACATTTCCTACACTCTTGGTTCTTAAACCAGCATTGATTCTGGTCATGCGTGGTCTTCCCACAACGGTAGCATTTTGTTGTGCTTGAAGTAATTTGGTCCACCCCGAGTGCCGCCGCCTTTAGTTGCATTTCCGCCGTTCCTTTCGCTGCGGCTTCGTGCGATGCAGCTATAAGGACAGCCCTGTCCAGTGTGAGGTCATTCTCTTCCAGTAGTCGCTTCAGCGTCCCTTCTTTGGACAATCCGCATACGAACTTGTCCCGCAGCGCTTCTGTCAGATTCCCTCCGAACTGGCAGTATTTCGCTAGCCTACGCAGTTCGACCAAGTATTCCGCATTGCTTTCGTCTTTCTTCTGCGTTCTTGCGTAGAATTTGAATCGTTCAGCCAGCATCAGCGGTGTGGGGTTCAAGTGGTCCTTCAGCACAGCCACAATCTCTTCGAAGGTCTGATCCGCTGGTTTATTTGGTGCTATTAGATGCTTCAAGAGCCCGTATGTTTTTGCCCCCATCGAGTTTAGCAATGTTATCGCCTTGTCGTCTTCCTCTATTTTGTTGGCTTCGCAATAGATCTCTATGCGTTCCACGTACGTGGCCCAGTCTTCTATTTCAGAATTAAAGTCGTTAATATTCCCTCGCTTAGGCATCTTCCTTCCCTTGGGAGCAGCACCAGTATTTCTTATTTATTTATTTGTTTCTAAGATGGCGGTTTTCCCGCGAAATCGGCGGTTTCCTGCTCTTTCCTTCTCTCCCCGCCCACTTCAATGGCGGTATGTCAATCAAGATGGCGGTTTTCCCGCGAAAATGGCGGTTTCCCGCTCTTCCTTTCTCGCCCCGCCCACTTCAATGGCGGTTTCCCGCTTCTGGCGTCTTCTCCGCCTAATGGCGGCTTCCCGCGTTTCTTCCCGGTGGAAGGGGTACGCTTCCCCCTCAGCGGACAGGTTCAGCTGCTGGCTGGCTACCGCACAGCTCCCCTTACTCGGCTATGTCGTTTCCTCCCGCCCGCATGGCTCTACCAGCGCTGGGTACACCCCGTTAGCGGAGGACAGTTCAGCCGCTGGACTGGCTCTCGCGCAGTCTCTCTCTCCGTACCCGGCTCTGTCTCTCTCACCCGCACGTTCGATGCTACCGGCCCTGGGTACCCCGTTGGTGGAGAACAGCTCACCGCTGGACTGGCTCTCGCGCAGTCTCTCACCCCGTTTTCGGCTGTGTCTCTCACCCACTCCCGCACGTTCGGTTTTGCCGGCTCTGAGTACCCCTTTGGTGGAGAACAGCTCAGCCGCTGGACCGGCTCCTCGCAGTCTCTCTCTCCGCACCCGGCTCTCACCCGCACGGTTCCCGTTCGCCTCCCCAGCCCTCTCGCAGACCGGTGTTTCCCTCCCCGGCTGCGGCTGGGTTTCTCTTCCCGCGCCTACTCGCAGGCTCAGCGCTTCGTGGCTGCGGTCGCTGCCCCGATTGTCCCGCCAATCGCGGTCCGGCTGTCACCCGACGCCGTTGGACCCGACTTTTGGCCGGCACAGCTCCCCCTCGACCGAGGTCGAGTGCTCTGCCCTTATCCTCCGGATGCCTCTACACCTTCCCCTACTCACAGTCTCTTCGGCCGCCTTGTTTCTTGCTGGTCGGCTCACTCCGCACCGTGGCAGAAGGGTAGTCAGTGCCTGTTGCTGATACAGCTTTTGTTGTTAGTCTTCCTGCTTTCTGTTGTTGCAGCCTCGTGTTTCCTTTTGGTAGCACGACGAGGGCGGTTGTCTCTCTTCGACGCTCTTCGTTGCTTATGGTAATCTTGCCACAGGGTACGATCGGACTCGTCGCCACTGTAAAGTCTGTGGGTTGTGCAGTTAATAAATACACAGACTTCAGAAATAACAAACAAACAGGTCTTTACTATTCGAAGGTCCGGGCGAATCTGCCCCAGAAATCCTGCTACAACACTTATATACTGGTGTGGTCACTATCGGTATTACCGTATACAGAAGCCAAACAAATAGTGCCACACCTAAAGTAGTTCCCTTAAAGGTGAACGGTTACATTCAATAGTTCCCTTAAAGGTAGACGGGTACATACACTACAGGGTGAAAATATGGTCCGATGTTCTATAATTTGGTAAGAATCCAATTTGGCTTTTACTCAAGACATTGTGCTCCTCAAGGAAGTTTATAAGTCTTTGGTTTATGATACTACAGAATACCTTCCCCAGGTTACTGTTCACACAGATGCCTCGATAGTTATTTGGGTCAGCTTTGTCTCCACTTTTGTATATGGGCGTTATGAGTCCTTTGTTCCAGATATCAGGGAAGTAACCGACACTCAGAACCAAGTTAAAGAGTTTTAGGATAGCCAATTTCATTTTATCGGCCCAGTAATTCCGGGCACAACGCGTGAGTAAGGACGGGGTACTCACGCATGTGCCCGGAGGAATTGCCGGTTTTCAGCATGCACAGCGCATGCGCTGAAAACCGGCATTTCCTGTCCTCTGACCCAAGGGGTTAAGAGGCTGAACGCGTGCACGGTATCGGGCAGCGCGTGCGACTTGGATTTCCTCTATCTTTAGAGAGTTGCGCTTGTGTAAAGGGCTCCGGTATTTACGCATTGAAAAACCACACGTAAGTACTTAGTTTTACAGGTAAGTGGTCTATTATACAATTGAGAATTTTTTTTCCCACAGGTTTGTTATTTTTAAAGAATTTACAGTAAGGTAAGTTTAGTTTTAGCCCCGATTTTTTATATACTTTTTTTTTCAAATTTTAAAATTATCGTTTAAAATAGTTTTTCAGAGTTCTTTATGGTTCATTTAAGTAGTGCAATGTTTTTTTAAATTTTCTTTCAGGTTTAAGTAATGTTTTGGGGCCAGGAGTTTTCATGAGTTTGACAGCTCTTACTGTCAAACTCATGAATGAACTTTTGCAACCTCCCATTGGTTGCCCTGTGCTCACGTGATATCAGCCGGCTCATCGCACTAAGTACGCCGCTGGGTCACGCACGCACAGCGCGGCAGGACCTCAAGCGGGCCAGTGAGAGGAAATGCAATGCGGGCCAGAATTAAAATGTCAGCGTGCCGGGTAAGTGAACATCGGGGGCTTGCACGCACGGCAAGCTCCCGATCCTAATTTCAGGGCTGATCGTCAGTGTGTTTAATCATCTCGTTTAGGATGCCATCTGCACCGCGAGCTTTTCTTGGTCGCAGGTCCTTGAGTTTTTCAAATAGCTCTTTTTCAGTTATTGGGGAGTCTAACGGGTTTTGGTTATCTTTTATGGCCAGTTCGAGCTTTTCCAATTTTTTACATATTTGAAACACCAGTGTGTTTTTCTGGTATAATTTTTCAAAATGGTTTTCCCATGTGTCTCCATTTTGAATGGGCAATTCGTCGTGTTGCTTTTTGTGTTATATATTCCAGTTGTCCCAGAAACAATTAGAATTCCTCAATGGAGCTGAGCTTATTCTTAATATACTGTTCTTTCTTGGTTCTGAGTGTGTTTTTGTATTGTGTTAGTGCCTGACAATAAGTAAGATGTAATTCCTCGTTTTCTGGTTGTCTGTGTTTTTGGTTTGATATTTTTCTGAGTTTTTTCCTCATGTTGTGACAGTCTGAATCAAACCATTTTCCGTGGTTTTGTGTTTTGTGTTTATTCTTGCAAGATTTCAGGTTCGACTTTGATGCCAAATTATCAAAAATATTATTTATGTTATTCACTGCCAGGTTTACGCCTTCTTTATTGTGAGTGTATGTGTTTTCCAGAAAGGTGTCCAAGAGAGATTGAGTTGATTGACTGCTAATTGCTTTCTGGTATTTTTCCGTGCTGTTTTGGGCCCATCTGTAGGATTTTTTAATGTTGTACAGCTTACTGGGCTGTGTTTCTGTGTTGGTTGTTTCTGTCCTTTTAAGATACGCAATAATTTGGCTGTGATCTGACAGTGTTGTTAGTGGTTTGACTGTGAATGCTCTGAAAGAGGATGGGTCCAGATCTGTAATCATATAGTCTACGGTGCTGATGCCAAGAGGTGAGGAATAGGTCGATCTTCCTAGGGAGTCTCCTCTGAACCTACCATTGACAATGTACAGACCCAGGCTTCGACAGAGCTGCAGGAGCTGTTTTCCGTTTGCATTTGTCTGTTTGTCGTAGTTATTCCTGTGTGAATGAAAAGGAAGATCAAAATGGTTATTCCCAAATAGGTAATTATTCCCCTGAGTACTGATAAAGTCTGGTTCTTCACCAGTTCTTGAGTTGAGGTCACCACAGATCAACACGTTCCCCTGGGCCTGGAAGCGGTTAATCTCCCTCTCAATGTTGGAGAAGGTGTCCTCTTTGAAGTACGGGGATTCTATAGGGGGGATATAGATTGCGCAAATGAAAACATTTTGCATGTTAGAAATGATGTCTTTCTTAATCTTGAGCCATAAGTGGTTTTCGCCCTTTTTTATAAATTCAATGTAATTCCTAAGCTCAGCTTTAAACCAAATCAGTATGCCTCCAGAGTCTCTGGGTTACTCTCTCTCTCTCTCTCTCTCTCTCTCTGTCTCTCTCTCTCCCCTGACTCTCTCTGTCTCGCTCCTCTCTCTCTGTCTGTCTCTCTCCTCTCTCTCTTTCTTTCTCTCTCTCTCCCTGTCTCTCTCTCTCTCCCTGTCTCTCTCTCTCTCCTCTCTCTCTGCCTGTCTCTCTGTCCCCCTCTCTGCCTCTCTCTCTCTGTCTGTCTGTCTGTCTGTCTCTTGTCTCTCTCTCTCTGTCTCTCTCTCTCTCTGTCTGTCTGTCTGTCTCTCTCTCTCTGTCTCTCTGTCTCTCCTCTCTCCCAGTCTCGCTGTCCCTCTCTCTGTCTCTCTCTCTCTGTCTCTCTCTCTCTCTCCCTCTGTCTCTCTCTCTGTCTCTGTCCCTGTCTCTGTCTCTCTCTCTCTCTGTCTCTCTCTCTCTCTCTCCCTGTCTCTCTCTCTCTCTCCCTGTCTCTCTCTCTCCTCTCTCCCGATCTCTCTCTCTATCTCTCTCTGTCTCACTCTCTCTCTGTCTCTTTCTCTCTGTGTCTCTCTCTGTCTCTCTCTGTCTGTCTCTCTCTCTCCCTGTCTCTCTCTCTCTCCTCTCTCCTCTCTCCCTGTCCCTCTCTCTGTCTCTCTCTGTCTCTCTCTCTGTCTCTGTCTCTCTGTCTCTGTCTCTCTCTGTCTCTGCCTCTCTGGGGACAGGGAGTGAGAGAGAGAGAGAGAAAGACAGAGAGAGGGGAGAGAGAGAGAGAGAGAGAAAGTGATAGAGAGTGCTGTGAGTTGGGTGAGTCAGGGAGTCTTAACTGGTTGCTAAAATCAAACTTTTGTTTGTTTCACATTTAATGTTACAGTTTACTGTTTAAAATCTAAATTTCCCAGCTTTAAGCAGGGTTATAAAGGGATATACATGGCCAACAATTCAGAGCAGCTGAAGGATGTTAATTAGGGAAACTAGATTAAACTGGTTCTCCTGTAGCTGGGCTCAGCAAGTCTCCTTTGTTTCAGGGCCAATAAAACAGGCTTTGAAGTGCGATTTTGCACTGAATGCGGTTTAAACAGAGTGCTGCGAGTTGGGTGAGTTGGGAGTTAGGTGAGGAGTGGAAGGAGGAGCTCCTTTGCTTCGCCTTTGTTTTTCCTAACTTTTCACCCTGTAGGAATTGGTTCTTACTGTACACCAAGGAAAGAGTCCGAGAGCGGGAGCAGTCAAACAGCAACAACTGTGAAACTGCTAAAGTGACATCACAACCAGGGAAGGAGCTGATTGGTAAGTAGGACCTGGCGAGTATTTCTACAGTCCAGTCGTTAAAGTAAAAGTAATGTCTCTAGTTTAGAGTAAGTAGTGGTTAAAGGGAAGTAAGGTCCCTAGTGTATTTAATATTCTTTAATTTAAAGGGAGTAAATTAAGGGTAGGACATGGCAGGGCAGCTCGGCACCGTGGAGTGCTCCTCCTGTGCTATGTGGGAAGTCAGGGACACTTTCGGTGTCCAGGGCGAACACATGTGCAGGAAGTGTCTCCAGCTGCAGCTTCTCGAAATCCACGTTTCAGAGCTGGAGCTGCGGCTGGAGTCACTGTGGAGCATCCGCAAAGCTGAGATCTTCATGGATAGCACGTTTAATGAGGTGGTCACACCGCAGGTAAAAAGTACACAGGCAGACAGGAAATGGGTGACCGCCAGACAGCGTAAAAGAACTAGGAAGGTAGTGCAGGAGTCCCCTGGGTCCATCTCCCTCTCCAACAGATTTTCCATTTTGGATACTGCTGGGGGAGATGGTTTCTCAGGGGAATGCAGCAAGAGCCAAGTCCGTGGCACTACGAGTGGCTCAGCTGCACAGGAGGGGAGGAAAAAGAGTGGGAGAGCAATAGTGATGGGGGATTCTATCGTAAGGGGAACAGATAGAAGTTTCTGTGGCTGTAGACGTGACTTTAGGGATGGTATGTTGCCTCCCTGGTGCCAGGGTCAAGGATGGTGTGGAGATGCCGGAGTTGGACTGGGGTGGACAAATGTAAGAAATCACACAACACCAGGTTATAGTTCAACAGCTTTATTTGAAATCACAAGCTTTCGGAGCGCTGCTCCTTCTTCAGGTGAAGTGGAGAAATGCATAAAGACACAGCTTATATAGTCAGAGAATCATGTCAGATGATGCTGACATGACATCTGACATGATTCTCTGACTATATAAGCTGTGTCTTTATGCATTTCTCCACTTCACCTGAAGAAGGAGCAGCGCTCCGAAAGCTTGTGATTTCAAATAAAGCTGTTGGACTATAACCTGGTGTTGTGTGATTTCTTACAAGGGTCAAGGATGTCACTGAACGGCTGCAGGGCATTCTGAAGGGGGAAGGCGAACAGTCAGAGGTCGTGGTTCACATTGGTACCAACGACATGGGTAGGAAGAGGGATGAGGTCCTGCAACAGGAATTTAGGGAGCTAGGTAGCTGATTAAAAAGCAAGACCTCAAAGGTTGTAATCTCTGGATTACTCCCAGTGCCACGTGCTAGTGAGTATAGGAATAGGAGGATAGAGCAGATGAATGCGTGGCTAAAGAGTTGGTGCAGGAGGGAGGGCTTTAGTTTCCTGGATCACTGGGTCTGCTTCTGGGGAAGGTGGGACCTGTACAAGTCGGACGGGTTGCACCTGAACAGGAACGGGACCAATATCCTTGCGGGGAGGTTTGCTAGTGCTGTTGGGGGGGGTTTAAACTAACTTGGCAGGGGGATGGGATACGGAGTGGAGCTATAATAGTGGGTGATGTACAGCCAAATATAGAGGAAAAAACAAGTCAGCCTGGAAGGCAGAGCAAATATGTAACGGCACAAGGGAGTAGGGCAAGGCTGGATGGCATTTATTTTAATGCAAGGAGTCTTGCGAGTAAGGCAGATGAATTGAAGGTGTTGAACACATGGGAGTACGATATTGTTGCTATCACGGAGACATGGTTGAGGGAGGGTCAGGACTGGCAGCTCAATATTCCGGGGTATAGAATCTTCAGGCGAGACAGAGGTGGGTGTAAAAGAGGAGGGGATGTCGCAATATTAATTAAGGAGTCAATTACTGCTGTAAGGAGGGATGATGTCTTAGCAGGTTCCTCTAATGAGGCCATATGGGTAGAACTTAAAAACAAAAAGGGGGCAAGCACATTGCTGGGAGTGTACTATAGGCCCCCTATATCAGGGGGAGATAGAGGAACAGATATGTAGGCAAATCTCAGAAGTGTAGAAATAATAGGGTAATAATAGTAGGGGATTTCAACTTCCCCAATATTAACTGGGATAGTCAGAGTGTGAAAGGCTTAGAGGGTGCAGAATTCTTCAAGTGCATCCAGGAGAGCTTTTTGAGCCAGCATGTAGAAAGTCCTACAAGAGAGGGGGTGGTAATGGACCTAATTCTAGGGAATGTAGCCGGGCAAGTGGTAGAAGTGTCAGTAGGAGAGCATCTGTGTTCACTATGGAGAAGGACGATGTAGGCATAGAAATCAGGCAGGGGGATTGTGATATACTTGAACAAATTAGTATTGAGAGGGAGGAGGTACTAGCGGTTTTAGCGGGCTTAAAAGTGGATAAATCCCTAGGCCCAGACGAGATGTATCCCAGGCTGCTGTGTGAGGCGAGGGAGGAGATTGCAGGGGCTCTGACACAAATTTTCAGAACCTCTCTGGCCACAGGGGATGTGCCAGAGGACTGGAGAACAGCTAACATAGTAGCATTATTCAAGAAGGGTAGTAGGGATAAACCAGGGAATTACAGGCCAGTGAGCCTAACATCAGTGGTAGGGAAATTATTGGAAAAAATTCTGAGGGACAGAATTAGTCTCCACTTGGAGAGGCAAGGATTAATCAAGGATAGTCAGCATAGCTTTGTCTGACCAATTTGATTGAATTTTTCGAGGGGGTGACTATGTGTGTGGGTGAGGGTAGTGCATTTGATGTAGTCTACATGGACTTCAGTAAGGCTTTTGACAAAGTCCCGCATGGGAGACTGGTCAAGAAGATAAGGGCCCATGGGATCCAGGGCAATTTGGCACATTGGATCCAAAATTGGCTTAGTGGCAGGAGGCAGAGGGTGATGGTCGAAGGTTGTTTTTGTGACTGGAAGCCTGTGTCCAGTGGTGTACCGCAGGGATCGGTGCTGGGTCCTTTGCTGCTTGTAGTGTACATTAATGATTTAGATATGAATGTAGAAGGTATGATCAGTAAGTTCGCAGATGACACGAAAATTGGTGGAGTGGTAAATAGCGAGGAGGGAAGCCTCAGGCGACAGGACGATATAGACGGGTTGGTCAGATGGGCAGAACAGTGGCAAATGGAATTTAACCCTGAAAAGTGTGAGGTGATGCATTTTGGGAGGACTAACAAGGCAAGGGAGTACACAATGAATGGTAGGACCCTAGGAAGGACCAGAGGGACCTTGGTGTGCATGTACATAGATCCCTGAAGGCAGCAGGACAGGTATTAAAAAGGCATATGGGATACTTGCCTTCATTAGCGGAGGCATAGAATATAAGAGCAGGGAGGTTATGATGGAGCTGTACAAAATGCTAGTTAGGCCACAGCTGGAATACTGTGTGCAGTTCTGGTCGCCACACTATAGGAGGGATGTGATTGCATTGGAGAGGGTGCAGAGGAGATACACCAGGCTGTTACCTGGGCTGGAGCGCTTCAGCTATGAAGAGAGACTGGACAGGCTGGGGTTGTTTTCCTTAGAACAGAGAAGGCTGAGGGGGGACCTGATTGAGGTGTACAAAATTATGAGGGGCATAGATAGGGTAGATAGAAAGGAACTTTTCTCCTTAGTAGAGGGATCAATAACCGGGGGCATAGTTTCAAGATAAGGGGCAGGAGGTTTAGAGGGGATTTGAGGAAAAACTTTTTCACCCAGAGGGTGGTTGGAATCTGGAACTCACTGCCTGAAAGGGTGGTAGAGGCAGGAACCCTCACAACATTCAAGAAGCATTTGGATGAGCACTTGAAATGCCATAGCATACAAGGCTATGGACCAAATGCTGGAAAATGGGATTAGAATAGACAGGGCTTGATGGCTGGCGCGGACACGGTGGGCCGAAGGGCCTCTTTCTGTGCTGTATAACTCGATGACTCTCTCTCTCTGTCTCTCTCTCTGTCTCTCTCTCTGTCTCTCTTTGTCTCTCTCTCTGTCTCTCTTTCTGTCTCTCTCTCTCTCTCTCGCTCTCTCTCTCTCTCTGTCTCTGTCTCTCTTTCTCTCTCTCCCTGTCTCTCTCTCTCCTCTCTCCCGGTCTCTCTCTGTCTCTCTCTTTCTCTCTCTGTCTCACTCTCTCTCTGTGTCTCTCTGTGTCTCTCTCTGTCTCTCTCTGTCTCACTCTCTCTCTGTCTCTCTCTCTCTGTGTGTCTCTCTCTCTCTCTCTCTGTCTCTGTCTCTCTCTCTGTCTCTCTCTCTGTCTCTCTTTCTGTCTCTCTTTCTGTCTCTCTCTCTGCCTCTCTCTCTCGCTCTCTCTCTTACTGTCTGCTGCACGTTTCCCTATGTTACAACAGTGACTACACTTCCAAAAAAGTACTTAATTGGCTGTGCAGGGCTGCGATCGGGAAAGTGGGCCATTACTCACCGACAATGGGAAGGCTTTGCTCCGGATCTTGTGGTCGACTGGGCTGCTCACCAGATTCACAGCCTCCAGTCCGGATTTCTCCTGGCCTCTCCTCTGTCCGCACTGACTCGTTGGGGTCCTCCGCCGATCCCTGAGGCATCATGGAGCCGCCGGCCCCTGAGGGACCCCCTGCCCGAGCAGTGTCCCCCTCAGTTAGCGGCTCGGTGCCCGGCTTTCCTTGCGCCTCCGAGGCCAGGCCTCCAAGACTGGCAAGGCTCTTGGCCCTTGCCCCTGGCCTCTGGTTCCCTCCCGGTCCGGCCATGACCTCACTCGCTGCCCAAGCCTCCTGTGAGACTGGCCCTGTGTTGGCACTGGCTGGGAGCTGTTGGGTGGATGAGCAGTCGTTAGGGTCCGTCCCGTTAGTGGGGGATGACGTCCCGTCCAGCCCAGTGCCGCTGGATTCCACCTTCCCAGTGATTGATGGCTCCTTGCCCATTCCAGTGCCACTGGATCCTATCTTCCCAGCGATTGATTGATCCTTGCCCATTCCAGTGCCACTGGATCCTATCTTCCCAGCAACTGATGGTTCCTTACCCATTCCAGTGCCACTGGATCCGATCTTCCCAAAGATTGATGGCTTCTTGCCCATTCCAGTGCCACTGGATCCCATCTTCCCAGCAACTGATGGTTCCTTGCCCATTCCAGTGCCACTGGATCCCATCTTTCCAGCGATTGATGGATCCTTGCCCATTCCAGGGCCACTGGATCCCATCTTCCCAGCGATTGATGGCTCCTTGCCTATTCCAGTGCCACTGGATCCCATCTTCCCAGCGATTGATGGCTCCTTGCCTATTTCAGTGCCACTGGATCCCATCTTCCCAGCGATTGATGGCTCCTTGCCTATTCCAGTGCCACTGGATCCCATCTTCCCAGCGATTGATGGCTCCTTGCCTATTCCAGTGCCACTGGATCCCATCTTCCCAGCGATTGATGGATCCTTGCCCATTCCAGGGCCACTGGATCCCATCTTCCCAGCGATTGATGGCTCCTTGCCTATTCCAGTGCCACTGGATACCATCTTCCCAGCGATTGATGGCTCCTTGCGTATTCCAGTGCCACTGGATCCCATCTTCCCGGCGATTGATGCCTCCTTGCCTATTCCAGTGCCACTGGATCCCATCTTCCCAGCGATTGATGGTTTCTTCTCCATTCCAATTCCACTGGATTCCATCTTCCCAGTGACTGATGGTTCTGTGACCATTCCAGTGCCACTGGATTCTATCTTGCCAGTGACTGATGGTTCCGTGTCCATTCCGGTGCCACTGGATCCCATCGTCCCGGCGATTGGTGACTTTCCACTGGCACTGCCGTCAATAGGCTCGGTCCCGCCAGCGACGGGTAAGTCAGTGCCCATTCCTCCGACCCCAGAAGGCCGTTCACCCGTCTCTCCCACCGGCCGTCCCTTCCCGCGACGGATCTCCTTCACCGTCTCCGCCACCACAGCCAGCGTCTTCATGAGGGCTTCGCGGATGGGCTCAGCATCCGCAACGACCAGCTGGTGTCCGGTTGTGGCAGCCCTACAACAACAACAACAACATCGCAAGTTTACATGCTGCCTTTAACGTAGAAGAAACTACTGAGCTTTACCAGGATGTTAAAGGGGGGGAAACATAGAAACATAGAATCATAGAATCATAGAAACATAGAATCACAGAATCATAGAAACATAGAATCATAGAAACATAGAAGATAGGAGCAGGAGTAGGCCATTCGGCCCCTCGAGCCTGCTCCACCATTCAATGAGATCATGGCTGATCATCCAAATTCAGTACCCGGTCCCTGCCTTCTCCGCATACCCCTTGATCCCTTTAGCCTTAAGAAATATATCCAACTCCTTCTTGAATATATTTAATGAATTGGCCTCAACCGCCTTCTGTGGTAGAGAATTCCACAGGTTCACCACTCTCTGGGTGAAGAAATTCCTCCTCCTCTCTGTCCTAAATGGCTTACCCCTTATCCTTAGACTGTGACCCCTGGTTCTAGACTCCACCGCCATCGGGAACATCCGTCCTGCATCTAGTCTGTCTAGTCCTGTTAGAAAAAAAAACTTGTGTTTTTACAGCACCTTTCACGACCTCAGGATGTCCCAAAGCGCTGTACAGCCAATGAGGTACTATTTGAAGTGGAGTCACTGTTGTAATGTGGGAAACGCAGCAGCCGATTTGCACACAGCAGGCTCCCAGAAACAGCAATGAGATAATGGCCAGATAATCTGTATAAGTGATGTTGATTGAGGGATGAATATTGGCCAAGACGCTGGGGAGAACTCCCCGTGCTCTTCGTAGAAATAGTGGCCATGGAATCTCTTACATCCACCTGTGAGAGCAGACGGGGCATCGGTTTGATGTCTCATCCGAAAGACGGCACGTCCGACAGTGCAGCGCTCCCTCAGTGCTGCCCCTCTGACAGTGCGGCACTCCCTTAGTACTACCCCTCCGACAGTGCAGCGATCCCTCAGTACTGCACTCCGACAGTGCAGCGCTCCCTCAGTACTGAGCCTCCAACAGTGCAGCGCCCCTCAGTACTGCCCCTCTGACAGTGCAGTGCTCCCTCAGTACTGCCCCTCCGACAGTGCAGCGGTCCCTCAGTACTGCCCCTCTGACAATGCAGCACTCCCTCAGTACTGCCCCACCGACAGTGCAACACCCGCTCAGTGCTGCCCCTCAGTACTGCCCCTCCGACAGTGCACAGCTCCCGCAGTACTGCCCCTCCGACAGTGCAGCGCTCCCTCAGTACTGCCCCTCCGACACTGCAGCGCTCCCTCAGTACTGCCCCTCCGACAGCGCAGCACCCCCTCAGTACTGCCCCCACCAACAGTGCAGCACTCCCTCAGTCCTGCCCCTCTGACAGTGCAGCGCTCCCTCAGTACTGACCCTCCGAAAGTGCAGTGCTCCCTCAGTACTGACCCTCCGACTGTGCAGTGCTCCCTCAGTACTGCCCCTCTGACAGTGCAGCGCTCCCTCAGTACTGCCCCTCCGACAGTGCAGCGCTCCCTCAGTACTGACCCTCCGACAGTGCAGCACTCCCTCAGTACTGCCTCTCCGGCAGTGCAGCGCTCCCTCACTACTACCCCTCCGACAGTGCAGCGCTCCCTCAGTACTGCCCCACCAACAGTGCAGCGATCCCTCAGTACTGCACCTCCGACAACGCAGCGCTCCCTCAGTACTGAGCCTCCAACAGTGCAGCGTCCCTCAGTATTGCCCCTCTGACAGTGCAGTTCTCCCTCAGTACTGCCCCTCTGGCAGTGCAGCGCTCCCTCAGTACTGACCCTGCGACAGTGCAGCGCTCCCTCCGTATTGCCCCTCCGACAGTGTGGCGCGCCCTCAGTACTGCCCCTCCGACAGTGCAGTGCTCCCTCAGTACTGCCCCTCCGACAGTGCAGCCCTCCCTCAGTACTGCCCCTCCGACAGTGCAGCGCTTCCTCAGTACAGACCCTCCAACAGTGCAGCGTCCCTCAGTATTGCCCCTCTTAGCGTGCAGTGCTCCCTCAGCACTGACCCTCCGACTGTGAAGTGCTCCCTCAGTACTGCCCCGCCGACAGTGCAGCGCTCCCTCCGTACTGCCCCTCCAACATTGCGACGCTCCATCAGTACTGCCCCTCCGACAGTGCAGAGCTCCCTCAGTACTGCCCCTCCGACAGTGCAGCGCTCCCTCAGTACCGCCCCTCCCACAGTGCAGTGCTGCCTCAGTACTGCCCCCTCCGACTGTGCAGCGCTCCCTCATTACTGCCCCCTCCGACAGTGCGACGCACCTTCGGTACTGACCCTCCGACAGTGCAGGGCTCCCTCAGTACTGCCCCTCCGACAGTGCAGCGCTCCCTCAGTACCGCCCCTCTGACAGTGCCGTGCTCCCTCAGTACTGCCCCCTCCGACAGTGCAGTGCTCCCTCATTACTGCCCCCGCCGACAGTGCGGCGCTCCCTCGGTACTGACCCTCCGACAGTGCAGGGCTCCCTCAGTACTGCGCCTCCGACAGTGCAGCGCTCCCTCAGTACTGACCCTCCAACAGTGCAGCGTCCCTCAGTATTGCCCCTCTTAGCGTGCGGTGCTCCCTCAGCACTGACCCTCCGAATGTGAAGTGCTCCCTCAGTACTGCCCCGCCGACAGTGCAGCGCTCCCTCCGTACTGCCCCTCCGACATTGCGATGCTCCATCAGTACTGCCCCTCCGACAGTGCAGAGCTCACTCAGTACTGCCCCACCGACAGTGCAGCGCTCCCTCAGTACCGCCCCTCCCACAGTGCAGTGCTGCCTCAGTACTGCCCCCTCCGACTGTGCAGCGCTCCCTCATTACTGCCCCCTCCGACAGTGCAGCGCTCCCTCAGTACTGACCCTCCGACAGTGCAGGGCTCCCTCAGTACTGCGCCTCCGACAGTGCAGCGCTCCCTCAGTACTGACCCTCCGACAGTGCAGCGCTCCCTCAGTACTGACCCTCCGACAGTGCAGCGGTCCCTCAGTACTGACCCTCCAACTGTGCAGCGCTCCCTCAGTACTGACCCTCCAACTGTGCAGCGCTCCCTCAGTACTGACCCTCCGACAGTGCAGCGCTACCTCAGTTCTGACCCTCCAACTGTGCAGCGCTCCCTCAGTACTGTCCCTTCGACAGTGCAGCGCTCCCTCAGTACTGACCCTCCAACTGTGCAGCGCTCCCTCAGTACTGCCCCTCCAACAGTGCAGCGCTACCTCAGTACTGACCCTCCGACAGTGCAGTGCTCCCTCAGTACTGACCCTGCAACTGTGCAGTGCTCCCTCAGTACTGACCCTCCAACTGTGCAGCGCTCCCTCAGTACTGTCCCTTCGACAGTGCAGCGCTCCCTCAGTACTGACCCTCCGAAAGTGCAGCGCTCCCTCAGTACTGACCCTCCAACTGTGCAGCGCACCCTCAGTACTGCCCCTCCGACAGTGCAGCGCTCCCTCAGTACTGCCCCTCCAACAGTGCAGCGCTCCCTCAGTAATGTCCCTTCGACAGTGCAGCGCTCCCTCAGTGCTGCCCCTCCGACAGTGCGGCACTCCCTTAGTACTACCCCTCCGACAGTGCAGCGATCCCTCAGTACTGCACTCCGACAGTGCAGCGCTCCCTCAGTACTGAGCCTCCAACAGTGCAGCGCCCCTCAGTACTGCCCCTCTGACAGTGCAGTACTCCCTCAGTACTGCCCCTCCGACAGTGCAGCGGTCCCTCAGTACTGCCCCTCTGACAATGCAGCACTCCCTCAGTACTGCCCCACCGACAGTGCAACACCCGCTCAGTGCTGCCCCTCAGTACTGCCCCTCCGACAGTGCACAGCTCCCGCAGTACTGCCCCTCCGACAGTGCAGCGCTCCCTCAGTACTGCCCCTCTGACACTGCAGCGCTCCCTCAGTACTGCCCCTCCGACAGCGCAGCACTCCCTCAGTACTGCCCCCACCAACAGTGCAGCACTCCCTCAGTCCTGCCCCTCTGACAGTGCAGCGCTCCCTCAGTACTGACCCTCCGACAGTGCAGTGCTCCCTCAGTAGTGACCCTCCGACTGTGCAGTGCTCCCTCAGTACTGCCCCTCTGACAGTGCAGCGCTCCCTCAGTACTGCCCCTCCGACAGTGCAGCGCTCCCTCAGTACTGACCCTCCGACAGTGCAGCACTCCCTCAGTACTGCCTCTCCGGCAGTGCAGCGCTCCCTCACTACTACCCCTCCGACAGTGCAGCGGCTCAGCACTGCCCCACCGACAGTGCAGCGCTCCCTCAGTGCTGCCCCTCCGACAGTGCGGCGCTCCCTTAGTACTACCCCTCCGACAGTGCAGCGATCCCTCAGTACTGCACCTCCGACAGTGCAGCGCTCCCTCACTACTACCCCTCCGACAGTGCAGCGCTCCCTCAGTACTGCCCCACCAACAGTGCAGCGATCCCTCAGTACTGCACCTCCGACAACGCAGCGCTCCCTCAGTACTGAGCCTCCAACAGTGCAGCGTCCCTCAGTATTGCCCCTCTGACAGTGCAGTTCTCCCTCAGTACTGCCCCTCTGGCAGTGCAGCGCTCCCTCAGTACTGACCCTGCGACAGTGCAGCGCTCCCTCCGTATTGCCCCTCCGACAGTGTGGCGCGCCCTCAGTACTGCCCCTCCGACAGTGCAGTGCTCCCTCAGTACTGCCCCTCCGACAGTGCAGCCCTCCCTCAGTACTGCCCCTCCGACAGTGCAGCGCTTCCTCAGTACTGACCCTCCAACAGTGCAGCGTCCCTCAGTATTGCCCCTCCGACAGTGCAGCGCTCCCTCAGTACTGCCCTCCAACTGTGCAGTGCTCCCTCAGTACTGACCCTCCGACAGTGCAGCGCTCCCTCAGTACTGACCCTCCAACTGTGCAGTGCTCCCTCAGTACTGTCCCTTCGACAGTGCAGCGCTCCCTCAGTACTGACCCTCCGACAGTGCTGTGCTCCCTCAGTACTGACCCTCCAACTGTGCAGCGCTCCCTTAGTACTGTCCCTTCGACAGTGCAGTGCTCCCTCAGTACTGACCCTCCAACAGTGCAGCGCTCCCTCAGTACTGACCCTCCGACAGTGCAGTGCTCCCTCAGTACTGACCCTCCAACTGTGCAGCGCTCCCTCAGTTCTGACCCTCCAACTGTGCAGCGCTCCCTCAGCACTATCCCTTCGACAGTGCAGCGCTCCCTCAGTACTGACCCTCCAACTGTGCAGCGCACCCTCAGCACTGACCCTCCGACAGTGCAGTGCTCCCTCAGTACTGTCCCTTCGACAGTGCAGCGCTCCCTCAGAACTGACCCTCCAACAGTGCAGCACTCCCTCAGTACTGACCCTCCAACTGTGCAGCGCTCCCTCAGTACTGACCCTCCAACAGTGCAGTGCTCCCTCAGTACTAACCCTCCAACTGTGCAGCGCTCCCTCAGTACTGACCCTCCAACTGTGCAGCGCTCCCTCAGTACTGCCCCTCCAACAGTGCAGCGCTCCCTCAGTACTGCCCCTCTGACAGTGCAGCGCTCCCTCAGTACTGACCCTCCAACAGTGCTGCGCTCCCTCAGTACTGCCCCTCCGACAGTGCAGCGCTCCCTCAGTACTGCCCCTCTGACAGTGCAGCGCTCCCTCAGTACTGCCCCTCCGACAGTGCAGCGCTCCCTCAGTGCTGCCCCTCCGACAGTGCAGCGCTCCCTCAGAACTGCCCCACCGACAGTGCAGTGCTCCCTCAGTACTGCCCCTCCAACAGTGCAGCAGGCCCTCAGTACTGCCATTCCGACAGTGCAGTGCTCCTTCAGTTCTGCCCCTCCGACAGTGCAGCTCTCCCTCAGTACTGACCCTCCAACAGTGCAGTGCTCCCTCAGTACTAACCCTCCAACTGTGCAGCGCTCCCTCAGTACTGACCCTCCAACTGTGCAGCGCTCCCTCAGTACTGCCCCTCCAACAGTGCAGCGCTCCCTCAGTACTGCCCCTCTGACAGTGCAGCGCTCCCTCAGTACTGACCCTCCAACAGTGCTGCGCTCCCTCAGTACTGCCCCTCCGACAGTGCAGCGCTCCCTCAGTACTGCCCCTCTGACAGTGCAGCGCTCCCTCAGTACTGCCCCTCCGACAGTGCAGCGCTCCCTCAGTGCTGCCCCTCCGACAGTGCAGTGCTCCCTCAGTACTGGCCCTCCGACAGTGCAGCTCTTCCTCAGTACTGCCCCTCCGACAGTGCAGTGCTCCCTCAGTACTGCCCCTCCGACAGTGCAGCGCTCCCTCAGAACTGCCCCACCGACAGTGCAGTGCTCCCTCAGTACTGCCCCTCCAACAGTGCAGCAGGCCCTCAGTACTGCCATTCCGACAGTGCAGTGCTCCTTCAGTTCTGCCCCTCCGACAGTGCAGCTCTCCCTCAGTACTGCCCCTCCGACAGTGCAGCGGAGTGAGGCTTGAATCCACAACCTTCTGACTCAGAGGTGAGAGAGAGAGAGTGCTACCCACTGAACCATGGCTGACTCCAGGTTTTACCAGGGATGAGGGACGTCCGTTATGAGGAGAGGCTGGAAAAGTTCGGACTGTTCTTCTTGGAACAGATGTGGTTACGAGGTGACCTAATAGAGGTTGCCAAGATGATGAGGGGTTTTAGTCGAGCAGGTCAATAATCAGAGGTTAATGATTCTGTGAAAAACGATCCCCCAAGTCTCTTCACAGGAGGACATACTAGAACTGAGAGTTTAAATTTGATCAGGAAAGATTGAACAGGCTGGGGCTCTTTTCTCTTGAAAAGAGACTGAGGGGTGACCTGATGGAGGTCTTTAAAATTATGAAGGGGTTCGATAGAGTAGACGTAGAGAAGTGTGGGGGGGAGCCCAGAACTCGGGGGCCATCAATATAAGATAGTCACTAATAAATCCAATGGAGAATTCAGGAGAAACTTCTTTACCCAGAGAGTGCCGAGAATGTGGAACTCGCTGCCACAAACCCCGTGACCTCTCCCACCTAGAAGGACAAGGGCAGCAGGCGCACGGGAACACCTCCACCTCCAAGTTCCCCTCCAAGTCACACACCATCCTGACTTGGAAATATATCGGCCGATCCTTCATCGTCGCTGGGTCAAAATCCTGGAACTCGCTCCCTAACAGCACTGTGGGAGTACCTTCACCACACGGACTGCAGCGGTTCAAGAAGGTGGCTCACCACCACCTCCTCAAGGGGCAACTAGGGATGGGCAATAAATGCTGGCCTGGCCAGCGACGCCCACATCACAGGAATGAATAATACAAAAAAATAAGGGGAAGCTGAGGCGAGTAGCATAGATGCATTTAAGGGGAAGCTGGATAAACACACGAGGGAGAAAGGAATAGGAGGATATCCTGATAAGGTTAGATGAAGAGGGGTGGGAGGAGGCTCGTGTGGAGCATAAAGACTGTCATGGACCAGTTGGGCTGAATGGCCACTTTCTGTGCTGTAACTACTATGCAAATCAGACAAAATTTCACACCGAGTCACATGAGGAGATATTAGGACAGGTGGCCATAGGCTCGGTCAAAGAGTTAAGTTTTAAGGTGTGCCTTAAAAGGAGGAGAGAGAGGCGGAGAGGTTTAGGCAGGGAATTCCAGAGCTTAGGGCCTAGGCAGCTGAAGGCACGGCCGCCAATGGTGGAGCGATTATAATCGGGGAACGCTCAAGAGGCCAGGATTGGAGGAGTGCAGAGATCTCGGGAAGGTTGTAGGGGCTGGAGGAGGTTACAGAGATAGGGAGGGGGGTGGGGGCGGGCGAGGCCATGGTGGGATTTGAACACAAGGATGGGAGAATTTAAAAAATGGAGGCGTTGCCAATGTAGGTCGGGGAGCACAGGGGGTGATGAGGGAATGGGAATTGGTGTGGGTTAGGACCCGGGGCAGCCGAGTTTTGGAGGGCGCAGGTGGGAGGTCGGCCAGGAGAGTGTTGGAATAGTCGGAGTCTAGAGGTCATAAAGGCACGGGCGAGGGCTTCAGCAGCTGAAGAGCTGAGGCGGGGCGGGGCCCTAGATCTACCGGGAGAGGTCAGATCTCTATTGCCTGGTGCCTGTCCCACTGTCACACCCAATTCCCCATCAGAGAGAGAAGAGAGATCTTCATTGACCTCTGTGCTGACCCCAGACCCCAGAGGGGTGGGGGTGAAAGGTCAGTAACGGTACCTTACCGTTGACTCTGTAGGGTGAGTGTGCAATTTGCCGTGCCCTCAGCCTCCGCTTCTGAAGGGTCGTGGCTTCTGTCAGGATCGACCTCGACCGTGATTGTAACCTTCTCCCTGCCCGGGGTCAATCTCGGAATGTCCTTTCGCTCCTCCGCTTGGCCAGATGACCTCTCAGTTGGACTGGCCACTGGCTGAAGACCGCCTTGATACTCATGGTCATCTGGGTCCTGCGGAGACGCCACCCGATCACGGTGCTCTTGCCCTGGAAAGTGTTTATCAAAATCACTCAGAATATAAGAACATACAAGAACACAAGATATAGGAGGCCATTCGGCCCCTTGAGCCTGCTCCGCCATTCAATAATTTCATGGCTGATCTTCGACCTTATCTCCACTTTCCCACCCGATCTCCATATCCCTTGATTCCCCTAGAGTCCAAAAATCTATCGATCTCCGTCTCACATAAGAACATAAGAAATAGGAGCAGGAGTAGGCCAATCGGCCCCTCGAGCCTGCTCTACCATTCAATAAGATCATGGCTGATCTGATCCTAACCTCAAATCTTCTATCACTCCACAATCCCATCGAACCCATGTGATCGCCTGGGAGAGGTGAAAAACCAGATAAAAAACCCAATGGCCAATTTGGGAGAAAAAAATCTGGGAAATTCCTCTCCGACCCATCTAGGCGATCGAAACTCGTCCAGGAGATCACTCTGTCCCTATATTTCCTACAGTACTTACCTTCTGTAAAGGCGATCTCCACCCCAGCCAGGAACAGGAATAAAACCATCTCCTGAAATCTAACACAGAATTAGAACACAAGAAGTAGGAGCAGAACCAGGCTACACGGCCCCTGGACCCACTCCACTACCCACAGGGCCATGACCATTCCGAACCTAGACTCATGTCCAATTTCCTGCCCGCTCCCCGTAACCCTTAATTCCCTTTACTTCTAGGAAACTATCTATTTCTGTTTTAAATTTATTTAATGATGTAGCTTCCACAGCTTTCTGGGGCAGCAAATTCCACAAACCTACCACCCTCTGAGTGAAGAAGTTTCTCCTCATCTCAGTTTTGAAAGAGCAGCCCCTTATTCTAAGATTATGCCCCCTAGTTCTAGTTTCACCCATCATTGGGAACATCCCTCTGGAGAATTTCAAAGAGCCCCAACACTCTGAGCGAAGAAATCTCTCCTCCTCTCAGTCCTAAATTGCCGACCCCTTATCCTGAGACTGTGACCCCCACCCCCCCCCCCCATCAAGTTCAAGACTCTCCAGTCAGGGGAAATACTTGAACATTCTCACTCGTGTACGCTCGTACTTTGACAGCCGTTGACTAAATTGGCTCTTGCTGTGTCGGAAAGGCACCTTCTTTGTTGCTTCCTCCTTTTCCTGGGCACCGCACCTCAGAAAGGATTACAATGTTACTCTGGCGTGGGTGCGGCTTAGGTTTGCTGGGGGGAATACCGGTGGCTAAAAGGGTGAAAGTACAGGGGATAGTTCGCAGAAACTAGGGGGGAGTTTTACCATCCCTGGGGAGGCGGGTATGGAGGCGGGTCTGCTGGGAAAATGGCAGAAACTGGGAGCGAGTACTGAACAGGTAAGTGTGGACAGGTAAGTATGAGCGGCAAGTGTAAAGTGTTAGAAAAAGTTCACTTACCTTTGCTTCTTCCTGCAGGCTTCAATCCTTGGGGATCCGCAGGTGCCTCATCTCAACGGCAGAGACGACAGAATGGCTGCTCCATTCTCAGATGCAGCAGCCATCTGATTTCTGCTCAGGAGAGAGGTCTTGGTGAGCCTTCTGTGCAAGGATTCACCTCAGAACAGAGACTGTCAGTGCTTGACAGCTTCTCAAAGCTGTTAAACGCTGACAATGTATCTGTCAAAAATTTTTGACAGACGAATCGTCATACGCTGACGCCCTCTGTCACCGGCTTTCCCCATAATTGGCCGGCTAAGCCCACAGGGCGGGGTTAACAAAGGTCAATCAAGGGAAAAGAGCATGGGTTGGCCGGACGTCGTTGGGGGCGGGACTGAAACTCGGCAACCATCAGTCCCGCCCCCAATGTGCCCCCATTGATAAAATCCAGCCCTTGGCTTACATAGTATTTGCAGGTCTATTATTGATCGGGGGTAGGATATTGATTGGGTGGGGGGTGGAGGTTATCGATGGCCATGGTGTAGCGTGCTATTAAATCCCTTTAATCCAGGCAATGGCCTTCACTCTTCGACACGTGGACCAATCGGCGGACAGAAGAGGCTTCGCCAAGTTGTCCGCACCCTCCCCTCCGCCCCCCCAGGTGCATGATGGGACTCACCTGTACTCTCCTCCCCCTTATCTTGGAGCTCGGAGCTTGCCTCAGAACCGACTGGTGCGGTCGGGGGTTCAGGGAGATCCAGCCCGTGCTGTCAATGGAAAACATGAAGTCCGTCAATTGGCATGCAGAACATCTCCTCCATCGCACGAGCCAGTCAGAGGCCTTGATCAACTTCTAGCTCTACCTGCCCTGTTCAGTACCATTATCTACCCCGATAACATCCCATTTCTACAGCGCCTTCTCACCACCTCAGGACGTCCCGAAGTGCTTCACAGCCAAAGGAGTACTTTTTTTGAAGTGTCGTCACTGCTGTCATGTAGAAACGCCAATTTGCGCACAGCAAGATCGCACAAACAGCAATGTGATAAATGACCCGATAATCTGTTTTTTTTAGTGATGTTGGATTGAGGGATAAATATTAGCCCCAGGACACTGGGGAGAACTACGCCCCTCTGCTCTTCGTCATCTAATAGTGACCATGGGATCTTTACCATCCCACCAGAAAGGGCACATGGGAGGCTCGGTTTAACGCCTCATCCCGAAAGACGGCACCTCCGACAGTGCAGGGAGGGGAGAGGAGAGGAGAGGGGAGGGGTGGAGTGAGGAGGGGACAGGAGGAGAGATGAGAGGAGAGAAGAGGGGAGGAGGAGAGATGGGGAGAGAGGAGGAGAGGTGGGGAGGGAAGGGGAGGACAGGGGAGGGGAGGTGTGAGGAAGGGACAGGAGGAGAGATGAGAGGAGAGGGGCGGGAAGAGGAGGGGAGGAGGAGAGATGGGGAGGGGAGAGAGGAGGAGAGGAGGGGAGGGAAGTGGAGGAGTGGGAAGGGAGGAGTGGGATGGGGACAGGAGGAGAGAGGAGAGGGGAGGGGAGAGGAGGGGAGGAGGAGAGATGGGGAGGGAGGAGAGGAGGGAAGGGGAGGGGAGGGGAGGAGTGGGATGGGGACAGGAGGAGAGATGAGAGGAGAGGGGTGGGGAAAGGAGGGGAGGAGGAGAGATGGGGAGGGGAGAGAGGAGGCGGGGAGGGGAGGGAGGAGTGGGATGGGGACAGGAGGAGAGAGGAGAGGGGAGGGGAGAGGAGGGGAGGAGGAGAGATGGGGAGGGGAGAGCGGAGGCAAGGAGGGGAGGGAAGGGGAGGAGAGGGGAGGGGAGGAGTGGGATGGGGAGAGGAGGAGAGATGAGAGATGGGGAGGAAGAGAGGAGGGGAGCGAGGAGGCGAGAAGGGGATGAGAGGGGAGAGGAGGAGGAGGTGGAGAGGAAAGTGTAATATATGTGGGTGGAACAAATGAAGGACAGAGACAGCATGAGTTACTCGTCCATGTGCTTGCTTTACTAGGCCAGAGTGAACTGAGCATGCTCATACTGAACCATGTGACAAACTATGTGTGACAAACCATGGGGAGAGGAGGGGAGGAGAGGAGGTGAAGTGAGGGGAGTGTCGTGCAGAGGGAAGAGGAGAGGAGGAGGAGGAGGAGAGGAGGAGGAGGAGGAGGAGGAGGAGATGAGGAGGAGGAGGAGGAGGGGAGGAGGAGGAGGGGAGGAGGAGGAGGAGACGAGGAGGAGGAGGAGGAGGAGGATGAGGGGAGGAGGAGGAGGAGGGAGGAGGAGGGGAGGAGGAAGAGGAGGAGGAGGAGGAGGAGGATAGGAGGAGGAGGGAGAGGAGGAGGAGGAGGAGGAGGAGATGAGGAGGAGGAGGAGAGGAGGAGGAGGAGGAGGAGAGGAGGAGGGGAGTAGGAGGAGGAGGAGAGGAGGAGGAGGAGGAGGAGAGGAGGAGGAGGAGGAGAGGAGGGGAGGAGGAGGAGGAGGAGATGAGGAGGAGAGGAGGAGGAGATGAGGAGGAGGAGGAGGAGATGAGGAGGAGATGAGGAGGAGAGGAGGGGAGGAGGAGGAGGAGGAGATGAGGAGGAGAGGAGGAGGAGATGAGGAGGAGGAGGAGGAGATGAGGAGGAGATGAGGAGGAGAGGAGGAGGAGGAGGAGGAGAGGAGGAGGAGGAGGAGAGGAGGGGAGGAGGAGGAGGAGGAGAGGAGGGGAGGAGGAGGAGGAGATGAGGAGAGGAGGAGGAGACGAGGAGGAGGAGGAGGAGATGAGGAGGAGGAGGAGGAGAGGAGGAGGAGATGAGGAGGAGGAGGAGACGAGGAGGAGGAGGAGAGGAGAGGAGGAGAGGAGGAGCAGGAGAGGAGGGGAGGAGGAGGAGGAGGAGGAGGAGAGGAGGAGGAGGAGGAGAGGAGGGGAGGAGGAGGAGGAGGAGAGGAGGGGAGGAGGAGGAGGAGATGAGGAGAGGAGGAGGAGACGAGGAGGAGGAGGAGGAGATGAGGAGGAGGAGGAGGAGAGGAGGAGGAGATGAGGAGGAGAGGAGGAGGAGGAGACGAGGAGGAGGAGGAGAGGAGAGGAGGAGAGGAGGAGCAGGAGAGGAGGGGAGGAGGAGGAGGAGGAGGAGGAGGAGGAGAGGAGGAGGAGGAGGAGGAGGAGAGGAGGAGGAGGAGATGAGGAGGAGGAGGAGACGAGGAGGAGGAGGAGGAGGAGGAGGGGAGGAGGAGGAGGGGAGGAGGAGGAGGAGGAGGAGGATAAAGGTGATGAAACTACAGCCGATCAGCTTCCCTAACACAGCCGATCAGCTTAGCCCCCTTTCCCAGTGAGTGTCCCCTCCTCCATCGCTCACACACTTACACACACATAGAAACATAGAAACATAGAAGATAGGAGCAGGAGCGGGCCATTCGGCCCCTCGAGCCTGCTCTGCCATTCAATGCGATCATGGCTGATCATCCAAATTCAGTACCCTGTCCCTGCTTTCTCCCCATACCCCTTGATCCCTTTAGCCTTAAGAAATATATCCAACTCCTTCTTGAATATATTTAATGTATTGGCCTCTACTGCCTTCTGTGGTAGAGAATTCCACAGGTTCACCACTCTCTGGGTGAAGAAATTCCTCCTCATTTCTGTCCTAAATGGCCTACCCCTTATCCTTAGACTGTGACCCCTGGTTCTGGACTCCCCTGCCATCGGGAACATCCTTCCTGCATCTAGTCTGTCTAGTCCTGTCAGAATTTTATAAGTTTCAATGAGATCCCCTCTCATTCTTCTAAACTCCAGCGAGTACAAGCCCAATCGTCCCAATCTCTCCTCATACGTCATTCCTGCCATCCCAGGTATTAGTCTGGTGAATCTTCGCTGCACTCCCTCCATGGCAAGAACATCCTTCCTCAGATAAGGCGGCCAAAACTGCACACAATACTCAAGGTGTGGTCTCACCAAGGCCCTGTACAACTGCAGCAAGACATCCTTGTTCCTTTACTCGAACCCTCTCGCTACGAAGGCCAACATACTATTTGTCTTCTTAACCGCCTGCTGCACCTGCATGCTTACCTTCAGTGACTGGTGCACAAGGACACCCAGGTCTCATTGCACTTCCCCTTTTCCCAATCTATTGCCATTCAGATAATAATCTGCCTTCCTGTTTTTGTCACCAAAGTGGATAACCTCACATTTATCCACGTTATATTGCATCTGCCATGCTTCTGCCCAATCACCCAACCTGTCCAAATCATCGTGGAGTTTCTCGGCATCCTCCTCACAGCACACATGCCCACCCAGCTTTGTGTCGTCTGCAAATTTGGAGATATTACATCTAGTTCCCTTGTCTAGATCATTAATATATATTGTGAATAGCTGGGGTCCAAGGACCGATCCCTGCGGTACCCCACTAGTCACTGCCTGCCATTCAGAAAAAGACCCGTTTATTCCAACTCTTTGCTTTCTGTCTGCCAACCAGTTCTCTATCCAAGTCAATACCTGGCCCCCAATCCCATGTGCCTTAACTTTACACGCTTATCTCTTATGCGGGACCTTATCGAAAGCCTTCTGAAAGTCCAAATACACCATATCCACTGGTTCTCCCTTATCTATTTTACTAGTTACATCCTCAAAAAATTCCAGTAGATTAGTCAAGCACGATTTACCTTTTGTAAATCCATGTTGACTTTGTCCGATCCTGTCACTGTTTTCCAAGTGCTCTGCTATTACATCTTTTATAATGGACTCTAGCATTTTCCCCACTACTGATGTCAGGCTTACCGGTCTGTAATTCCCCGTTTTCTCTCTACCACCTTTTTTGAATAGTGGGGTAACATTAGCTACCCTCCAATCCATGGGTACTGTTCCAGATTCTATCGAATCAGTCTCACACTACAGTCTCACACTCACCCTCCTGTCTGTTCACACTCCCTGTGAGAGTCCCCTCCCACTCACTGATATCAACAAACGGCAAAGGCTATGGGCCCCGACAACATCCCGGCTACCGTGCTGAAGACTTGTGCTCCAGAACTAGCCACGCCTCTAGCCAAGCTGTTCCAGTACAGCTACAACACTGGCATCTATCTGACAATGTGGAAAACTGCCCAGGTATGTCCTGCCCACAAAAAGCAGGACAAATCCAATTCGGCCAATTCGGCCAATTGCCGCCCCATCAGTCTACTCTCAATCATCAGCAAAGTGATGGAAGGTGTCATCAACAGTGCTATCAAGCGGCACTTACTCACCAATAACCTGCTCACTGATGCCCAGCTTGGGTTCCACCAGGACCACTCGGCTCCAGACCTCATTGCAGCCTTGGTCCAAACATGGACAAAAGAGCTGAATTCCAGAGGTGAGGTGAGAGTGACTGCCCTTGACATCAAGGCAGCATTTGACTGAGTGTGGCATCAAGGAGCCCTAGTAAAACTGAAGTCAATGGGCATCGGGGGGAAAACTCTCCACTGGCTGGAGTCATACCTAGCACAAAGGAGGATAGTTGTGGTTGTTGGAGGCCAATCATCTCAGCCCCAGGACATCACTGCAGGAGTTCCTCAGGGCAGTGTCCTAGGCCCAAGCATCTTCAGCTGCTTCATCAATGACCTTCCCTCCATCATAAGGGTCAGAAGTGGGGATGTTTGCTGATGATTGCATTGTGTTCAGTTCTATTCGCAACTTCCACGATAATGAAGCAGTCCATGCCCGCATGCAGCAAGACCTGGATGACATTCAGGCTTGGGCTGGTAATTGGCAGGTAACATTCGCGGCACAGAAGTGCCAGGCAATGACTATCTCCAACAAGCGAGAGTCTAACCACCGGCCCTTGACATTCAACGGCATTACCATCGCCGAATCCCTCACCATCAACATCCTGGGGGGTCACCATTGACCAGAAACTTAACTGGACCAACCATATAAATACTGTGGCTACAAGAGCAGGTCAGAGGCTGGGTATTCTGCGGCGAGTGTCTCACCTCCTGACTCCCCAAAGCCTTTCCACCATCTACAAGGCACAAGTCAGGAGTGTGATGGGATATTCTCCACTTGCCTGGGTGAGCGCAGCTGCAACAACAGTCAAGAAGCTCGACACCATCCAGGACAAAGCAGCCCGCTTGATTGGCACCCCATCCACCACCTTAAACATTCACTCCCTCCACCACTGGCGTACTGTGGCTGCAGTGTGTACCATCTACAAGATGCACTGCAGCAACTCGCCAAGGCTTCTTCGGCAGCACCTCCCAAATCCGCGACCTTTACCTTTGGTCACCTGTCCTAATATCTCCTAATGTGGCTCGGTGTCAAATTTTGTGCCTGATTTACGCTCCTGTGAAGCGCCTTGGGACATTTTACTATGTTAAAGGTGCTATATTGGTATAAGTTTTTGTTGTGGGACTGTAGTGTGTGTGTGTGAGTGAGGGGGGAGGAGGCTCGTGCTGGGAGTGTGAGCAAATATGAGGGCGAGTGTGAGACTAGTGTGTGTGAGTGAGCGGAGAGGGACTCTCACTGGGAGTGTGAGCAGATATGAGGGCGAGTGTGAGACGAGTGTGCGTGTGAGTGAACGGAGAGGGACTCTCACTGGGAGTGTGAGCAGATATGAGGGTGAGTGTGAGACTAGTGTGTGTGTGTGTGTGAGCGGGGAGGGACTCTCACTGGGAGTGTGAGCAGATATGAGGGCAAGTGTGAGAGTAGTGAGTGTGTGTGAGTGAGCGGAGAGGGACTCTCACTGGGAGTGTGAGCAGATATGAGGGCGAGTGTGAGACTAGTGAGTGTGTGAGTGTGAGCGGAGGGGGACTCTCACTGGGAGTGTGAGCAGACATGAGGGCAAGTGGGAGACTAGTATGTGTGTGTGAGTGAGCGGAGAGGGACTCTCACTGGGAGTGTGAGCAGATATGAGGGCGAGTGTGAGACTAGTGTGTGTGTGTGTGTGAGCGGGGAGGGACTCTCACTGGGAGTGTGAGCAGATATGAGGGCGAGTGTGAGACTAGTGAGTGAGTGTGTGAGCGGAGAGGGACTCTCACTGGGAGTGTGAGCAGAAATGAGGGCAAGTGTGAGACTAGTGAGTGTGTGTGTGAGCGGAGAGGGACTCTCACTGGGAGTGTGAGCAGATATGAGGGCGAGTGTGAGACGAGTGAGTGTGTGTGTGAGCGGAGAGGGACTCTCACTGGGAGTGTGAGCAGACATGAGGGCGAGTGTGAGAATAGTGTGTGTGAGCGGAGAGGGACTCTCACTGGGAGTGTGAGCAGATATGAGGGCATGTGTGAGACGAGTGAGTGTGTGTGTGTGAGCGGAGAGGGACTCTCACAGGGAGTGTGAGCAGATATGAGGGCGAGTGTGAGACTAGTGTGTGTGTGTGAGCAGAGAGGGACTCTCACTGGGAGTGTGAGCAGACATGAGGGCGAGTGTGAGACTAGTGAGTGCGTGTGTGTGAGCGGAGAGGGGCTCTCACTGGGAGTGTGAGCAGATATGAGGGCGAGTGTGAGACTAGTGTGTGTGTGTGTGAGCGGAGAGGGACTCTCACTGGGAGTGTGAGCAGACATGAGGGCGAGTGTGAGACTAGTGAGTGTGTGTGTGTGAGCGGGGAGGGACTCTCACTGGGAGTGTGAGCAGATATGAGGGCGAGTGTGAGACTAGTGTGTGTGTGTGAGTGAGCGGAGAGGGACTCTCACTGGGAGTGTGAGCAGACATGAGGGCGAGTGTGAGACTAGTGAGTGCGTGTGAGTGAGCGGAGAGGGACTCTCACTGGGAGTGTGAGCAGATATGAGGGCGAGTGTGAGACTAGTGTGTGTGTGTGAGTGTGAGCGGAGGGTGACTCTCACTGGGAGTGTGAGCAGATATGAGGGCGAGTGTGAGACTAGTGAGTGTGTGTGTGTGAGCGGAGAGGGACTCTCACTGGGAGTGTGAGCAGATATGAGGGCGAGTGTGAGACGAGTGTGTGTGTGTGTGAGCGGGGAGGGACTCTCACTGGGAGTGTGAGCAGATATGAGGTCAAGTGTGAGACTAGTGAGTGTGTGTGTGAGCGGAGAGGGACTCTCACTGGGAGTGTGAGCAGATATGAGGGCGAGTGTGAGACTAGAGAGTGTGTGTGTGTGTGAGCGGAGAGGGACTCTCACTGGGAGTGTGAGCAGACATGAGGACGAGTGTGAGACTAGTGAGTGTGTGTGTGTGAGCGGGGAGGGACTCTCACTGGGAGTGTGAGCAGATATGAGGGCGAGTGTGAGACTAGTGTGTGTGTGTGTGTGAGCGGGGAGGGACTCTCAATGGGAGTGTGAGCAGATATGAGGGCGAGTGTGAGACTAGTGTGTGTGAGTGAGCGGAGAGGGACTCTCACTGGGAGTGTGAGCAGATATGAGGGGGAGTGTGAGACAGGTGTGCGTGTGAGTGAACGGAGAGGGACTCTCACTGGGAGTGTGAGCAGATATGAGGGCAAGTGTGAGAGTAGTGAGTGTGTGTGAGTGAGCGGAGAGGGTCTCTCACTGGGAGTGTGAGCAGATATGAGGGCGAGTGTGAGACTAGTGAGTGTGTGAGTGTGAGCGGAGGGGGACTCTCACTGGGAGTGTGAGCAGACATGAGGGCAAGTGTGAGACTAGTGAGTGTGTGTGAGTGAGCGGAGAGGGACTCTCACTGGGAGTGTGAGCAGACATGAGGGCGAGTGTGAGACTAGTGTGTGTGAGTGAGCGGAGAGGGACTCTCAGTGGGAGTGTGAGCAGACATGAGGGCAAGTGTGAGACTAGTGTGTGTGTGTGTGTGTGAGCGGAGAGGGACTCTCACTGGGAGTGTGAGCAGATATGAGGGCGAGTGTGAGACTAGTGAGTGTGTGTGTGTGTGAGCGGAGAGGGACTCTCACTGGGAATGTGAGCAGATATGAGGGCGAGTGTGAGACTAGTGAGTGTGTGTGTGTGTGAGCGGAGAGGGACTCACTGGGAGTGTGAGCAGACATGAGGGCGAGTGTGAGAATAGTGTGTGTGTGTGTGTGAGCGGAGAGGGACTCTCACTGGGAGTGTGAGCAGATATGAGGGCGAGTGTGAGACTGGTGTGCGTGTGTGAGTGAGCGGAGAGGGACTCTCACTGGGAGTGTGAGCAGATATGAGGGCGAGTGTGAGACTAGTGTGTGTGTGTGTGTGAGCGGAGGGGGACTCTCACTGGGAGTGTGAGCAGATATGAGGGCGAGTGTGAGACTAGTGAGTGTGTGTGTGTGTGAGCGGAGAGGGACTCTCACTGGGAGTGTGAGCAGACATGAGGGCGAGTGTGAGAATAGTGTGTGTGTGTGTGTGAGCGGAGAGGGACTCTCACTGGGAGTGTGAGCAGATATGAGGGCGAGTGTGAGACTAGTGTGTGTGTCTGAGTGAGCGGAGAGGGACTCTCACTGGGAGTGTGAGCAGACATGAGGGCGAGTGTGAGACTAGTGTGTGTGTGTGTGTGAGCGGGGAGGGACTCTCACTGGGAGTGTGAGCAGATATGTGGGCGAGTGTGAGACTAGTGTGTGTGTGTGTGTGAGCGGAGAGGGACTCTCACTGGGAGTGTGAGCAGACAAGAGGGCGAGTGTGAGACGAGTGTGTGTGTGTGAGTGAGCGGAGAGGGACTCTCACTGGGAGTGTGAGCAGATATGAGGGCGAGTGTGAGACGTGTGTGTGTGTGAGTGAGCGGAGAGCGACTCTCACTGGGAGTGTGAGCAGACATGAGGGCGAGTGTGAGACTAGTGAGTGTGTGTGAGTGAGCGGAGAGGGACTCTCACTGGGAGTGTGAGCAGATATGAGGGCGAGTGTGAGACTAGTGAGTGTGTGTGTGAGCGGAGAGGGACTCTCACTGGGAGTGTGAGCAGATATGAGGGCGAGTGTGAGACTAGAGCGTGTGTGTGTGTGTGAGCGGAGAGGGACTCTCACTGGGAGTGTGAGCAGACATGAGGGCGAGTGTGAGACTAGTGAGTGTGTGTGTGTGTGAGCGGGGAGGGACTCTCACTGGGAGTGTGAGCAGATATGAGGGCGAGTGTGAGACAAGTGTGTGTGTGTGTGTGAGCGGGGAGGGACTCTCACTGGGAGTGTGAGCAGATATGAGGGCGAGTGTGAGACTAGTGTGTGTGTGTGTGTGAGCGGAGAGGGACTCTCACTGGGAGTGTGAGCAGATATGAGGGCGAGTGTGAGACTAGTGAGTGCGTGTGTGTGAGTGAGCGGGGAGGGACTCTCACTGGGAGTGTGAGCAGATATGAGGGCGAGTGTGAGACTAGTGTGTGTGTGAGTGAGCGGAGAGGGACTCTCACTGGGAGTGTGAGTAAATATGAGGGCGAGTGTGAGACTAGTGAGTGTGTGTGAGTGAGCGGAGAGGGACTCTCACTGGGAGTGTGAGCAGATATGAGGGCGAGTGTGAGACTAGTGAGTGTGTGTGAGCGGAGAGGGACTCTCGCTGGGAGTGTGAGCAGATATGAGGGCGAGTTTGAGACTAGTGTGTGTGTGTGAGCGGAGAGGGACTCTCACTGGGAGTGTGAGCAGATATGAGGGCGAGTGTGAGACGTGTGTGTGTGTGTCTGTGAGCGGAGAGGGACTCTCACTGGGAGTGTGAGCAGATATGAGGGCAAGTGTGAGACTAGTGTGTGTGTGTGTGTGAGCGGAGAGGGACTCTCACTGGGAGTGTGAGCAGATATGAGGGCGAGTGTGAGACTAGTGTGTGTGTGTGAGTGAGCGGGGAGGGACTCTCACTGGGAGTGTGAGCAGATATGAGGGCGAGTGTGAGACTAGTGTGTGTGTGTGAGTGAGCGGAGGGGGACTCTCACTGGGAGTGTGAGCAGATATGAGGGCGAGTGTGAGACTAGTGTGTGTGTGTGAGTGAGCGGAGAGGGACTCTCACTGGGAGTGTGAGCAGATATGAGGGCGAGTGTGAGACTGGTGTGTGCGTGTGAGTGAGCGGAGAGGGACTCTCACTGGGAGTGTGAGCAGACATGAGGGCGAGTGTGAGACTAGTGAGTCTGTGTGAGTGAGCGGACAGGGACTCTCACTGGGAGTGTGAGCAAATATGAGGGCGAGTGTGAGACTAGTGAGTGTGTGTGTGTGAGCGGAGAGGGACTCTCACTCGGAGTGTGAGCAGATATGAGGGCGAGTGTGAGACTAGTGAGTGAGTGTGAGTGAGCGGACAGGGACTCTCACTGGGAGTGTGAGCAAATATGATGGCGAGTGTGAGACTAGTGAGTGTGTGTTTGTGAGCGGAGAGGGACTCTCACTGGGTGTGTGAGCAGATATGAGGGTGACTGTGAGACTAGAGAGTGTGTGTGTGTGTGAGTGAGAAAGAGAGGGACTCTCACTGGGAGTGTGAGCAGATATGAGGGCGAGTGTGAGACTAGTGTGTGTGTGTGTGAGTGAGCGGAGAGGGACTCTCACTGGGAGTGTGAGCAGATATGAGGGCGAGTGTGAGACTAGTGTGCGTGTGTGTGTGAGCGGAGAGGGACTCTCACTGGGAGTGTGAGCAGACATGAGGGCAAGTGTGAGACTAGTGTGTGTGTGTGAGTGAGCGGAGAGGGACTCTCACTGGGAGTGTGAGCAGATATGAGGGCGAGTGTGAGACGTGTGTGTGATCGGAGAGGGACTCTCACTGGGAGTGTGAGCAGATATGAGGGCGAGTGTGAGACTAGTGTGTGTGAGTGAGCGGGGAGGGCCTCTCACTGGGAGTGTGAGCAGATATGAGGGCGAGTGTGAGACTAGAGTGTGTGTGTGTGCGAGCGGAGAGGGACTCTCACTGGGAGTGTGAGCAGATATGAGGGCGAGTGTGAGACTAGTGAGTGTGTGTGAGTGAGCGGAGAGGGACTCTCACTGGGAGTGTGAGCAGACATGAGGGCGAGTGTGAGACTAGTGTGTGTGTGTGTGAGCGGAGAGGGACTCTCACTGGGAGTGTGAGCAGATATGAGGGCGAGTGTGACACGTGTGTGTGTGTGTGTGTGAGCGGAGAGGGACTCTCACTGGGAGTGTGAGCAGATATGAGGGTGAGTGTGAGACGTGTGTGTGTGTGTGATTGAGCAGAGAGGGACTCTCACTGGGAGTGTGAGCAGATATGAGGGCGAGTGTGAGACGTGTGTGTGTGTGTGTGTGTGAGCGGAGAGGGACTCTCACTGGGAGTGTGAGCAGACATGAGGGCGAGTGTGAGACTAGTGAGTGTGTGAGTGTGAGCGGAGAGGGACTCTCACTGGGAGTGTGAGCAGACATGAGGGCGAGTGTGAGACGTGTGTGTGTGTGTGTGTGAGCGGAGAGGGACTCTCACTGGGAGTGTGAGCAGATATGAGGGCGAGTGTGAGACTAGTGAGTGTGTGTGAGTGAGCGGAGAGGGACTCTCACTGGGAGTGTGAGCAGATATGAGGGCGAGTGTTAGAATAGTGAGTGTGTGTGAGTGAGCGGAGAGGGACTCTCACTGGGAGTGTGAGCAGATATAAGGGCGAGTGTGAGACTAGTGTGTGTGTGTGTGAGCGGAGAGGGACTCTCACTGGGAGTGTGAGCAGATATGAGGGCAAGTGTGAGACTAGTGTGTGTGTGTGTGTGAGCAGAGAGTGACTCTCACTGGGAGTGTGAGCAGATATGAGGGCGAGTGTGAGACTTGTGTGTGTGTGAGTGAGCGGGGAGGGACTCTCACTGGGAGTGTGAGCAGACATGAGGGCGAGTGTGAGACGAGTGAGTGTGTGTGTGTGAGCGGAGAGGGACTCTCACTGGGAGTGTGAGCAGATATGAGGGCGAGTGTGAGAATAGTGAGTGTGTGTGAGTGAGCGGAGAGGGACTCTCACTGGGAGTGTGAGCAGACATGAGGGCGAGTGTGAGACTAGTGTGTGCATGTGTGTGTGAGCCGAGAGGGACTCTCACTGGGAGTGTGAGCAGATATGAGGGCGAGTGTGAGACTAGTGTGCGTGCGTGTGTGAGTGAGCGGAGAGGGACTCTCACTGGGAGTGTGAGCAGATATGAGGGCGAGTGTGAGACTAGTGTGTGTGTGAGTGAGCAGGGAGGGACTCTCACTGGGAGTGTGAGCAGATATGAGGGCGAGTGTGAGACTAGTGTGTGTGTGAGTGAGCGGGGAGGGCCTCTCACTGGGAGTGTGAGCAGATATGAGGGCGAGTGTGAGACTAGTGTGTGTGTGAGTGAGTGGGGAGGGACTCTCACTGGGAGTGTGAGCAGATATGAGGGCGAGTGTGAGACTAGTGTGTGTGCGTGTGTGAGTGAGCAGAGAGGGACTCTCACTGGGAGTGTGAGCAGATATGAGGGCGAGTGTGAGACTAGTGTGTGTGTGAGTGAGCGGGGAGGGACTCTCACTGGGAGTGTGAGCAGATATGAGGGCGCGTGTGAGACTAGTGTGTGTGTGAGTGAGCGGGGAGGGCCTCTCACTGGGAGTGTGAGCAGATATGAGGGCGAGTGTGAGACTAGTGTGTGTGTGAGTGAGTGGAGAGGGACTCTCACTGGGAGTGTGAGCAGATATGAGGGCGAGTGTGAGACTAGTGAGTGCGTGTGAGTGAGCGGAGAGGAACTCTCACTGGGAGTGTTAGCAGACATGAGGGCGAGTGTGAGACTAGTGTGTGTGTGTGAGTGGAGAGGGAATCTCACTGGGAGTGTGAGCAGATATGAGGGTGAGTGTGAGACTAGTGTGTGTGCGTGTGTGTGAGCGGAGAGGGAGTCTCACTGGGAGTGTGAGCAGATATGAGGGCGAGTGTGAGACTAGTGTGTGTGTGTGAGTGGAGAGGGACTTGCACTGGGAGTTTGAGCAGATATGAGGGCGAGTGTGAGACTAGTGTGTGTGTGAGTGAGCGGGGAGGGACTCTCACTGGGAGTGTGAGCAGATATGAGGGCGCGTGTGAGACTAGTGTGTGTGTGAGTGAGCGGGGAGGGCCTCTCACTGGGAGTGTGAGCAGATATGAGGGCGAGTGTGAGACTAGTGTGTGTGTGAGTGAGTGGAGAGGGACTCTCACTGGGAGTGTGAGCAGATATGAGGGCGAGTGTGAGACTAGTGTGTGTGCGTGTGTGAGTGAGCAGAGAGGGACTCTCACTGGGAGTGTGAGCAGATATGAGGGCGAGTGTGAGACTAGTGCGTGTGTGTGAGTGAGCGGAGAGGGACTCTCACTGGGAGTGTGAGCAGATATGAGGGCGAGTGTGAGACTAGTGAGTGCATGTGTGAGCGGAGGGTGACTGTCACTGGGAGTGTGAGCAGATATGAGGGCGAGTGTGAGGCTAGTGTGTGTGTGTGTGAGTGGAGAGGGACTCTCACTGGGAGTGTGAGCAGATATGAGGGCGAGTGTGAGACTAGTGTGTGCATGTGAGTGAGCGGAGAGGGACTCTCACTGGGAGTGTGAGCAGATATGAGGGCGAGTGTGAGACTAGTGAGTGCGTGTGAGTGAGCGGAGAGGGACTCTCACTGGGAGTGTGAGCAGATATGAGGGCGAGTGTGAGACTAGTGAGTGCGTGTGAGTGAGCGGAGAGGAACTCTCACTGGGAGTGTTAGCAGACATGAGGGCGAGTGTGAGACTAGTGTGTGTGTGTGAGTGGAGAGGGAATCTCACTGGGAGTGTGAGCAGATATGAGGGTGAGTGTGAGACTAGTGTGTGTGCGTGTGTGTGAGCGGAGAGGGAGTCTCACTGGGAGTGTGAGCAGATATGAGGGCGAGTGTGAGACTAGTGTGTGTGTGTGAGTGGAGAGGGACTTGCACTGGGAGTTTGAGCAGATATGAGGGCGAGTGTGAGACTAGTGAGTGTGTGTGAGTGAGCGGAGAGGGACTCTCACTGGGAGTGTGAGCAGATATGAGGGCGAGTGTGAGACTAGTGTGTGTGAGTGAGTGAGCGGAGAGGGACTCTCACTGGGAGTGTGAGCAGATATCAGGGCGAGTGTGAGACTAGTGTGTGTGTGAGCGGAGAGGGACACTCACTGGGAGTGTGAGCAGATATGAGGGCGAGTGTGAGAATAGTGAGTGTGTGTGTGTGAGCGGAGAGGGACACTCACTGGGAGTGTGAGCAGATATGAGGGCGAGTGTGAGACTAGTGTGTGTGTGTGAGCCGAGAGGGTCTCTCACTTGGAGTGTGAGCAGATATGAGGGCGAGTGTGAGACTTGTGTGTATGTGTGAGCGGAGAGGGACTCTCACTGGGAGTGTGAGCAGACATGAGTACGAGTGTGAGACTAGTGAGTGCGTGTGTGTGAGCGGAGAGGGACTCTCACTGGGAGTGTGAGCAGTCATGAGGGCGAGTGTGAGACTAGTGAGTGTGTGAGTGAGTGGAGAGGGACTCTCACTGGGAGTGTGTGCAGATATAAGGGCGAGTATGAGATAGTGAGTGCATGTGTGTGAGCGGAGAGGGACTCTCACTGGGAGTGTGAGCAGATATGAGGGCGAGTGTGAGACTAGTGAGTGTGTGTGAGCGGAGAGGGACTCTCGCTGGGAGTGTGAGCAGATATGAGGGCGAGTTTGAGACTAGTGTGTGTGTGTGAGCGGAGAGGGACTCTCACTGGGAGTGTGAGCAGATATGAGGGCGAGTGTGAGACGTGTGTGTGTGTGTCTGTGAGCGGAGAGGGACTCTCACTGGGAGTGTGAGCAGATATGAGGGCAAGTGTGAGACTAGTGTGTGTGTGTGTGTGAGCGGAGAGGGACTCTCACTGGGAGTGTGAGCAGATATGAGGGCGAGTGTGAGACTAGTGTGTGTGTGTGAGTGAGCGGGGAGGGACTCTCACTGGGAGTGTGAGCAGATATGAGGGCGAGTGTGAGACTAGTGTGTGTGTGTGAGTGAGCGGAGGGGGACTCTCACTGGGAGTGTGAGCAGATATGAGGGCGAGTGTGAGACTAGTGTGTGTGTGTGAGTGAGCGGAGAGGGACTCTCACTGGGAGTGTGAGCAGATATGAGGGCGAGTGTGAGACTGGTGTGTGCGTGTGAGTGAGCGGAGAGGGACTCTCACTGGGAGTGTGAGCAGACATGAGGGCGAGTGTGAGACTAGTGAGTCTGTGTGAGTGAGCGGACAGGGACTCTCACTGGGAGTGTGAGCAAATATGAGGGCGAGTGTGAGACTAGTGAGTGTGTGTGTGTGAGCGGAGAGGGACTCTCACTCGGAGTGTGAGCAGATATGAGGGCGAGTGTGAGACTAGTGAGTGAGTGTGAGTGAGCGGACAGGGACTCTCACTGGGAGTGTGAGCAAATATGATGGCGAGTGTGAGACTAGTGAGTGTGTGTTTGTGAGCGGAGAGGGACTCTCACTGGGTGTGTGAGCAGATATGAGGGTGACTGTGAGACTAGAGAGTGTGTGTGTGTGTGAGTGAGAAAGAGAGGGACTCTCACTGGGAGTGTGAGCAGATATGAGGGCGAGTGTGAGACTAGTGTGTGTGTGTGTGAGTGAGCGGAGAGGGACTCTCACTGGGAGTGTGAGCAGATATGAGGGCGAGTGTGAGACTAGTGTGCGTGTGTGTGTGAGCGGAGAGGGACTCTCACTGGGAGTGTGAGCAGACATGAGGGCAAGTGTGAGACTAGTGTGTGTGTGTGAGTGAGCGGAGAGGGACTCTCACTGGGAGTGTGAGCAGATATGAGGGCGAGTGTGAGACGTGTGTGTGATCGGAGAGGGTCTCTCACTGGGAGTGTGAGCAGATATGAGGGCGAGTGTGAGACTAGTGTGTGTGAGTGAGCGGGGAGGGCCTCTCACTGGGAGTGTGAGCAGATATGAGGGCGAGTGTGAGACTAGAGTGTGTGTGTGTGCGAGCGGAGAGGGACTCTCACTGGGAGTGTGAGCAGATATGAGGGCGAGTGTGAGACTAGTGAGTGTGTGTGAGTGAGCGGAGAGGGACTCTCACTGGGAGTGTGAGCAGACATGAGGGCGAGTGTGAGACTAGTGTGTGTGTGTGTGAGCGGAGAGGGACTCTCACTGGGAGTGTGAGCAGATATGAGGGCGAGTGTGACACGTGTGTGTGTGTGTGTGTGAGCGGAGAGGGACTCTCACTGGGAGTGTGAGCAGATATGAGGGTGAGTGTGAGACGTGTGTGTGTGTGTGATTGAGCAGAGAGGGACTCTCACTGGGAGTGTGAGCAGATATGAGGGCGAGTGTGAGACGTGTGTGTGTGTGTGTGTGTGAGCGGAGAGGGACTCTCACTGGGAGTGTGAGCAGACATGAGGGCGAGTGTGAGACTAGTGAGTGTGTGAGTGTGAGCGGAGAGGGACTCTCACTGGGAGTGTGAGCAGACATGAGGGCGAGTGTGAGACGTGTGTGTGTGTGTGTGTGAGCGGAGAGGGACTCTCACTGGGAGTGTGAGCAGATATGAGGGCGAGTGTGAGACTAGTGAGTGTGTGTGAGTGAGCGGAGAGGGACTCTCACTGGGAGTGTGAGCAGATATGAGGGCGAGTGTTAGAATAGTGAGTGTGTGTGAGTGAGCGGAGAGGGACTCTCACTGGGAGTGTGAGCAGATATAAGGGCGAGTGTGAGACTAGTGTGTGTGTGTGTGAGCGGAGAGGGACTCTCACTGGGAGTGTGAGCAGATATGAGGGCAAGTGTGAGACTAGTGTGTGTGTGTGTGTGAGCAGAGAGTGACTCTCACTGGGAGTGTGAGCAGATATGAGGGCGAGTGTGAGACTTGTGTGTGTGTGAGTGAGCGGGGAGGGACTCTCACTGGGAGTGTGAGCAGACATGAGGGCGAGTGTGAGACGAGTGAGTGTGTGTGTGTGAGCGGAGAGGGACTCTCACTGGGAGTGTGAGCAGATATGAGGGCGAGTGTGAGAATAGTGAGTGTGTGTGAGTGAGCGGAGAGGGACTCTCACTGGGAGTGTGAGCAGACATGAGGGCGAGTGTGAGACTAGTGTGTGCATGTGTGTGTGAGCCGAGAGGGACTCTCACTGGGAGTGTGAGCAGATATGAGGGCGAGTGTGAGACTAGTGTGCGTGCGTGTGTGAGTGAGCGGAGAGGGACTCTCACTGGGAGTGTGAGCAGATATGAGGGCGAGTGTGAGACTAGTGTGTGTGTGAGTGAGCAGGGAGGGACTCTCACTGGGAGTGTGAGCAGATATGAGGGCGAGTGTGAGACTAGTGTGTGTGTGAGTGAGCGGGGAGGGCCTCTCACTGGGAGTGTGAGCAGATATGAGGGCGAGTGTGAGACTAGTGTGTGTGTGAGTGAGTGGGGAGGGACTCTCACTGGGAGTGTGAGCAGATATGAGGGCGAGTGTGAGACTAGTGTGTGTGCGTGTGTGAGTGAGCAGAGAGGGACTCTCACTGGGAGTGTGAGCAGATATGAGGGCGAGTGTGAGACTAGTGTGTGTGTGAGTGAGCGGGGAGGGACTCTCACTGGGAGTGTGAGCAGATATGAGGGCGCGTGTGAGACTAGTGTGTGTGTGAGTGAGCGGGGAGGGCCTCTCACTGGGAGTGTGAGCAGATATGAGGGCGAGTGTGAGACTAGTGTGTGTGTGAGTGAGTGGAGAGGGACTCTCACTGGGAGTGTGAGCAGATATGAGGGCGAGTGTGAGACTAGTGTGTGTGCGTGTGTGAGTGAGCAGAGAGGGACTCTCACTGGGAGTGTGAGCAGATATGAGGGCGAGTGTGAGACTAGTGCGTGTGTGTGAGTGAGCGGAGAGGGACTCTCACTGGGAGTGTGAGCAGATATGAGGGCGAGTGTGAGACTAGTGAGTGCATGTGTGAGCGGAGGGTGACTGTCACTGGGAGTGTGAGCAGATATGAGGGCGAGTGTGAGGCTAGTGTGTGTGTGTGTGAGTGGAGAGGGACTCTCACTGGGAGTGTGAGCAGATATGAGGGCGAGTGTGAGACTAGTGTGTGCATGTGAGTGAGCGGAGAGGGACTCTCACTGGGAGTGTGAGCAGATATGAGGGCGAGTGTGAGACTAGTGAGTGCGTGTGAGTGAGCGGAGAGGAACTCTCACTGGGAGTGTTAGCAGACATGAGGGCGAGTGTGAGACTAGTGTGTGTGTGTGAGTGGAGAGGGAATCTCACTGGGAGTGTGAGCAGATATGAGGGTGAGTGTGAGACTAGTGTGTGTGCGTGTGTGTGAGCGGAGAGGGAGTCTCACTGGGAGTGTGAGCAGATATGAGGGCGAGTGTGAGACTAGTGTGTGTGTGTGAGTGGAGAGGGACTTGCACTGGGAGTTTGAGCAGATATGAGGGCGAGTGTGAGACTAGTGTGTGTGTGAGTGAGCGGGGAGGGACTCTCACTGGGAGTGTGAGCAGATATGAGGGCGCGTGTGAGACTAGTGTGTGTGTGAGTGAGCGGGGAGGGCCTCTCACTGGGAGTGTGAGCAGATATGAGGGCGAGTGTGAGACTAGTGTGTGTGTGAGTGAGTGGAGAGGGACTCTCACTGGGAGTGTGAGCAGATATGAGGGCGAGTGTGAGACTAGTGTGTGTGCGTGTGTGAGTGAGCAGAGAGGGACTCTCACTGGGAGTGTGAGCAGATATGAGGGCGAGTGTGAGACTAGTGCGTGTGTGTGAGTGAGCGGAGAGGGACTCTCACTGGGAGTGTGAGCAGATATGAGGGCGAGTGTGAGACTAGTGAGTGCATGTGTGAGCGGAGGGTGACTGTCACTGGGAGTGTGAGCAGATATGAGGGCGAGTGTGAGGCTAGTGTGTGTGTGTGTGAGTGGAGAGGGACTCTCACTGGGAGTGTGAGCAGATATGAGGGCGAGTGTGAGACTAGTGTGTGCATGTGAGTGAGCGGAGAGGGACTCTCACTGGGAGTGTGAGCAGATATGAGGGCGAGTGTGAGACTAGTGAGTGCGTGTGAGTGAGCGGAGAGGGACTCTCACTGGGAGTGTGAGCAGATATGAGGGCGAGTGTGAGACTAGTGAGTGCGTGTGAGTGAGCGGAGAGGAACTCTCACTGGGAGTGTTAGCAGACATGAGGGCGAGTGTGAGACTAGTGTGTGTGTGTGAGTGGAGAGGGAATCTCACTGGGAGTGTGAGCAGATATGAGGGTGAGTGTGAGACTAGTGTGTGTGCGTGTGTGTGAGCGGAGAGGGAGTCTCACTGGGAGTGTGAGCAGATATGAGGGCGAGTGTGAGACTAGTGTGTGTGTGTGAGTGGAGAGGGACTTGCACTGGGAGTTTGAGCAGATATGAGGGCGAGTGTGAGACTAGTGAGTGTGTGTGAGTGAGCGGAGAGGGACTCTCACTGGGAGTGTGAGCAGATATGAGGGCGAGTGTGAGACTAGTGTGTGTGAGTGAGTGAGCGGAGAGGGACTCTCACTGGGAGTGTGAGCAGATATCAGGGCGAGTGTGAGACTAGTGTGTGTGTGAGCGGAGAGGGACACTCACTGGGAGTGTGAGCAGATATGAGGGCGAGTGTGAGAATAGTGAGTGTGTGTGTGTGAGCGGAGAGGGACACTCACTGGGAGTGTGAGCAGATATGAGGGCGAGTGTGAGACTAGTGTGTGTGTGTGAGCCGAGAGGGACTCTCACTTGGAGTGTGAGCAGATATGAGGGCGAGTGTGAGACTTGTGTGTATGTGTGAGCGGAGAGGGACTCTCACTGGGAGTGTGAGCAGACATGAGTACGAGTGTGAGACTAGTGAGTGCGTGTGTGTGAGCGGAGAGGGACTCTCACTGGGAGTGTGAGCAGTCATGAGGGCGAGTGTGAGACTAGTGAGTGTGTGAGTGAGTGGAGAGGGACTCTCACTGGGAGTGTGTGCAGATATAAGGGCTAGTATGAGATAGTGAGTGCATGTGTGTGAGCGGAGAGGGACTCTCACTGGGAATGTGAGCAGATATGAGGGCGAGTGTGAGACTAGTGTGTGCGTGTGTGTGAGCGGAGAGGGACTCTCACTGGGAGTGTGAGCAGATATAAGGGCGAGTGTGAGACTAGTATGTGTGTGTGAGTGAGCGGAGAGGGACTCTCACTAGGATTGTGAGCAGGTATGAGGGCGAGTGTGAGACTAGTGTGTGTGTGTGTGTGAGCGGGGAGGGACTCTCACTGGGAGTGTGAGCAGATATAAGGGCGAGTGTGAGACTAGTGTGTGTGTGTGAGTGAGCGGAGAGGGACTCTCACTGGGAGTGTGAGAAGATATAAGGGCGAGTGTGAGACTAGTATGTGTGTGTGAGTGAGCGGAGAGGGACTCTCACTAGGATTGTGAGCAGGTATGCGGGCGAGTGTGAGACTAGTGTGTGCGTATGTGTGAGTGAGTGGGGAGGGACTCTCACTGGGAGTGTGAGCAGACATGAGGGCGAGTGTGAGACTAGTGTGTGTGTGTGAGCGGAGAGGGACTCTCACTGGGAATGTGAGCGGATAGAAGGGCGAGTGTGAGACTAGTGTGTGTGTGTGTGAGCGGTGAGGGACTCTCACTGTGAGTGTGAGCAGACATGAGGGCGAGTGTGAGACGTGTGTGTGTGAGCGGAGAGGGACTCTCACTGGGAGTGTGAGCAGATATGAGGGTGAGTGTGAGACTAGTGTGTGTGTGTGTGAGCGGAGAGGGACACTCACTGTGAGTGTGAGCAGACATGAGGGCGAGTGTGAGACTAGTGAGTGTGTGTGAGTGAGCAGAGAGGGACTCTCACTGGGAGTGTGAGCAGATATGAGGGCGAGTGTGAGACTAGTGAGTGCGTGTGAGTGAGCGGAGAGGGACTCTCACTGGGAGTGTGAGCAGACATGAGGGCGAGTGTGAGACTAGTGTGTGTGTGTGTGTGAGCGGAGAGGGACTCTCACTGGGAGTTTGAGCAGACATGAGGGCGAGTGTGAGACTAGTGTGTGTGTGTGTGTGAGCCGAGAGGGACTCTCACTGGGAGTATGAGCAGATATGAGGGCGAGTGTGAGACTAGTGTGTGTGTGTGTGAGCGGAGATGGACTCTCACTGGGAGTGTGAGCAGATATGAGGGCGAGTGTGAGACTAGTGAGTGTGTGTGAGTGAGCGGAGAGGGACTCTCACTGGGAGTGTGAGCAGATATGAGGGCGAGTGTGAGACTAGTGTGTGTGTGTGAGTGAGCGGAGAGGGACTCTCACTGGGAGTGTGAGCAGACATGAGGGCGAGTGTGAGACTAGTGAGTGCGTGTGTGTGAGCGGAGAGGGACTCTCACTGGGAGTGTGAGCAAATATGAGGGCGAGTGTGAGACTAGTGTGTGCATGTGTGTGAGCGGAGTGGGACTCTCACTGGGAGTGTGAGCAGATATGAGGGCAAGTGTGAGACTAGTGTGTGTGTGTGTGTGAGCGGAGAGGGACTCTCACTGGGAGTGTGAGCAGATATGAGGGCGAGTGTGAGACTAGTGTGTGTGTGTGAGTGAGCGGGGAGGGACTCTCACTGGGAGTGTGAGCAGATATGAGGGCGAGTGTGAGACTAGTGTGTGTGTGTGAGTGAGCGGAGAGGGACTCTCACTGGGAGTGTGAGCAGATATGAGGGCGAGTGTGAGTCTAGTGTGTGTGTGTGAGTGAGCGGGGAGGGACTCTCACTGGGAGTGTGAGCAGATATGAGGGCGAGTGTGAGACTAGTGTGTGTGTGTGAGTGAGCGGAGAGGGACTCTCACTGGGAGTGTGAGCAGATATGAGGGCGAGTGTGAGACTAGTGTGTGTGTGTGAGTGAGCGGAGAGGGACTCTCACTGGGAGTGTGAGCAGATATGAGGGCGAGTGTGAGACGTGTGTGTGTGTGTGTGAGCGGAGAGGGACTCTCACTGGGAGTGTGAGCAGATATGAGGGCGAGTGTGAGACTAGTGTGTGTGTGTGTGTGAGCAGAGAGGGACTCTCACTGGGAGTGTGAGCAGACATGAGGGCGAGTGTGAGACTGGTGTGTGCGTGTGAGTGAGCAGAGAGGGACTCTCACTGGGAGTGTGAGCAGACATGAGGGCGAGTGTGAGACTAGTGAGTCTGTGTGAGTGAGCGGACAGGGACTCTCACTGGGAGTGTGAGCAAATATGAGGGCGAGTGTGAGACTAGTGAGTGTGTGTGTGTGAGCGGAGAGGGACTCTCACTCGGAGTGTGAGCAGATATGAGGGCGAGTGTGATGCTAGTGAGTGAGTGTGAGTGAGCGGACAGGGACTCTCACTGGGAGTGTGAGCAAATATGATGGCGAGTGTGAGACTAGTGAGTGTGTGTGTGTGAGCGGAGAGGGACTCTCACTGGGTGTGTGAGCAGATATGAGGGTGACTGTGAGACTAGAGAGTGTGTGTGTGTGTGAGTGAGAAAGAGAGGGACTCTCACTGGGAGTGTGAGCAGATATGAGGGCGAGTGTGAGACTAGTGTGTGTGTGTGTGAGTGAGCGGAGAGGGACTCTCACTGGGAGTGTGAGCAGATATGAGGGCGAGTGTGAGACTAGTGTGCGTGTGTGTGTGAGCGGAGAGGGACTCTCACTGGGAGTGTGAGCAGACATGAGGGCAAGTGTGAGACTAGTGTGTGTGTGTGAGTGAGCGGAGAGGGACTCTCACTGGGAGTGTGAGCAGATATGAGGGCGAGTGTGAGACGTGTGTGTGATCGGAGAGGGACTCTCACTGGGAGTGTGAGCAGATATGAGGGCGAGTGTGAGACTAGTGTGTGTGAGTGAGCGGGGAGGGCCTCTCACTGGGAGTGTGAGCAGATATGAGGGCGAGTGTGAGACTAGAGTGTGTGTGTGTGCGAGCGGAGAGGGACTCTCACTGGGAGTGTGAGCAGATATGAGGGCGAGTGTGAGACTAGTGAGTGTGTGTGAGTGAGCGGAGAGGGACTCTCACTGGGAGTGTGAGCAGACATGAGGGCGAGTGTGAGACTAGTGTGTGTGTGTGTGAGCGGAGAGGGACTCTCACTGGGAGTGTGAGCAGATATGAGGGCGAGTGTGAGACGTGTGTGTGTGTGTGTGTGAGCGGAGAGGGACTCTCACTGGGAGTGTGAGCAGATATGAGGGTGAGTGTGAGACGTGTGTGTGTGTGTGATTGAGCAGAGAGGGACTCTCACTGGGAGTGTGAGCAGATATGAGGGCGAGTGTGAGACGTGTGTGTGTGTGTGTGTGTGAGCGGAGAGGGACTCTCACTGGGAGTGTGAGCAGACATGAGGGCGAGTGTGAGACTAGTGAGTGTGTGAGTGTGAGCGGAGAGGGACTCTCACTGGGAGTGTGAGCAGACATGAGGGCGAGTGTGAGACGTGTGTGTGTGTGTGTGTGAGCGGAGAGGGACTCTCACTGGGAGTGTGAGCAGATATGAGGGCGAGTGTGAGACTAGTGAGTGTGTGTGAGTGAGCGGAGAGGGACTCTCACTGGGAGTGTGAGCAGATATGAGGGCGAGTGTTAGAATAGTGAGTGTGTGTGAGTGAGCGGAGAGGGACTCTCATTGGGAGTGTGAGCAGATATAAGGGCGAGTGTGAGACTAGTGTGTGTGTGTGTGAGCGGAGAGGGACTCTCACTGGGAGTGTGAGCAGATATGAGGGCAAGTGTGAGACTAGTGTGTGTGTGTGTGTGAGCAGCGAGTGACTCTCACTGGGAGTGTGAGCAGATATGAGGGCGAGTGTGAGACTTGTGTGTGTGTGAGTGAGCGGGGAGGGACTCTCACTGGGAGTGTGAGCAGACATGAGGGCGAGTGTGAGACGAGTGAGTGTGTGTGTGTGAGCGGAGAGGGACTCTCACTGGGAGTGTGAGCAGATATGAGGGCGAATGTGAGAATAGTGAGTGTGTGTGAGTGAGCGGAGAGGGACTCTCACTGGGAGTGTGAGCAGACATGAGGGCGAGTGTGAGACTAGTGTGTGCATGTGTGTGTGAGCCGAGAGGGACTCTCACTGGGAGTGTGAGCAGATATGAGGGCGAGTGTGAGACTAGTGTGCGTGCGTGTGTGAGTGAGCGGAGAGGGACTCTCACTGGGAGTGTGAGCAGATATGAGGGCGAGTGTGAAACTAGTGTGTGTGTGAGTGAGCAGGGAGGGACTCTCACTGGGAGTGTGAGCAGATATGAGGGCGAGTGTGAGACTAGTGTGTGTGTGAGTGAGTGGAGAGGGACTCTCACTGGGAGTGTGAGCAGATATGAGGGCGAGTGTGAGACTAGTGTGTGTGCGTGTGTGAGTGAGCAGAGAGGGACTCTCACTGGGAGTGTGAGCAGATATGAGGGCGAGTGTGAGACTAGTGCGTGTGTGTGAGTGAGCGGAGAGGGACTCTCACTGGGAGTGTGAGCAGATATGAGGGCGAGTGTGAGACTAGTGAGTGCATGTGTGAGCGGAGGGTGACTGTCACTGGGAGTGTGAGCAGATATGAGGGCGAGTGTGAGGCTAGTGTGTGTGTGTGTGAGTGGAGAGGGACTCTCACTGGGAGTGTGAGCAGATATGAGGGCGAGTGTGAGACTAGTGTGTGCATGTGAGTGAGCGGAGAGGGACTCTCACTGGGAGTGTGAGCAGATATGAGGGCGAGTGTGAGACTAGTGAGTGCGTGTGAGTGAGCGGAGAGGGACTCTCACTGGGAGTGTGAGCAGATATGAGGGCGAGTGTGAGACTAGTGAGTGCGTGTGAGTGAGCGGAGAGGAACTCTCACTGGGAGTGTTAGCAGACATGAGGGCGAGTGTGAGACTAGTGTGTGTGTGTGAGTGGAGAGGGAATCTCACTGGGAGTGTGAGCAGATATGAGGGTGAGTGTGAGACTAGTGTGTGTGCGTGTGTGTGAGCGGAGAGGGAGTCTCACTGGGAGTGTGAGCAGATATGAGGGCGAGTGTGAGACTAGTGTGTGTGTGTGAGTGGAGAGGGACTTGCACTGGGAGTTTGAGCAGATATGAGGGCGAGTGTGAGACTAGTGAGTGTGTGTGAGTGAGCGGAGAGGGACTCTCACTGGGAGTGTGAGCAGATATGAGGGCGAGTGTGAGACTAGTGTGTGTGAGTGAGTGAGCGGAGAGGGACTCTCACTGGGAGTGTGAGCAGATATCAGGGCGAGTGTGAGACTAGTGTGTGTGTGAGCGGAGAGGGACACTCACTGGGAGTGTGAGCAGATATGAGGGCGAGTGTGAGAATAGTGAGTGTGTGTGTGTGAGCGGAGAGGGACACTCACTGGGAGTGTGAGCAGATATGAGGGCGAGTGTGAGACTAGTGTGTGTGTGTGAGCCGAGAGGGACTCTCACTTGGAGTGTGAGCAGATATGAGGGCGAGTGTGAGACTTGTGTGTGTGTGTGAGCGGAGAGGGACTCTCACTGGGAGTGTGAGCAGACATGAGTACGAGTGTGAGACTAGTGAGTGCGTGTGTGTGAGCGGAGAGGGACTCTCACTGGGAGTGTGAGCAGTCATGAGGGCGAGTGTGAGACTAGTGAGTGTGTGAGTGAGTGGAGAGGGACTCTCACTGGGAGTGTGTGCAGATATAAGGGCGAGTATGAGATAGTGAGTGCATGTGTGTGAGCGGAGAGGGACTCTCACTGGGAATGTGAGCAGATATGAGGGCGAGTGTGAGACTAGTGAGTGCGTGTGTGTGTGTGAGCGGAGAGGGACTCTCACTGGGAGTGTGAGCAGATATGAGGGCGAGTGTGAGACTAGTGTGTGCGTGTGTGTGAGCGGAGAGGGACTCTCACTGGGAGTGTGAGCAGATATAAGGGCGAGTGTGAGACTAGTATGTGTGTGTGAGTGAGCGGAGAGGGACTCTCACTAGGATTGTGAGCAGGTATGAGGGCGAGTGTGAGACTAGTGTGTGTGTGTGTGTGAGCGGGGAGGGACTCTCACTGGGAGTGTGAGCAGATATAAGGGCGAGTGTGAGACTAGTGTGTGTGTGTGAGTGAGCGGAGAGGGACTCTCACTGGGAGTGTGAGAAGATATAAGGGCGAGTGTGAGACTAGTATGTGTGTGTGAGTGAGCGGAGAGGGACTCTCACTAGGATTGTGAGCAGGTATGCGGGCGAGTGTGAGACTAGTGTGTGCGTATGTGTGAGTGAGTGGGGAGGGACTCTCACTGGGAGTGTGAGCAGACATGAGGGCGAGTGTGAGACTAGTGTGTGTGTGTGAGCGGAGAGGGACTCTCACTGGGAATGTGAGCGGATAGAAGGGCGAGTGTGAGACTAGTGTGTGTGTGTGTGAGCGGTGAGGGACTCTCACTGTGAGTGTGAGCAGACATGAGGGCGAGTGTGAGACGTGTGTGTGTGAGCGGAGAGGGACTCTCACTGGGAGTGTGAGCAGATATGAGGGTGAGTGTGAGACTAGTGTGTGTGTGTGTGAGCGGAGAGGGACACTCACTGTGAGTGTGAGCAGACATGAGGGCGAGTGTGAGACTAGTGAGTGTGTGTGAGTGAGCAGAGAGGGACTCTCACTGGGAGTGTGAGCAGATATGAGGGCGAGTGTGAGACTAGTGAGTGCGTGTGAGTGAGCGGAGAGGGACTCTCACTGGGAGTGTGAGCAGACATGAGGGCGAGTGTGAGACTAGTGTGTGTGTGTGTGTGAGCGGAGAGGGACTCTCACTGGGAGTTTGAGCAGACATGAGGGCGAGTGTGAGACTAGTGTGTGTGTGTGTGTGTGAGCCGAGAGGGACTCTCACTGGGAGTATGAGCAGATATGAGGGCGAGTGTGAGACTAGTGTGTGTGTGTGTGAGCGGAGATGGACTCTCACTGGGAGTGTGAGCAGATATGAGGGCGAGTGTGAGACTAGTGAGTGTGTGTGAGTGAGCGGAGAGGGACTCTCACTGGGAGTGTGAGCAGATATGAGGGCGAGTGTGAGACTAGTGTGTGTGTGTGAGTGAGCGGAGAGGGACTCTCACTGGGAGTGTGAGCAGACATGAGGGCGAGTGTGAGACTAGTGAGTGCGTGTGTGTGAGCGGAGAGGGACTCTCACTGGGAGTGTGAGCAAATATGAGGGCGAGTGTGAGACTAGTGTGTGCATGTGTGTGAGCGGAGTGGGACTCTCACTGGGAGTGTGAGCAGATATAAGGGCAAGTATGAGACTAGTGAGTGCATGTGTGTGAGCGGAGAGGGACTCTCACTGGGAATGTGAGCAGATATGAGGGCGAGTGTGAGACTAGTGAGTGCGTGTGTGTGTGTGAGCGGAGAGGGACTCTCACTGGGAGTGTGAGCAGATATGAGGGCGAGTGTGAGACTAGTGTGTGCGTGTGTGTGAGTGAGCGGGGAGGGCCTCTCACTGGGAGTGTGAGCAGATATGAGGGCGAGTGTGAGACTAGTGAGTGTGTGTGAGTGAGCGGGGAGGGACTCTCACTGGGAGTGTGAGCAGATATGAGGGCGAGTGTGAGACTAGTGTGTGTGTGTGTGAGCGGGGAGGGACTCTCACTGGGAGTGTGAGCACACATGAGGGCGAGTGTGAGACTAGTGTGTGTGTGAGTGAGCGGAGAGGGACTCTCACTGGGAGTGTGAGCAGACATGAGGGCGAGTGTGAGACTAGTGTGTGTGTGTGTGAGCGGAGAGGGACTCTCACTGGGAGTGTGAGCAGACATGAGGGCGAGTGTGAGACTAGTGTGTGCATGTGTGTGAGCGGAGAGGGACTCTCACTGGGAGTGTGAGCAGATATAAGGGCGAATGTGAGACTAGTGAGTGTGTGTGAGTGAGCGGAGAGGGACTCTCACTGGGAGTGTCAGCAGATATGAGGGCGAGTGTTAGAATAGTGAGTGTGTGTGAGTGAGCGGAGAGGGACTCTCACTGGGAGTGTGAGCAGATATAAGGGCGAGTGTGAGACTAGTGTGTGTGTGTGTGAGCGGAGAGGGACTCTCACTGGGAGTGTGAGCAGATATGAGGGCGAGTGTGAGACTAGTGTGTGTGTGTGTGTGTGAGCAGAGAGTGACTCTCACTGGGAGTGTGAGCAGATATGAGGGCGAGTGTGAGAATAGTGAGTGTGTGTGAGTGAGCAGAGAGGGACTCTCACTGGGAGTGTGAGCAGACATGAGGGCGAGTGTGAGACTAGTGAGTGTGTGTGTGTGAGCGGAGAGGGACTCTCACTGGGAGTGTGAGCAGATATGAGGGCGAGTGTGAGAATAGTGTGTGTGAGTGAGCGGAGAGGGACTCTCACTGGGAGTGTGAGCAGACATGAGGGCGAGTGTGAGACTAGTGTGTGCATGTGTGTGTGAGCCGAGAGGGACTCTCACTGGGAGTGTGAGCAGATATGAGGGCGAGAGTGAGACTAGTGTGTGTGCGTGTGTGAGTGAGCGGAGAGGGACTCTCACTGGGAGTGTGAGCAGATATGAGGGCGAGTGTGAGACTAGTGTGTGTGTGAGTGAGCAGGGAGGGACTCTCACTGGGAGTGTGAGCAGATATGAGGGCGAGTGTGAGACTAGTGTGTGTGTGAGTGAGCGGGGAGGGCCTCTCACTGGGAGTGTGAGCAGATATGAGGGCGAGTGTGAGACTAGTGTGTGTGTGAGTGAGTGGGGAGGGACTCTCACTGGGAGTGTGAGCAGATATGAGGGCGAGTGTGAGACTAGTGTGTGTGCGTGTGTGAGTGAGCAGAGAGGGACTCTCACTGGGAGTGTGAGCAGATATGAGGGCGAGTGTGAGACTAGTGTGTGCGTGAGTGAGCGGGGAGGGACTCTCACTGGGAGTGTGAGCAGATATGAGGGCGAGTGTGAGACTAGTGTGTGTGTGAGTGAGCGGGGAGGACCTCTCACTGGGAGTGTGCGCAGATATGAGGGCGAGTGTGAGACTAGTGTGTGTGTGAGTGAGTGGAGAGGGACTCTCTCTGGGAGTGCGAGCAGATATGAGGGTGAGTGTGAGACTAGTGTGTGTGCGTGTGTGAGTGAGCAGAGAGGGACTCTCACTGGGAGTGTGAGCAGATATGAGGGCGAGTGTGAGACTAGTGAGTGTGTGTGAGTGAGCGGAGAGGGACTCTCACTGGGAGTGTGAGCAGATATGAGGGCGAGTGTGAGACTAGTGAGTGCATGTGTGAGCGGAGGGAGACTGTCACTGGGAGTGTGAGCAGATATGAGGGCGAGTGTGAGGCTAGTGTGTGTGTGTGTGAGTGGAGAGGGACTCTCACTGGGAGTGTGAGCAGATATGAGGGTGAGTGTGAGACTAGTGTGTGTGCGTGTGTGTGAGCGGAGAGGGAGTCTCACTGGGAGTGTGAGCAGATATGAGGGCGAGTGTGAGACTAGTGTGTGTGTGTGTGTGGAGAGGGACTTTCACTGGGAGTTTGAGCAGATATGAGGGCGAGTGTGAGACTAGTGAGTGTGTGTGAGTGAGCGGTGAGGGACTCTCACTGGGAGTATGAGCAGATATGAGGGCGAGTGTGAGACTAGTGTGTGTGAGTGAGTGAGCGGAGAGGGACTCTCACTGGGAGTGTGAGCAGATATCAGGGCGAGTGTGAGACTAGTGTGTGTGTGAGCGGAGAGGGACACTCACTGGGAGTGTGAGCAGATATGAGGGCGAGTGTGAGAATAGTGAGTGTGTGTGTGTGAGCGGAGAGGGACACTCACTGGGAGTGTGAGCAGATATGAGGGCGAGTGTGAGACTAGTGTGTGTGTGTGAGCGGAGAGGGACTCTCACAGGGAGTGTGAGCAGACATGAGGGCGAGTGTGAGACTAGTGAGTGTGTGTGAGTGAGCGGAGAGGGACTCTCACTGGGAGTGTGAGCAAATATGAGGTTGAGTGTGAGACTAGTGAGTGCGTGTGAGTGAGCGGAGAGGGACTCTCACTGGGAGTGTGAGCAAATATGAGGTTGAGTGTGAGACTAGTGAGTGCGTGTGAGTGAGCGGAGAGGGACTCTCACTGGGTGTGTGAGCAGATATGAGGGCGAGTGTGAGACTAGTGAGTGCGTGTGAGTGAGCGGAGAGGGACTCTCACTGGGAGTGTGAGCAGACATGAGGGCGAGTATGAGACTAGTGTGTGTGTGTGTGTGAGCGGAGAGGGACTCTCACTGGGAGTGTGAGCAGACATGAGTACGAGTGTGAGACTAGTGAGTGCGTGTGTGTGAGCGGAGAGGGACTCTCACTGGGAGTGTGAGCAGTCATGAGGGCGAGTGTGAGACTAGTGAGTGTGTGAGTGAGTGGAGAGCGACTCTCACTGGGAGTGTGAGCAGATATAAGGGCGAGTATGAGATAGTGAGTGCATGTGTGTGAGCGGAGAGGGACTCTCACTGGGAATGTGAGCAGATATGAGGGCGAGTGTGAGCCTAGTGAGTGCGTGTGTGTGTGTGAGCAGAGAGGGACTCTTACTGGGAGTGTGAGCAGATATGAGGGCGAGTGTGAGACTAGTGTGTGCGTGTGTGTGAGCGGAGAGGGACTCTCACTGGGAGTGTGAGCAGATATAAGGGCGAGTGTGAGACTAGTATGTGTGTGTGAGTGAGCGGAGAGGGACTCTCACTAGGATTGTGAGCAGGTATGAGGGCGAGTGTGAGACTTGTGTGTGTGTGTGTGTGAGCGGAGAGGGACTCTCACTGGGAGTGTGAGCAGATATAAGGGCGAGTGTGAGACTAGTGTGTGCGTGTGAGTGAGCGGAGAGGGACTCTCACTGGGAGTGTGAGCAGATATAAGGGCGAGTGTGAGACTAGTATGTGTGTGTGAGTGAGCGGAGAGGGACTCTCACTAGGATTGTGAGCAGGTATGCGGGCGAGTGTGAGACTAGTGTGTGCGTATGTGTGAGTGAGTGGGGAGGGGCTCTCACTGGGAGTGTGAGCAGACATGAGGGCGAGTGTGAGACTAGTGTGTGTGTGTGAGCGGAGAGGGACTCTCACTGGGAATGTGAGCGGATAGAAGGGCGAGTGTGAGACCAGTGTGTGTGTGTGTGAGCGGAGAGGGACTCTCACTGTGAGTGTGAGCAGATATAAGGGCGAGTGTGAGACTAGTGTGTGTGTGTGTGAGCGGAGAGGGACACTCACTGGGAGTGTGAGCAGATATGAGGGCGAGTGTGAGACTAGTGAGTGTGTGTGAGTGAGCAGAGAGGGACTCTCACTGGGAGTGTGAGCAGATATGAGGGCGAGTGTGAGACTAGTGAGTGCGTGTGAGTGAGCGGAGAGGGACTCTCACTGGGAGTGTGAGCAGACATGAGGGCGAGTGTGAGACTAGTGTGTGTGTGTGTGTGAGCGGAGAGGGACTCTCACTGGGAGTGTGAGCAGACATGAGGGCGAGTGTGAGACTAGTGTGTGTGTGTGTGTGAGCCGAGAGGGACTCTCACTGGGAGTATGAGCAGATATGAGGGCGAGTGTGAGACTAGTGTGTGTGTGTGTGAGCGGAGATGGACTCTCACTGGGAGTGTGAGCAGATATGAGGGCGAGTGTGAGACTAGTGAGTGTGTGTGAGTGAGCGGAGAGGGACTCTCACTGGGAGTGTGAGCAGATATGAGGGCGAGTGTGAGACTAGTGTGTGCGTGTGTGTGAGCGGAGAGGGACTCTCACTGGGAGTGTGAGCAGATATAAGGGCGAGTATGAGACTAGTGAGTGCAAGTGTGTGAGCGGAGAGGGACTCTCACTGGGAATGTGAGCAGATATGAGGGCGAGTGTGAGACTAGTGAGTGCGTGTGTGTGTGTGAGCGGAGAGGGACTCTCACTGGGAGTGTGAGCAGATATGAGGGCGAGTGTGAGACTAGTGTGTGCGTGTGTGTGAGTGAGCGGGGAGGGCCTCTCACTGGGAATGTGAGCAGATATGAGGGCGAGTGTGAGACTAGTGAGTGTGTGTGAGTGAGCGGGGAGGGACTCTCACTGGGAGTGTGAGCAGATATGAGGGCGGGTGTGAGACTAGTGAGTGCGTGTGAGTGAGCGGAGAGGGACTCTCACTGGGAGTGTGAGCAGGTATGCGGGCGAGTGTGAGACTAGTGTGTGCGTATGTGTGAGTGAGCGGGGAGGGACTCTCACTGGGAGTGTGAGCAGACATGAGGGCGAGTGTGAGACTAGTGAGTGTGTGTGTGTGAGCGGAGAGGGACTCTCACTGGGAGTGTGAGCAGATATGAGGGCGAGTGTGAGACTAGTGTGTGTGTGTTAGTGAGCGGAGAGGGACTCTCACTGGGAGTGTGAGCAGATATGAGGGCGAGTGTGAGACTAGTGTGTGTGTGTGTGAGCGGAGAGGGACTCTCACTGGGAGTGTGAGCACACATGAGGGCGAGTGTGAGACTAGTGTGTGTGTGAGTGAGCGGAGAGGGACTCTCACTGGGAGTGTGAGCAGACATGAGGGCGAGTGTGGGACTAGTGTGTGTGTGTGTGAGCGGAGAGGGACTCTCACTGGGAGTGTGAGCAGACATGAGGGCGAGTGTGAGACGTGTGTGTGTGTGTGTGAGCGGAGAGGGACTCTCACTGGGAGTGTGAGCAGATATAAGGGCGAGTGTGAGACAAGTGAGTGCGTGTGTGTGTGTGAGCGGAGAGGAACTCTCACTGGGAGTGTGAGCAGACATGAGGGCGAGTGTGAGACTAGTGTGTGCATGTGTGTGAGCGGAGAGGGACTCTCACTGGGAGTGTGAGCAGATATGAGGGCGAGTGTGAGACTAGTGTGTGCATGTGTGTGAGTGGAGTGGGACTCTCACTGGGAGTGTGAGCAGTTGTAAGAGCGAGTGTGAGACTAGTGAGTGCATGTGTGTGAGCGGAGAGGGACTCTCACTGGGAATGTGAGCAGATAGGAGGGCGAGTGTGAGACTAGTGTGTGTGTGTGTGTGGAGAGGGACTTTCACTGGGAGTTTGAGCAGATATGAGGGCGAGTGTGAGACTAGTGAGTGTGTGTGAGTGAGCGGTGAGGGACTCTCACTGGGAGTATGAGCAGATATGAGGGCGAGTGTGAGACTAGTGTGTGTGAGTGAGTGAGCGGAGAGGGACTCTCACTGGGAGTGTGAGCAGATATCAGGGCGAGTGTGAGACTAGTGTGTGTGTGAGCGGAGAGGGACACTCACTGGGAGTGTGAGCAGATATGAGGGCGAGTGTGAGAATAGTGAGTGTGTGTGTGTGAGCGGAGAGGGACACTCACTGGGAGTGTGAGCAGATATGAGGGCGAGTGTGAGACTAGTGTGTGTGTGTGAGCGGAGAGGGACTCTCACAGGGAGTGTGAGCAGACATGAGGGCGAGTGTGAGACTAGTGAGTGTGTGTGAGTGAGCGGAGAGGGACTCTCACTGGGAGTGTGAGCAAATATGAGGTTGAGTGTGAGACTAGTGAGTGCGTGTGAGTGAGCGGAGAGGGACTCTCACTGGGAGTGTGAGCAAATATGAGGTTGAGTGTGAGACTAGTGAGTGCGTGTGAGTGAGCGGAGAGGGACTCTCACTGGGTGTGTGAGCAGATATGAGGGCGAGTGTGAGACTAGTGAGTGCGTGTGAGTGAGCGGAGAGGGACTCTCACTGGGAGTGTGAGCAGACATGAGGGCGAGTATGAGACTAGTGTGTGTGTGTGTGTGAGCGGAGAGGGACTCTCACTGGGAGTGTGAGCAGACATGAGTACGAGTGTGAGACTAGTGAGTGCGTGTGTGTGAGCGGAGAGGGACTCTCACTGGGAGTGTGAGCAGTCATGAGGGCGAGTGTGAGACTAGTGAGTGTGTGAGTGAGTGGAGAGCGACTCTCACTGGGAGTGTGAGCAGATATAAGGGCGAGTATGAGATAGTGAGTGCATGTGTGTGAGCGGAGAGGGACTCTCACTGGGAATGTGAGCAGATATGAGGGCGAGTGTGAGACTAGTGAGTGCGTGTGTGTGTGTGAGCAGAGAGGGACTCTTACTGGGAGTGTGAGCAGATATGAGGGCGAGTGTGAGACTAGTGTGTGCGTGTGTGTGAGCGGAGAGGGACTCTCACTGGGAGTGTGAGCAGATATAAGGGCGAGTGTGAGACTAGTATGTGTGTGTGAGTGAGCGGAGAGGGACTCTCACTAGGATTGTGAGCAGGTATGAGGGCGAGTGTGAGACTTGTGTGTGTGTGTGTGTGAGCGGAGAGGGACTCTCACTGGGAGTGTGAGCAGATATGAGGGCGAGTGTGAGACTAGTGTGAGTGTGTGAGCGGGGAGGGACTCTCACTGGGAGTGTGAGCAGATATAAGGGCGAGTGTGAGACTAGTGTGTGCGTGTGAGTGAGCGGAGAGGGACTCTCACTGGGAGTGTGAGCAGATATAAGGGCGAGTGTGAGACTAGTATGTGTGTGTGAGTGAGCGGAGAAGGACTCTCACTAGGATTGTGAGCAGGTATGCGGGCGAGTGTGAGACTAGTGTGTGCGTATGTGTGAGTGAGTGGGGAGGGGCTCTCACTGGGAGTGTGAGCAGACATGAGGGCGAGTGTGAGACTAGTGTGTGTGTGTGAGCGGAGAGGGACTCTCACTGGGAATGTGAGCGGATAGAAGGGCGAGTGTGAGACCAGTGTGTGTGTGTGTGAGCGGAGAGGGACTCTCACTGTGAGTGTGAGCAGATATAAGGGCGAGTGTGAGACTAGTGTGTGTGTGTGTGAGCGGAGAGGGACACTCACTGGGAGTGTGAGCAGATATGAGGGCGAGTGTGAGACTAGTGAGTGTGTGTGAGTGAGCAGAGAGGGACTCTCACTGGGAGTGTGAGCAGGTATGAGGGCGAGTGTGAGACTAGTGAGTGCGTGTGAGTGAGCGGAGAGGGACTCTCACTGGGAGTGTGAGCAGACATGAGGGCGAGTGTGAGACTAGTGTGTGTGTGTGTGTGAGCGGAGAGGGACTCTCACTGGGAGTGTGAGCAGACATGAGGGCGAGTGTGAGACTAGTGTGTGTGTGTGTGTGAGCCGAGAGGGACTCTCACTGGGAGTATGAGCAGATATGAGGGCGAGTGTGAGACTAGTGTGTGTGTGTGTGAGCGGAGATGGACTCTCACTGGGAGTGTGAGCAGATATGAGGGCGAGTGTGAGACTAGTGAGTGTGTGTGAGTGAGCGGAGAGGGACTCTCACTGGGAGTGTGAGCAGATATGAGGGCGAGTGTGAGACTAGTGTGTGCGTGTGTGTGAGCGGAGAGGGACTCTCACTGGGAGTGTGAGCAGATATAAGGGCGAATATGAGACTAGTGAGTGCAAGTGTGTGAGCGGAGAGTGACTCTCACTGGGAATGTGAGCAGATATGAGGGCGAGTGTGAGACTAGTGAGTGCGTGTGTGTGTGTGAGCGGAGAGGGACTCTCACTGGGAGTGTGAGCAGATATGAGGGCGAGTGTGAGACTAGTGTGTGCGTGTGTGTGAGTGAGCGGGGAGGGCCTCTCACTGGGAATGTGAGCAGATATGAGGGCGAGTGTGAGACTAGTGAGTGTGTGTGAGTGAGCGGGGAGGGACTCTCACTGGGAGTGTGAGCAGATATGAGGGCGGGTGTGAGACTAGTGAGTGCGTGTGAGTGAGCGGAGAGGGACTCTCACTGGGAGTGTGAGCAGGTATGCGGGCGAGTGTGAGACTAGTGTGTGCGTATGTGTGAGTGAGCGGGGAGGGACTCTCACTGGGAGTGTGAGCAGACATGAGGGCGAGTGTGAGACTAGTGAGTGTGTGTGTGTGAGCGGAGAGGGACTCTCACTGGGAGTGTGAGCAGATATGAGGGCGAGTGTGAGACTAGTGTGTGTGTGTTAGTGAGCGGAGAGGGACTCTCACTGGGAGTGTGAGCAGATATGAGGGCGAGTGTGAGACTAGTGTGTGTGTGTGTGAGCGGAGAGGGACTCTCACTGGGAGTGTGAGCACACATGAGGGCGAGTGTGAGACTAGTGTGTGTGTGAGTGAGCGGAGAGGGACTCTCACTGGGAGTGTGAGCAGACATGAGGGCGAGTGTAGGACTAGTGTGTGTGTGTGTGAGCGGAGAGGGACTCTCACTGGGAGTGTGAGCAGACATGAGGGCGAGTGTGAGACGTGTGTGTGTGTGTGTGAGCGGAGAGGGACTCTCACTGGGAGTGTGAGCAGATATAAGGGCGAGTGTGAGACAAGTGAGTGCGTGTGTGTGTGTGAGCGGAGAGGAACTCTCACTGGGAGTGTGAGCAGACATGAGGGCGAGTGTGAGACTAGTGTGTGCATGTGTGTGAGCGGAGAGGGACTCTCACTGGGAGTGTGAGCAGATATGAGGGCGAGTGTGAGACTAGTGTGTGCATGTGTGTGAGTGGAGTGGGACTCTCACTGGGAGTGTGAGCAGTTGTAAGAGCGAGTGTGAGACTAGTGAGTGCATGTGTGTGAGCGGAGAGGGACTCTCACTGGGAATGTGAGCAGATAGGAGGGCGAGTGTGAGACTAGTGTGTGTGAGTGAGCCGAGAGGGACTCTCACTGGGAGTGTGAGCAGATATGAGGGCGAGTGTGAGACTAGTGTGTGCGTGTGTGTGTGAGCGGAGAGGGACTCTCACTGGGAGTGTGAGCAGACATGAGGGCGAGTGTGAGACTAGTGAGTGTGTGAGTGTGAGTGAGCGGAGAGGGACTCTCACTGGGAGTGTGAGCAGATATGAGGGCGAGTGTGAGACTAGTGTGTGTGTGTGAGTGAGCGGAGAGGGACTCTCACTGGGAGTGTGAGCAGACATGAGGGCGAGTGTGAGACTAGTGTGTGTGTGTGTGTGAGCCGAGAGGGACTCTCACTGGGAGTGTGAGCAGATATGAGGGCGAGTGTGAGTCTAGTGAGTGCGTGTGTGTGAGTGAGCGGAGAGGGACTCTCACTGGGAGTGTGAGCAGACATGAGGGCGTGTGTGAGACTAGTGTGTGCATGTGTGTGAGCGGAGAGGGACTCTCACTGGGAGTGTGAGCAGATATGAGGGCGAGTGTGAGACTAGTGTGTGCATGTGTGTGAGTGGAGTGGGACTATCACTGGGAGTGTGAGCAGTTGTAAGAGCGAGTGTGAGACTAGTGAGTGCATGTGTGTGAGCGGAGAGGGACTCTCACTGGGAATGTGAGCAGATAGGAGGGCGAGTGTGAGACTAGTGTGTGTGAGTGAGCCGAGAGGGACTCTCACTGGGAGTGTGAGCAGATATGAGGGCGAGTGTGAGACTAGTGTGTGCGTGTGTGTGTGAGCAGAGAGGGACTCTCACTGGGAGTGTGAGCAGACATGAGTGCGAGTGTGAGACGAGTGAGTGTGAGTGAGCGGAGAGGGACTCTCACTGGGAGTGTGAGCAGATATGAGGGCGAGTGTGAGACTAGTGTGTGTGTGTGAGTGAGCGGAGAGGGACTCTCACTGGGAGTGTGAGCAGACATGAGGGCGAGTGTGAGACTAGTGTGTGTGTGTGTGTGAGCCGAGAGGGACTCTCACTGGGAGTGTGAGCAGACATGAGGGCGAGTGTGAGTCTAGTGAGTGCGTGTGTGTGAGTGAGCAGAGAGGGACTCTCACTGGGAGTGTGAGCAGACATGAGGGCGAGTGTGAGACTAGTGCGTGTGTGTGAGTGAGCGGGGAGGGACTCTCACTGGGAGTGTGAGCAGATATGAGGGCGAGTGTGAGATTAGTGAGTGCGTGTGAGTGAGCGGAGAGGGACTCTCACTGGGAGTATGAGCAGATATGAGGGCGAGTGTGAGACTAGTGAGTGCGTGTGAGTGAGCGGAGAGGGACTCTCACTGGGAGTATGAGCAGATATGAGGGCGAGTGTGAGACTAGTGAGTGTGTGTGAGTGAGCGGAGAGGGACTCTCACTGGGAGTGTGAGCAGATATGAGGGCGAGTGTGAGACTAGTGTGTGTGAGTGTGTGAGCGGAGAGGGACTCTCACTGGGAGTGTGAGCAGATATGAGGGCGAGTGTGAGACTAGTGTGTGCGTGTGTGTGAGCGGAGAGGGACTCTCACTGGGAGTGTGAGCAGACATGAGGGCGAGTGTGAGACTAGTGAGTGTGTGTGTGTGAGCGGAGAGGGACTCTCACTGGGAGTGTGAGCAGAGATGAGGGCGAGTGTGAGACCAGTGAGTGCGTGTGAGTGAGCCGAGAGGGACTCTCACTGGGAGTGTGAGCAGATATGAGGGCGAGTGTGAGACTAGTGTGTGTGTGAGTGAGCGGAGAGGGACTCTCACTGGGAGTGTGAGCAGATATGAGGGCGAGTGTGAGACTAGTGAGTGCGTGTTTGTGAGTGAGCGGAGAGGGACTCTCACTGGGAGTGTGAGCAGATATGAGGGTGAGTGTGAGACTAGTGTGTGTGTGTGAGTGAGCGGGGAGGGACTCTCACTGGGAGTGTGAGCAGATATGAGGGCGAGTGTGAGACTTGTGTGTGTGAGCGGAGAGGGACTCTCACTGGGAGTGTGAACAGATATGAGGGCGAGTGTGAGACTAGTGTGTGTGTGTGTGTGAGCGGAGAGGGACTCTCACTGGGAGTGTGAGCAGATATGAGGGCGAGTGTGAGACTAGTGTGTGTGTGTGTGTGAGCGGAGAGGGACTCTCACTGGGAGTGTGAGCAGATATAAGGGCGAGTGTGAGACTAGTGTGTGTGCATGTGTGAGTGAGCAGAGAGGGACTCTCACTGGGAGTGTGAGCAGATATGAGGGCGAGTGTGAGACTAGTGTGTGTGTGTGTGTGAGCGGAGAGGGACTCTCACTGGGAGTGTGAGCAGATATGAGGGCGAGTGTGAGACTAGTGTGTGTGTGTGTGAGCGGAGAGGGACTCTCACTGGGAGTGTGAGCAGACATGAGGGCGAGTGTGAGACTAGTGTGTGTGTGAGTGTGAGCGAAGAGGGACTCTCACTGAGAGTGTGAGCAGATATGAGGGCGAGTGTGAGACTAGTGAGTGTGTGTGAGTGAGCGGAGAGGGACTCTCACTGGGAGTGTGAGCAGATATGAGGGCGAGTGTGAGAGTAGTGAGTGTGTGTGTGAGTGAGTGGAGAGGGACTCTCACTGGGAGTGTGAGCAGATATGAGGGCGAGTGTGAGACGTGTGTGTGTGTGTGAGCGGAGAGGGACTCTCACTGGGAGTGTTAGCAGATATGAGGGCGAGTGTGAGACTAGTGTGTGTGTGTGTGTGAGCGGAGAGGGACTCTCACTGGGAGTGTGAGCAGATATGAGGGCGAGTGTGAGACTAGTGTGTGTGCGTGTGTGAGCGGAGAGGGACTCTCACTGGGAGTGTGAGCAGATATGAGGGCGAGTGTGAGACTAGTGTGTGTGTGAGTGTGAGCGGAGAGGGACTCTCACTGGGAGTGTGAGCAGATATAAGGGCGAGTGTGAGACTAGTGTGTGTGTGTGAGTGAGCGGAGAGGGACTCTCACTGAGAGTGTGAGCAGATATGAGGGCGAGTGTGAGACTAGTGAGTGTGTGTGAGTGAGCGGAGAGGGACTCTCACTGGGAGTGTGAGCAGATATGAGGGCGAGTGTGAGACTAGTGAGTGTGTGTGAGCGGAGAGGGATTCTCACTGGGAGTGTGAGCAGACATGAGGGCGAGTGTGAGACTAGTGTGTGTGTGTGAGCGGAGAGGGACTCTCACTGGGAGTGTGAGCAGATATGAGGGCGAGTGTGAGACTAGTGTGTGTGTGTGTGTGAGCGGAGAGGGACTCTCACTGGGAATGTGAGCAGATATGAGGGCGAGTGTGAGACTAGTGTGTGTGTGTGAGTGAGTGGAGAGGGACTCTCACTGGGAGTGTGAGCAGATATGAGGGTGAGTGTGAGACTAGCGTGTGTGTGTGAGTGAGCGGGACTCTCACTGGGAGTGTGAGCAGATATGAGGGCGAGTGTGAGACTCGTGTGTGTGTGAGTGAGTGGAGAGGGACTCTCACTGGGAGTGTGAGCAGATATGAGGGCGAGTGTGAGACTAATGAGTGCATGTGAGTGAGCGGAGAGGGACTCTCACTGGGAGTGTGAGCAGATATGAGGGCGAGTGTGAGACTAGTGCGTGTGTGTGTGTGAGCGGGGAGGGACTCTCACTGGGAGTGTGAGCAGATATGAGGGCGAGTGTGAGACTAGTGAGTGCGTGTGAGTGAGCGGAGAGGGACTCTCACTGGGAGTGTGAGCAGATATGAGGGCGAGTGTGAGACTAGTGTGTGTGTGTGTGTGAGCGGAGAGGGACTCTCACTGGGAGTGTGAGCAGATATGAGGGCGAGTGTGAGACTGGTGTGTGTGTGTGAGTGAGTGGAGAGGGACTCTCATTGGGAGTGTGAGCAGATATGAGGGCGAGTGTGAGACTAGTGTGTGTGCGTGTGTGTGAGCCGAGAAGGACTCTCACTGGGAATGTGAGCAGATATGAGGGCGAGTGTGAGACTAGTGTGTGTGAGTGAGCGGAGAGGGACTCTCACTGGGAGTGTGAGCAGATATGAGGGTGAGTGTGAGACTAGTGTGTGTGTGTGAGTGAGCGGGGAGGGACTCTCACTGGGAGTGTGAGCAGATATGAGGGCGAGTGTGAGACTGTGTGTGTGTGAGCGGAGAGGGACTCTCACTGGGAGTGTGAGCAGACATGAGGGCAAGTGTGAGACTAGTGTGTGTGTGTGAGTGAGCGGAGAGGGACTCTCACTGGGAGTGTGAGCAGACATGAGGGCGAGTGTGAGACTGGTGAGTGTGTGTGTGTGAGCGGAGAGGGACTCTCACTGGGAGTGTGAGCAGATATGAGGGCGAGTGTGAGACTAGTGAGTGTGTGTGTGTGAGCGGAGAGGGACTCTCACTGGGAGTGTGAGCAGACATGAGGACGAGTGTGAGACTAGTATGTGTGTGAGTGAGCGGAGAGGGACTCTCACTGGGAATGTGAGCAGACATGAGGGCAAGTGTGAGAATAGTGTGTGTATGAGTGAGCGGAGAGGGACTCTCACTGGGAGTGTGAGCAGGTATGCGGGCGAGTGTGAGACTGTGATGTGAGCGAGGAGATGGGCGAGCGTCTCACACTGAGAGAGTGAGCTGACACGAGAATGAATATTTTTTGTTATTCATTCCTGGGATGTGGGCATCGCTGGCAAGGTCTGCATTTATTGCCCATCCCTAGTTGCCCCTTGAGGAGCTGGTGGTGAGCTGCTTTCTTGAACCGCTGCAGTCCGTGTGGTGAAGGTACTCCCACAGTGCTGTTCGGGAGGGTGTTCCAGGATTTTGACCCAGTGACGCTGAAGGATCGGCGATATATTTCCAAGTCTGGATGGTATGTTTCTCTTGCCCTCCTAGGTGGTGGAGGTCACGGGGTTTGTGTAAGTGAGTTCCACATTCTCACCGTTCTCTGGGTAAAGAAGTTTCTCCTGAATTCCCTATTGGATTTATTAGCGACTATCTTATATTGATAGCTCCCTAGTTCATGGCTGATCTATGACTATCTTCTACCTCATCTCCACTTTCCTGCACTATCCCTTCCGTGAAGACAGACACAAAAAGTATTTGTTTAATTTCTCAGCCATTTCCTTATTCCCCATTATAATTTCTCCTGTCTCAGCCTGTAAGGGACCCACATTTACTTTTGCTGATCTTTTCCTTTTTACAAACCTATAGAAGCTTTCACAGTCTGTTTTTAATGTCTCTCGCTTGTTTACTCTCATATTCTTTTTCCCCTTTCTTTAACAACTTCTCGGTCCTCCTTTGCTGAATTCTAAAATCCTCCCAATCCCCTCTGGCTCACTACTCGTTTTGGCAGCATTATAAGCCTCTTCCTTTGATCTAATACGATCTTTATTTTCCAGAGCTTAGGGCCAAGGCAGCTGAAGGCACGGCTGCCAATGGTGGAGCAATGGAAATCGGGGGGATTCGCAAGAGGCCAGAATTGGGGGAACGCAGAGATCTCGGAGGGTTGTGGGGCTGGAGGAGGTTCCAGAGATCGGTGAGGGGAAGGTGGTGGGGGGGGGGGGGGGGAGTGGCTGGGGGGGGCGAGGGCCATGCAGGGGTTTGTAAACGAGGATGGAGAATTTTTAAATCGGGCATGTCACTTTTTGTTAGCCTCCTCTCCTCCAGTGAGCGGCTGCCTGCTTGACCTTGTTTATCCAGCAGGTGTAACATATTTCGGGTTATCGTGTTACTGTCAGGCAGAGGCCAGGGTCCCTTCCGCGACTCACCTAATCCCGTGACCCTGGACAGTTTGTTCCCAAGTAATGTTTTCCATTTCTCCCCGCAGCCAGAAAATGTCAACTGTCTGAAATCTGACCAGGGAGATCACTGCATCATTAACTCCAAATATGTCAAGGGTGGGTGGGGTACGAGAGAGAGAGAGAGAGAGAGAGAGAGAGAGATAGGGGGACGGAGAGAGAGACAGAGAGGGACGGAGAGAGCGAGAGTGGGACAGAGAGAGAGGGGGACAGAGAGAGAGAGAGAGACAGAGAGGGGCGGAGAGAGTGAGAGGCGGAGAGAGACAGAGAGAGGGACGGAGAGAGAGAGAGAGGGAAGGAGAGAGAGACAGAGAGAGAGAGAGAGAGAGGGACAGAGAGAGAGAGGGACAGAGAGAGAGGGACAGAGAGAGAGAGGGACAGAGAGAGAGAGACAGAGGGAGGGAGAGAGAGGGACAGAGAGAGAGAGATGTTGTGTATGTAATGAACCAGTGTTGGTTTAAAAACCAAGAATGTAGAACTTGTGGTAGGCTTGGACATATAGCTAGAGTATGCAGGTCAGGGAAGAAGACCAGCAACAAGAAGTCACCGCAAGGAAAATACGCAAAGGTACACAAGGTGACCGAACAGGAGTCCGATTCAGACGCTAGCAGTAATGAACTGGCTAGCTTAAGCTGTAATGAACTGGCTAGCTTAAGAGTACTCAACGCTGGTAAGGGTGCAGACCTCCAGACAATTTGGGTCACTCTTCAGATAGAAGGAGTCCAAGTAAAACTGGAATTGGACACTGGATCGGCATTGACGGTCATAAATAAGAAAGATTACGGAAAGTTATTCCAACATATTCCCCTGCAGGATACGGGGATTATATTGAAAACATACACGGGGCAAAGAGTGTACCCCATCGGGAAAATAGAGGTTGCAGTGGTCCACAAGGGCGAAGACAGTCAAATAATGGACTTATATGTGATATCTGAAGGAGGTCCTCCACTACTAGGACGGGAGTGGATTAGGAAAATGAATATGGACTGGCATTTCCTACAAACAATAACGAGTGAGAACTCGGTGAAGATAGTCGGCCCAGACTCTGGAACGGATGATGGTAAGCCCAACTCAGGTGCAAAAGACAAAGTTTCAGCACAGAATTCCACTGAGCAACAACAACATAGTTTAACTGTGGATTCTGAGTCTGGCAAGTCTACTGATGTGCCCATTTCTGAGGGACACCGGGCTTGAACTCAACTCCATTTCAAACTACAACAGCAATTAGAACAAATGCTTCGCCGTTTTGAGCAAGAGTTGAATGCAACGAAAGAGTTCTTTGATATAGAGTTGGAGAATCTGGAAAGACAACAGAAGCAGCTGATGGAGAAAATGGAGCAGGAGCACACAAAACGTCTGATGTCAGAGGAGTTAACGGTCAGCCAACTCCTGCATATGCTGAAGGACAGGACTCTGAAATGGGAAAAACTTGAACACGAACTTCAATATTCAAACGAAAGGGGTTCGGAGCTCTCAAAGGTTATTGGAAGAGCTGAGGTGGCAACACAGACTGAGATGACTGCAACAGAGCAGCCCTTGGATGCCAAAAGTACGCTGACTCACGTCAACGTAGAACAACAGACCGCTGAAACAGCTGCTCCGGTAGAGGGATTGAATAGTCCGATCAATCAATCTCCAAAAGAAGTTGAAGTAGTAAAATCTCAAATGAGGTCATTAGTAAACGACTTGCTGAAAGCCCAGAAAAAGCTGGATGAAGAGGTACGCATGAAGAAGTCTCTTCAGGAAAGATGTCTGGACTTGGAACAAAAGCTGGCTAACGCCCAGCTGGGTATGGAGGAAATAGAAGACCCTCTCGCTGGCCTAGATCAGGACGACACCGAATATTACTATGTCCTGTCCTGCCCAACTTGTAACTTCGACTCCCACCATACAGAAATCATGGAGGAGCACCGAAAGTCTACGGAACATCGGGAGAAGGTGGCTCTACTACGGAAAAAGGAGGGAGAGAAGGAGGAACTGCGCATGCAGCTGGCAGCTGACAGTGGAGCCCAGAGAGTCTCCAAGAAGCAGAAAAGGAAAAGTCGAAACAGAAGATGACCCATCTGAACCATTATTACCTCTACCAGATCACACACGTGGTCCCTCCGAACGGAGCCAATTCAGTTCGGAAGTTCAAACTGTTAAATCCATGGAAGGACTATTGAATGAGTCACTCCAGCAACGTGAACCGACTCCACCACAGAGATTGAATCTGTGAACTGTTTTCCGCAGAGACTGAATCTGTGATCTGTTTTGACATGAAGTTATCTATGTATCTATGTTATTCTGTTATGTAAACCTGAAGTTATATATGTATATATGTTATTACGTTATGTTAAATGGGGAGATGACTGTAAAGCTAGGAAGGGAGGAATGTTGTGTATGTAATATGTGTGCTACTTTGAACCTATGGACAGGACTGCACTACTTGTAGGGCGTAGTGATACGCAGTACCACTCCTGGCCATAGGGGTATAAATAGTACTGTGGGTACTGATCTCCCCTCAGTTCCCGCCTGTGGGCATGAAGTAAAGACCTACGTATAGTCCCTACCTCCAACCAGTAAAGACCTGTTTTATTGTTACTGATTAAGTCTCAGTATTAATTACTTGAACAACTCACAGATTTAACAAGAGAGACAGAGAGCGAGAGAGCGAGACAGAGAGAGAGAGAGAGAGAGACAGAGAGAGAGAAGAGAGAGAGAGACAGAGAGAAAGAGAGAGGAAAGGAGAGAGAGACAGAGAGAAGAGAGAGAGACAGAGAGAGAGAGACAGAAAGAGAGAGAGACAGAGAGAGAGAGACAGAGAGAAAGACAGAGAGAGAGAGACAGAAAGAGAGACAGAAAGAGAGAGAGACAGAAAGAGAGAGAGACAGAAAGAGAGAGAGACAGAGAGAGAGACAGGGAGAGATGGAAAAAAGAGAGAAATACAGAGAGAGAAGAGAGACAGAGAGAGGGAGAGAGAGACAGAGAGAGACAGAGAGAGAGAGAGAAGAGTGAGAGAGAGAGAGAGGGAGAGAGAGACGGAAAAAAAGAGAGAGAGAGACGAAAGGAGAGAGAGAAAGGCAGAGAGAGAGAGAGAGAGAGAGACACACACAGAGATAGAGAATGAGAGATAGAGGCCGCCATTTCGCCGACCGAGGTGGGTCCAGAGTGGCCAGAGTCAGTGTCATGGTCCCAGCCCACTGCCTACCTTTTATAAATACATTAAGAGCAAGAGTATAACTGAAGTAAGAGTAGGGCCTATTAGAGACCATGAAGGTAACCTGTGTGTGGAGGGAGAAGAGAGGGATGATGCTGACATTGCAATCAGGGAGGAGGATAGCGAAATATTAGATGAAATAAACATAGTGAGAGAGGAAGTATTAAGGGGTTTAGCATCTTTGAAAGTGGATAAATCCCCAGGCCCGGATGAAATGTATCCCAGACTGTTAAGAGAAGAAATAGTAGAGGCTCTGACCATCATTTTTCAATCCTCTCTGGCTTCAGGTGTGGTGCCGGATGACTGGAGGACTGCTAACGTGGTACCCTTGTTTAAAAAGGGAGAAATTGTTTAAAAGGCGAGTAATTACAGGCCAGTCAGCCGAACCTCGGTGGCGGGAAAAGTTATTGGAAAAAATTCTGAGGGACAAGATAAATCTTCATTTAGAAAGGGAAGGTCGTGTCTGACAAACTTGATTGAATTTTTTGAGGAGGTAAGAAGGAGGGTCGATGAGGGTAGTGTGTTTGATGTAGCCTATATGGATTTTAGCAAGGCTTTTGATAAGGTCCCACATGGCAGACTGGTCATGAAAGGAAAAGCCCGTGGGACCCAAGGCAAAGTGGCAAGTTGGATCCAAAATTGGCTCAGAGGCAGGAAACAAAGGGTAAAGGTCGAAGGGTGTTTTTGTGACTGGAAGGCTGTTCCCAGTGGGGTTCCGCAGGGCTCAATACTGGGTCCTTTGCTTTTTATGATACATAGACACAAAAGGCATCAAGGGGTATGGGGAGAGAGCAGGGATATGGTGTTGAGATAAAGGATCAGCCATGATCATATTGAATGGAGGAGCAGGCTCAAAGGGCCGAATGGCCTACTCCTGCTCCTATTTTTCTATGTTTCTCTGTTTTCTATATCAATGATTTGGACTTGAATATAGGAAGTATGATTAAGAAGTTTGCAAATGATACAAAAGTTGGCTGTGTGGTTGATAATGAAGAAGGAAGCTGCAGACTGCAGGAAGATATCAATGGACTGGTCAGGTGGGCAGAACAGTGGCAAATGGAATTCAATCCGGAGAAGTGTGAGGTAATGCATTTGGGGAGGGCTAACAAGGAAAGGGAATACACATTAAATGGTAGGACACTGAGAAGTGTAGAGGAACAAAGGGACCTTGGAGTGCATGTCCACAGATCCCTGAAGGTAGCTGGCCAGGTAGATAAGGTGGTTAAGAAGGCACACGGGATACTTGCCTTTATTAGCCGAGGCATAGAATACAAGAGCAGGGAGGTTATGCTTGAACTGTATAAAACACTAGTTAGGCCGCAGCTAGAACACTGCGTGCAGTTCTGGTCACCACATTACAGGAAAGATGTGATTGCACTAGAGGGGGTGCAGAGGAGATTTACGAGGATGTTGCCTGGGCTGGGGAATTTTAGCTATGAGGAAAGGTTGGATAGGCTGGGGTTGTTTTCTTTGGAACAGAGGAGGCTGAGGGGAGACCTAATTGAGGTGTATAAAATTATGAGGGGCCTAGATAGAGTGGATAGGAAGGACCTATTTCCCTTAGAAGGGTCAATAACCAGGGGGCACAGATTTAAAGTAATTGGTCGGAGGTTTAGAGGGGATTTGAGGGGAATTTTTTTCACCCAGAGGGTGGTGGGGGTCTGGAACTCACTGCCTGAAAGGGTGGTAGAGGCAGAGACCCTCATCACATTTAAAAAGTACTTGGATATGCACTTGAAGTGCCGTAACCTACAAGGCTACGGACCAAGTGCTGGAAAGTGGGATTAGGGAGGAGAGCTCTTTGTCGGCCGGCATGGACAAGATGAGCCGAATGGCCTCCTTCTGTGCTGTAAATTTCGATGATTCTATACTGCAGCCCGCACTCTCCAAGCGATTTTACGATGATTGGCCAGGTTTCCGACCAATGAACAGGAAGCGAGTCTGATGACGTCATTTGATGACGCGTCATCGGCCAGTTTCCTTAAAGGGGCCATGTCCAAATTGATCTTGACAGTTGTGCTGTCAGTATTCTACAACATTGAGGCTCTGCAAACACTGACAAGCACTGCACAGAGGTGCAGGGCTGCACCCAGGCTCTCCCATGACTCCCCCCATATGCTTACGGAGGGAGTCACAGCATGCAGGGAGGTCCTCTTCCCTTCCCATGGGCGGAAGAGACCTCCCCAGGAGATCAACGCAGCCTGGTTGCACATTGCACAGGAGGGCAGAAGCAGGGCTGTGGTCAGGAGGACTAGGCTGCAGTGGTGCAAACCTTTCAATGATCTCAGTAGATCACGAAACATTACTGCCAAGCCCCACACAACCTCACCCTGCTGTGCCACTCATCACATCCATCACTCTGCCTTTCCTACCCTACTCCTGCACATCCTTACTCACACCAACTTACCTTGCACCTCCACCCATCCCTCTCTATCTACATTATCACTTCCCCATCTCACTAGCCACCCCTCACACTCACCCTCATCCTAGTCCAATCATACCAACTAACAACACAGAAGGGTAGACACTTGAACGGTTTAGCCAATGTTCATGTGAAGTTTCTGTTAATGTGTTGTCAAACATTGAAATCTACTATTTTCAACACTTTACCTTATTGGACAGATCTGTATTCACCTTTGGAAGTGTCTTAGTGAGTTCCAGTGAATGTTGAGACATAACTCCCCCTCCACCCCCGCCAATTGTGATGAGTGTGAAAGAAATGGTTTGAGCATTGTAGGGATGTTTTATAGTGTTGGTGTGAGATGGTGCCAACCTGCCGCATCATGTGGCAGCCAGGGTGTGCAGCGTCAAGTGAAGTAAATCTGGCCATAGTGATGCCATCTCTGGCCTCCCTGGGCAGCAATGTGGTCGGGTGCTGATGCCCTGTGCCCTGTGGAGCATCAGGTGATTGCGGAGAAGGTTGGTGTTGTTGTTGGTGGTGTTGGTGTGCCTGGCGATGTTGGTGTTGGGGCTGATCGTGGAGGGATTCAGAGGACCAAGGTGAAATTTTTTTCAAGGGCACCGATGTTACTGGAATAGATGGCAGCTGAAGTTGAGATGACAGAAGCGACCTGTCAATGGTGAGAGAGCTTGCTCCAAGGAGGTGACAGTGGACAGAGTTTACTCCAAACACTTGATTGAGTTTGACTAATCTAATTTAATTTTTTGATGAAGTAACAGAGAGGTTTGATGAAGGAAATGCAATGGATGTTGTCTACATGGATTTTCGGAAGGCGTTTGACAAAGTACCACATAGAAGGCTGGTTAACAAAATTGAGGCTCATGGAATAGGTGGGTCAGTGGCAGCTTGGATAAGGAATTGGCTTAAGGACAGAAAACAGCGAGTTGTGGTAAATGGCTGTTTTTCAGACTGGAGGATGGTAGACAGTGGTGTTCCCCAAGGGTCAGTGCTGGGGCCACTGCTTTTTTTGATATATATAACTGACCTGAATATTGGAATACAGAGTAGAATTTCTAAATTTACCGATGACACCAAACTTGGGGGTGTGGCAAACAGTGATGATGAAAACAATCGACTGCAACAGGACATAGAAAGGCTAGCAGAATGGGCAGACAAGTGGCAGATGGAATTTAATACAGAGAAGTGTGAGGTGATGCATTTTGGCAGAAGGAACAGGGAGAGGCAATATACACTTAATGGCACAGTTTTAAAGAGTGTGCAGGGACAGAGGGACCTGGGAGTTAATGTGCGTAGGTCCCTGAAGGTGGCGGGACATATTGAGCGTGGTTAACAAAGCATATGGGATCTTGGGCTTCATAAATAGAGGTATTGAGTACAAAAGTAGAGAAGTTATGCTGAACCTTTATAAAGTGCTGGTTAGGCTAGTTCTGGTCACCACACTTTAGGAAGGATGTGAAGGCCCTTGAGAGGGTGTAGAGGAGATTTACCAGAATGGTTCCGGGGATGGGGGATCTTCACTACAAGGACAGGTTGGAGAAGCTGGATTTGTTTTCATCAGAGCAAAGGAGGTTGAGGGATGATTTGATAGAGGTGTACAAGATTATGGCGGGCTTGGATAGGCTAGACGGGGAACGGCTGTTCCCACTAGTTGATGGTACAAGGACTAGGGGACACAGATTTACAGTATTGAGCAAGAGATACAGGGGGGACGTGAGGGAAAACTTTTTTACGCAGCGAGTGGTGAGGACCTGGAACTCGCTGCCGACGGAAGTGGTGGAAGCGGAGACACTCGATGTTTTCAAGGGGAGACTGGATAGGCACTTGAGGGGAATAAACTTGCAGAGCTACAGGGATAGAGCGGGGGAATGGGACTGACTGGATTGTATACAGAGAGTCGGCACGGACTCGATGGGCTGAATGGCCTCCTTCTGTGCCGTTATGACTGTCTCTATGACTTCCAAACTGCATAAAGCTCAAAAGTGACTTCCAAGCCCTGAAGGCTGAAGCTTCTGATATTGGAAAGTGAACAGCTGTGATATGACAGCTGTCATACCACTTTGCAGCTGTCACCCACTCACAGCAATGGGGAGACATAGAGAACCCGACCTACTTACCTGACGTGATCTCCAAACGATGTGAAATCCATCATAAAAGTGGGAAAATAGAACAAGGCTGCCCCCCCAAACCTGCTTTCTGTAATGATATCAGCAAATAGTGATGTTATTTGCCTGTTCGATTATGATGCCTTAATAGCATGTTTGCAGGTATTGATTACTTATGCCTGACCAGCAGAGGTCATGTGACCGAGAGAAGCAAGGCAGTTAGTTTAGTTTCAGTTTCATTTAAGATGCATCACTAGCTTGATGTCTCCTGTAAATGCTGTATAAAGAGTTGAACAAAGCTTTAGATTAAAAGACATTCTCTTTCATAAATGTCTCGTCATTGAACCCACAAAGAAATCAATACATGGTGTCAGAAGTGGCTGAAAGAGATGAAGAGAAAAATTCTGAAGTTAAATCAGCTCTCCACAGATTAGCAAGCCAAAAGAGAACATCGTTGCTTACCATTGGAGAATAGCTAACGAAGTGAAAAAATGGAAGGTTTACACCCACCGGCGACGCTTCAGTTGACAGGTAATGTGGCTGAAAATTGGAGAAGGTTCAAACAACGTGTGGGGTTGTATTTATCAGCAATCGGAGCTGACGAGAAAAGTGATAATAAGAAATTGTCACTGTTCTTACATGTCGTGGGTGATGAAGCGCTGGAGGTGTATAATAACTTCACATTCGCTGTTGATGGAGACAAAATGAAACTAGATAAAATAATGGAACGGTTTGAGGCCTACTGCATACCTAAACGTAACGTGACGTTTGAGAGGCACAGATTTTTCACATGTGTACAGAAAACGGGTGAGACTATTGATCAGTATGTGACTGAACTGAGAAACAGAAGCAAATCGTCTGAATTTGGGGGACTGACAGACTTGCTGATAAAAGACAGACTGGTGTGTGGTATTCCAGATAATGGTCTAAGGGAAAGACTGCTAAGAGAGCAAGATCTAGACCTGGGAAAAGCCATAGCACTGTGTAGGGCTGCAGAGACTGTGAAGTTGCAGGCAAAGGAGCTGTTCAGTGACAATAGCTGCAACGTGGATGCAGTGGGAAAGAACGGATACAAACCGTTTAACAAAACGAGCGCCAATGTGAAAAAAGAGGCGTGGCCAGCGAACGAAAATGAAAGGGACAATCGAAAGTCATGTAGTCGATGCGGTACACAGCATCCACCAAGAAAGTGTCCAGCATATGGTAAAACATGCAATAGTTGCAACAAGAACAACCATTATGCCCGTTGCTGTAAGGACCAAGCGCAACAAAGCAAGGTCCATACAATAGATGAAAGCGAGATAGAGGAGTTCAATGTAGATGTTGTGTCTGAAAACAAAGAAGAAGAAAGAGACTGGATGTTGACACTAAAAGTGAATGACATACACATTCCATTTAAATTGAATACTGGAGCACAAGTTAATGTGATATCAGAGACTGATTTTAAGAAAATTAGACCCAGACCAAAGATACATGGAATAAAAGTGAAAGTGACAGGATACTCAGGTACTGATATACCAGTGAAAGGAAGATGCATTGTCAAAGTAACACACAAGGACAGAGAGCACACGCTAGCATTAATCGTGGTGCCAAAGGATGTGCAAGCCATACGAGGTTTAAAAGCCTGTGAGAGACTGAACCTGGTAAAGAGAGTCCTCATTGTGGAAAGCGAAGGAGAGACAGTCTATGATGAACTCATGAAAGAGTACAACAACCTATTTAAGGGTCTAGGCTGCATTCCAGGAGAACACACGATCAGAGTAGATAAAAGTATGACACCGGTCATACATCCATGCAGAAAAGTTCCGTTTGCTCTTCAAAAGCAACTGAAGGCAGAGTTGGACAGGATGGAAAGCCTGAACGTGATTCAGAAGATAGATGAGCCAACTGAGTGGGTGAGTTCCCTCATAGTAGTGGACAAAAAAAATGGAAAGCTCAGAATTTGCCTGGATCCAAGCGATCTAAACAGAGCAATAAAGAGAGGGCACTTCAAGCTTCCTACACGTGAGGAAATCATGGCACAGTTTGCAAATGCAAAATATTTCAGCAAGTTAGATGCATCATCAGGATTTTGGCAGATGAAGCTGGACGAAGCAAGTTCAAGACTGTGCACGTTCAACAGTCCATTTGGCAGATGCAGATTCCTAAGGTTACCATTTGGCATTGCCTCAGCTCCTGAAGTGTATCACAAGACTATCCATATGATCTATGAGCACCTGGAGGGAGTTGATACATCAATGGATGACATCATAGTATGGGGAACCACGAGAATTGAGCATGACGAGAGACTGAAAAAAGTGCTGGAAGCAACAAGGAAACAAACCTGAAGCTGAATAGAGAGAAATGCCAGCTCGGGGTGACAGAACTGACATTCGTGGGAGATATCCTTAGCAGTGAGGGCATCAGACCAGATCCCAGAAAGGTGTCCACCATTGAGAATATGCCAAAGCCACAATGCAAAAAGGACGTGCAGAGGTTTAATGGAATGATCAACTACATGGGGAAATTCATATCCAACCTCTCAGAAAAGATGGCGCCACTGAGAAGACTAACTGAAAAGAACATAGAATGGGAATGGAATCATGAGCATGAGAAGTCATGGAGCGATCTAAAGAAACTGCTCACAGAGGAACGAGTTCTGAGGTTTTATGACCCAGTGAGACCCATCAAGATATCATCAGATGCATCACAGAGTGGGCTCGGTGCCGTTCTTCTGCAACAATATGACTACTGGCAACCTATTGCATATGCATCGCGCTCAATGACAGATGCGGAGACGCGATATGCTCAAATAGAAAAGGAGCTGCTCAGCATCACATACGCCTGTGAAAGATTTCACCAGTTTGTGGCAGGACAAGCAATCAGTGTAGAGACTGACCATAAGCCCTTGATTGCATTGTTCCAAAAGCCACTAAATAGCTGTCCGCTTAGAATACAAAGAATGATGATCAGGCTGCAACGCTATACACTGAATGTTGCGTACACACCGGGTAAGCTGATGTATACAGCAGACACGTTGTCCAGAGCTGTAGACCCAAGTGAGCCCGCAAACACCATAATGGATGACAAAGTGAATGCCTACGTGGACATGATCACAAGTGCACTGCCCATAGCAGATGCAAAAATGGAGCTCATAAGGACTGAGACAAACAAAGATGAAACAATGAGATGACTGAGAAAAAGCATCTTGGATGGATGGCCCAACATGAAGCAAGACTGCTCACCTGATATAGCAGAGTACTGGAACTGCAGGGCGGAACTATCAGTGGTCGAAGACATCACCTACAAAGGAAGTAAAATAGTTATCCCAAAGAGTCTGAGAAGAGAGATGCTAAAAAAGATCCATGGAGGACATCTGGGAATCGAAAAGTGTAAGAAAAGAGCACGAGAGGTGATGTACTGGCCACGAATCAACCAAGATGTGACAAATGAGGTGTCAAACTGCACAATATGCCTGAAATATCGAGCAAGCAATCTGGTAGAACCACTAAAGCCACACCCAGCACCAGACAGACTTTACCAGAAGTAGGCGCTGACCTATTCGTATGTCAAGGGAAGGACTATCTTGTAGTCACAGACTATTACTCCCTGTATCCAGAGGTTTGTAGACTGCACACCACCACTGCAGATGCTGTGATAACATGTATGAAAGCCATATTCTCCAGACATGGCGTGGCAAGCGAGGTCTTCACAGACAATGGACCTCAGTTTTACAATGCAAGTTTCCGACACTTTGCCAAAGAGTGGGACTTTGTCCACACAACGTCAAGTCCTCATTTTCCACAGTCCAATGGACTAGTGGAAAAATCGGTCCAGACAGTGAAAAGACTGATGTACAAGGCAAAAGACAGTGGAACTGACTTCTACCAGAGCATGCTTGTATACCGCACAACGCCGCTCGAGTGTGGTATGTCACCAGCCCAACTCCTGATGGGACGTTGGTTAAGGTCAAACCTACCCATCCCGGAGAACCTCCTGAAAACAAAAGAGGGAGAGAAAGTGAGGAAGTTCAAAGAACAACAGAAAGAAAAGCAAAAGTACTACTATGACAGAGGAACACAAAACCTACCTGAACTCCACACTGGTGACCAAGTAAGGTTCAAAGACAAAACAAACACATGGACTCAGAAGGGAACTGTCCTGAGTGAAGTTCAACCAAGATCATACACCATTCAGACAGATGAGGGTGCTGTTCTGAGAAGAAATCATCGAGATCTTCTCATGGGACCAGCCACAGCAGGTCAAGAGACTGATACTGTTGAACAACCTGATCACACAGCTGAGAACCAATCATCTGAGGCAACAACTCAGATTCAAGGACAATCAATCAGAAAATCCTCAAGACACGTGAAGCCTCCTGAGAGACTCATTGAGCAAATTTAAGGACTATTGTTATAGAAGGAAGTAATGTTATCTTATTCTTTCTTCAAGTTCTAGTGTATTGACATATTTCATGTGAACACACAAAGCAAGGTTAAAAAACCTCGATCATGATAACGATAATGTAAGTTCATTAAGTGTTACAGTTAAAATGCAGATTAATACAAAGAAAACATGTTGTTAGTTAAAAGTAAAATACTTTTGTTTTAAGGAAAGGAGATGTAATGATATCAGCAAATAGTGATGTTATTTGCCTGTTCGATTATGATGCCTTAATAGCATGTTTGCAGGTATTGATTACTTATGCCTGACCAGCAGAGGTCATGTGACCGAGAGAAGCAAGGCAGTTAGTTTAGTTTCAGTTTCATTTAAGATGCATCACTAGCTTGATGTCTCCTGTAAATGCTGTATAAAGAGTTGAACAAAGCTTTAGATTAAAAGACATTCTCTTTCATAAATGTCTCATCATTGAACCCACAAAGAAATCAATACACTTTCCATTTCCTGCTTTCTTCCAGTTCTGACGAAGGGTCATCGACCCGAAACGTTAACTCTGTTTCTCCCTCCATGGACGCTGCCCTGGCCTGCTGAGTTTTTCCAGCGTTTTCTGTTGTTATTCTGGCAAAATAGCAGTTAACAAGCATTTAACTATCTTAAATGCCTCCCCCGTCGTTTGGTGTCGGGTCTGTTCTGAAATCGCAGACCCGACACTTTGGAAACTTATGTGGAGGCGGGTTCGGAGCGGGTTCCCAACCCCCCATCAATCATTTCGGTTTTGACAGCGGACCCACCTCCGAGCCCGCCCTCTGAGCACCCGCAAAATCGCAGCCAGAGAGACAGAGAGAATGAGAGAGGCAGAGAGAGAGGACAGAGTAGGAGAGAGGGAGAGAGAGACACAGAGGCAGAGAGCGAGAGAGAGATAGACAGAGAGAACGAAACAGAGAGGAAGAGTCAGAGACAGAGAGACAGAAAGAGATAGGGAGACAGAGAGAGACAGAGAGAGCAGGTGAGTAAGATAGAGAGAGAGAAGGGGAGAGAGACAGAGAGCAAGAAAGAGTGAGAGATAGAAGGAGAGGGCGATAGAGAGAGGGCGCGTGAGTGAGAGACAGAGGCAGAGAGAGACAGAGGCAGAGAGAGACAGAGGCAGAGAGAGACAGAGACAGAGAGGGAGACAGAGAGAGATAGATAGAGAGAAAGAGAAAACAGAACAGAAAGAGAGAAAGAGTCAGAGAGAGACACACAGAGAGAGAGACTGAGAGAGAGTGAGAGACAGAGAGTGAGAGACAGAGAGAGAGATGGAGGCAGGGAGATAGAGAGAGAAACAGAAAGAGATAGAGAGACAGAGAAACATAGAAACATAGAAGATAGAAGCAGGAGTAGGCCATTCGGCCCCTCGAGCCTGCTCCGCCATTTAATGAGATCATGGCTGATCATCCAAATTCAGTACCCTGTCCCTGCTTTCTCCCCCTATCCCTTGATCCCTTTCGCCTTAAGAAATATATCTAACTCCTTCTTGAATATATTTAATGAATTGGCCTCAACTGCCTTTTGTGGTAGAGAATTCCACAGGTTCACCACTCTCTGGGTGAAGAAATTCCTCCTCATCTCTGTCCTAAATGGCTTAACCCTTATCCTTAGACTGTGACCCCTGGTTCTGGACTCCCCGGCCATCGGGAACATCCTTCCTGCATCTAGTCTGTCTAGTCCTGTTAGAATTTTATAAGTTTCAATGAGGTCCCCTCTCATTCTTCTAAACTCCAACCAATATATGCCCAATCGACCCAATCTCTCCTCATATGTCATTCCTGCCATCCCAGGTATCAGTCTGGTGAATCTTCGCTGAACTCCCTCCATGGCAAGAACATCCTTCCTCAGATAAGGCGATCAAAACTGCACACAATACTCAAGGTATGGTCTCACCAAGGCCCTGTACAACTGCAGCAACCCATCCTTGCCCCTGTACTCGAATCCTCTCGCTATGAAGGCCAACATACCATTTGCCTTCTTAACCGCCTGCTGCACCTGCATGCTTACTTTCAGCGACTGGTGCACTAGGACACCCAGGTCTCGTTGCACTTCCCCTTCTCCCAATCTATTGCCGTTCAGATAATTATCTGCCTTCCTGTTTTTGCCACCAAAGTGGATAACCTCGCATTTATCCACATTATACTGCATCTGCCATGCATCTGCCCAATCACCCAACCTGCCCAAATCATACTGGAGTTTCTCTGCATCCTCCTCACAGCACACATGCCCACCCAGCTTTGTGTCGTCTGCAAACTTGGAGATATTACATCTAGTTCCCTCGTCTAGATCATTAATATATATTGTGAATAGCTGGGGTCCTAGCACCGATCCGTGCGGTACCCCACTAGTCATTGCCTGCCACTCAGAAAAAGACCCATTTATTCCAACTCTTTGCTTCCTGTCTGCCAACCAGTTCTCTATCCAAGTCAGTACCTTGCCCCCAGTCCCATGTGCTTTAACTTTACACGCTAATCTCTTATGCGGGACCTTATTGAAAGCCTTCTGAAAGTCCAAATACACCACATCCACTGGTTCTCCCTTATCTATTCTACCAGTTACATCCTCAAAAAATACCAGTAGATTAGTCAAACTTTGTCCGATCCTGTCACTGTTTTCCAAGTGCTCTGCTATTACATCTTTTATAATGGACTCTAGCATTTTCCCCACTACCGATGTCAAATCTATCTATCTCCTTCTTAAATATATTTAATGAATTGGCCTCCACAGCCTTCTGTGGTAGAGAATTCCACAGGTTCACCACCCTCTGCGTGAAGACATTTCTCCTCATCTCAGTCCTAAATGTCCTACCCCGTATCCTGAGACTGTGACCCCTCGTTCTAGACCCCCCCAGCCAGGGGAAACATCCTCCCTGCATCTAGTCTGTCTAGCCCTGTCAGAATTTTATACATTTCAATGAGATCCCCTCTCATTCTTCTAAACTCTAGTGAATACAGGCCTAGTCAACCCAATCTCTCCTCATACGACAGTCCTGCCATCCCAGGAACCAGTCTGGTGAACCTTCATTGCACTCCCTCTATGGCAAGTATATCCTTTCTTAGGTAAGGAGTCCAAAACTGTGCACAATACTCCAGGTGTGGTCTCACCAAGGCCCTGTATAATTGTAGTAAGACATCCTTGCTCCTGTACTCAAATCCTCTTGAAATGAAGGCCAACATACCATTTGCCTTACTAACTGCTTCCTGCACCTGCATGTTTGCTTTCAGTGACAGAGAGAGAGAGACAGAGACAGACAGATACAGAGAGAGACAGAGACAGAGAGGGTGGGTCAGTGAGATAGAGAGAGAGAAGGGGAGAAAGTCAGAGCGAGAAAGAGTGAGAGAGATAGAGGGAGAAGGAAGGAGCGATAGAGAGAGGGAGAGTTGTGGTGTATGTGCCTTTAAGAGCAATTGTGGTGTATGTGCCTTTAAGAGCCCCAGGTGTGCGTAATGCCGGTAATTGCCACTTGGGCTATATAAGCCTGTGTATTGTGTATATCCTTTAGAACCCCCCCCCAGACTTGCTTAGTAAATACCTATGAACCAACTCCTGTCTTCAGTGTCTTTATCTACACACGGACACTACAGTGGTGACGAAGTGGAAACGGACTTACCTGCAATTCGGCAGCACCTCAAGGACATCGATTCCTCCAGCGTCCAGAAGACTCAAGGAAGTAATAGGAACTGTGGTTTCACCAGCTGGCCAAGCTGGTGGCAGGTACTGCGCTAATCCTTCCTGGGCGTCAGGCTGGGGCTCCAGCGGCGAGCTCTACAGCTGAGACAGACAGCGAAATCGGAGGCAAGCAATAACGGACTGGGAGGGTGCACTCGGGAGACGGCCGGCGCGGCAAGCAGGTCAGCGTTTAGACCTCCGTCGGAACGAGTCTCCAACAGTGAATAAACGGAAACCACAGTAAAACAGCGTTGTTATCGGTAGCAGCGGCGGGAAAGCGCAGGAAGCGCCATATCGTTGCTACAGAGAGAAAAAAAAAAGCGCGGGAAGCGCCATATCTTTTTTTTTTGAAATGCCTAAGTCTGGCAATATTGATGCTTTTGATAACGAAACAGAGCCTAACTTTGGCAATATTGATGTTTTTGATAACAAGATAGAGGATTGGACCACATATGTAGAAAGAGTGGAGGTGTTTTGCACCGCAAATGGAATAGAAGATGAAAAAAAAGCTTCAGTGCTTCTGGATCTAATGGGCGCAGAAACATACAAGCTGTTACGCAACTTAATCACTCCAGCCGAACCGATGGACAAGAATTTTGAGGAGATTGTTGATACCCTACACTGCCAATTCGAGGCAGGACTGGCAGATTCTCTGCAAGACAAATTCATCTGCGATTCCCTAAGTGTAGAAACACAAAAAAAGGTATCTTCTGGAAAAGATTTAACACTGGACAAGGCTTTCAGTGCAATAGGAGCGGCAAAGATACAGCAAAGGCCACAGGACTTCGGCACCCATGAAATGACACGGGGTCTCGAGAAATGTTATCGCTGCGGCAGATCCAACCATGACCAGAGGGATTGCTGGTTCAAAGAAAAAGCATGCAGGCGATGCGGAAAGATGGGACACATTCCACTTGTATGCCGATCTGAAAATAAAAAATCCACTAACGGGAAAAGAATCAATAAGGAAAAGCACAGAAAGGTACAAATGATGACGGACAGTAGCTCCAAAGACCAGAAGAGCGATAGTGACTCCGGGAACAAGAGACTAAGCTCTCTCAAATTACATAATGTAATTGCCAATGAAGATTACCAGACCATTTGGGTTACCCTCATAATAGCAGGGTCCCCAGTTAAAATGGAGCTAGATACAGGATCAGCTCTAACCGTAATAAATCGACGAGATTACGAGAGGCTATTTTCGCATATACCTCTAAAAGACACATCCATTATCTTAAAAACATATACGGGGCAGAAAGTATACCCCAAAGGAAAAATAAAGGTGCCTGTGGTATACAACGGCAAAGAAATACAAAAGTTGTATTTATACATTCTACAAGATGGTGGTCCACCGTTGTTGGGACGTGAATGGATAAGGAAGATACGTTTAGACTGGCACTCCATTCAGGCACTGACGGTGACCAGTAAGGAAAAAAACAATGATGACATCATACCTGAACGATTAAAAGACATCTTGGCCAACGCCAAAGAAGTGTTTCAAGAGAAACTAGGAACCTTGAAAGGCATCACCGCCTCAATAAAAGTGGAAGATGCAGCAATTCCAAAATTTTTTAAGGCAAGACCGGTGCCATACGCAATACGTCCGGCAGTCGAGGCAGAGCTGGAGAATTTGGAAAAGGCAGGCGTATTATCCAAAATAGATTGGAGCGAATGGGCAACACCCATCGTTCCAGTCATGAAAAAAGCATTGAAAAATAACTCTGAGGAACAGAGAAAAATTCGCATCTGTGGGGACTTTAAGGTGACTGTAAACCCGGTCCTTCACACGGTACAGTATCCTCTTCCGAGGATAGAAGATATTTTCGCCTCACTATCCGGAGGAAAACGTTTCACAAAAATTGACTTGGCACAGGCATATCTACAGATGGAGGTTGAGGAGACCTCTAAAAAGTATCTCACAATAAACACACACAAAGGCCTGTACCAGTACAATCGACTGGTTTTTGGAGTAGCATCAGCTCCAGCTATCTGGCAAAGAGCTATGGAGCAAGTCCTGCAAGGGATTCTGGGGACTCAGTGTTACCTAGACGACATCCTTATAACAGGAGAAAACGACAACGAGCACCTTGCCAATTTGGAGCAGGTGCTCACTAGGCTGAAAGAACGGGGCCTACGAGCAAATCGCCCCAAGGGCGAATTTTTCCAAAATCAGATATCATATTGTGGCCACATAATTAATAAGGAAGGGTTGCATAAGTCACCTGAAAAAATTGAAGCAGTTATAAAAGCCCCAGCACCTGAAAATGTTTCACAATTGAGGTCATTCCTGGGATTAATAAATTACTATCATAAATTTTTACCGAACTTATCAACTATTCTACACCCTCTTAATGATCTTCTACACACAGGAGTGATTTGGAAATGGAACGAAGACTGTAAATGTGCCTTCCATAAATGTAAAGACTTAATCACATCCGAGAAAGTTTTGGCTCATTACAACCCATCACTACCAATCAGACTGGCGTGCGATGCATCCCCTTACGGCATAGGAGCGGTATTATCCCATAGATTCCCTGATGGCGCGGAACGGCTGATAGCTTTTGCGTCACGCTCATTGAACTCAGCTGAGCGTAACTATTCCTAGATAGACAGGGAAGCACTCAGCCTGGTATGGGGAGTGAAGAAATTCAACCATTACCTACACGGACAAAAATTTACCTTGCTGACTGACCATCAACCCCTTATCTCCATATTCAACCCTAAGAAAGGTGTCCCCATTATGACGGCACAAAGACTACAGAGGTGGTCCCTTTTTCTAGGGGCACACCAATACAACGGGTCAAAACAGCATGGGAATGCTGACGGGCTATCGTGCCTGCCGTTGCCAACGATAGAAGAGGCACCTACAGTAGACCCAGTAGAGATATTCCACTCTACCCTAGTGGAATGTCTACCGGTGACAAATTCTGCCATTGAAAGGGAGACCAGAAATGACCCTACTCTCTCTCGGGTCTACGATTTAACAATGAAGGGATGGCCAGCACATGGCGAACCACTGTTGCCAGCATTCTCGCAAAGAAGAGAACAGCTGTCAGTGTGCCGAGGAACCTTGATGTGTGGATCCAGAGTGGTGATTCCACCCAAACTCCAGGATAAAGTGCTAAAGGAGCTTCACGAGGGGCATCTGGGTGGAGTGAAAATGAAGAACCTAGCTAGGGCGTTTGTATGGTGGCCAGGTATCGATGGAGACATCGAAGACATGACCAAGAGCTGCCTAGGATGCCAGAAGGTCCAAAATGCTCCGCCACAGGCCCCTCTACATCCATGGGAGTGGCCCTCATCTCCCTGGCAAAGGGTGCACATCGACTTTGCTGGTCCATTTATGGACTCAATGTTCTTAATCGCAGTTGATGCACACTCCAAGTGGCCGGAGGTAATAAAGATGTCCTCCACCACCACGGAAAAAACCATCACAGTATTAAGGACCATATTTGCCAGGAATGGGCTGCTGGAACAGATATGTTCTGATAATGGACCGCAATTTGTGTCCGAAGAATTCAGAAAGTTCTTAAAGAACAATGGGGTAAAGCACTACACGTCCGCCCCATACCATCCCGCCACCAATGGATTGGCTGAAAGGTTTGTCCAGACCTTTAAGAAGGCCATAAAGGCCATGGGTAATAAAACTTCAGCACAAGGTGGATAACTTCTTATTTGCATATAGGAATGCAACACATATGGTTACAAACCAAACTCCCGCCATGATGTTCTACAATAGAAACCTAAGATGCCGGCTGGATTTGGTCAAGCCCAACATCCGAAGGGACGTGGAGAACCAGCAGTTTCAGGGCATGAATGAAAGGCTAACTAGGGCCTTCCAGATAGGCCAACCGGTTTTGGCCCGGGACTACCGCACCGAGAAATGGCAGCCTGGAACTATCTGCACACGACCAGGACCACTGATGTATACCGTGGACATCGGAGAAAGCATAATAAGGCGCCATGCTGATCAAATCATCAAGTCATCCGAAAAGGGACAACCTACACCACCACGCTATACATCTAACGATGAAGTAGAGATACCCATATCTACCTCCGATCCGGTGATACTGGAACCCGATGAACCCAACACTGGCCTTCAAGCCGAATCAGCCTTGCCAGAAGAACCTACTACACCACCAGAAACTACTACACCCCCGAGGCATTATCCGGACCGAGTCAGGAAGCCTCCTGAGAGACTAACTTATAATTAATTAATACAGTAATGTATATTATTTTGCATGTAACATGTAATTAATAATTACTTAAAATATGATGTACTAGTTAGCTAGAAGGGGAGGAATTGTGGTGTATGTGCCTTTAAGAGCCCAAGGTGTGCGTAATGCCGGTAATTGCCACTTGGGCTATATAAGCCTGTGTATTGTGTATATCCTTTAGAACCCCCCCCAAGACTTGCTTAGTAAATACCTATGCACCAACTCCTGTCTTCAGTGTCTTTATCTACACACGGACACTACAAGAGTGAGAGAGAGAGAGAAGGGAAGAGAGACAGAGAGAGCGACAACGAGTGAGAGATAGAGGGAGAGGGAGAGAGCAATAGAGAGAGGGAGAGTAAGAGAGAGACCGAGAAAGAGACAGACCGAGAGACCCAGAGAGAGAAAGAGTGACACAGAGAGACAGAGAGAGAGAAAGACAGAGAGTGAGAGGGACAGAGAGAGAGAGAGAGTAGGTGAGTGAGATGGAGAAAGTGAAGGGGAGACAGACAAAGAGAATGAGTAAGAGTGAGAGATAGAGGGAGAAATAGAGAGAGGGAGCATGAGAGAGAGGCAGAGAGAGAGAGAGAGAGAGTATGAGAGTAAGAGAGTATAGTAAAAGAGAGACTGGTTCAAGAGAATTTTCTGAAGATGAAAACAGAGACAAAGAGATAAATGAAGAGGTACAGAGGATGAATGAGCTAGAGAAATGGAGAGGGATGGGAGAATAGAGCAAGAACAATGGAGAGAGAGAGAGGGGGAAATGGAGCAAAAGAAATAGAGAGCATGAGAAAAGAGGAGAGAGCAAGAGAGACAGAAGAGCAAATGGAGCAAAGATAAGGCAGAGAGAGAGTGAAAGAGATGGACAGAGAGAGCCATGGGGAAAACAGACAGAAAAATGGAGATCAGAAGGGTAAAATGGAGGGAAGGATTCAGATAGAAAAGAGAGCAAAAATGGAGAAAGCCAGAAGAATGGTGAGAGAATGAGTGGGATGGAGCAGGAAGAATGGATGAAGGGGGGAAATTGTAAGAGTCGGTCCTGGACTGTATTACACTGGGTCATTGGGAGAGTCGGTCCTGGACTGTATTACACTGGGTCATTGGGAGAGTCGGTCCTGGACTGTATTACACAGGATCATTGGGGGAGTCGGTCCTGGACTGTTTTACACTGGGTCATTGGGTGAGTCGGTCCTGGACTGTATTACACTGGGTCATTGGGTGAGTCGGTCCTGGACTGTATTACACTGGGTCATTGGGAGAGTCGGTCCTGGACTGTATTACACTGGATCATTGGGGGAGTCGGTCCTGGACTGCATTACACTGGGTCATTGGGAGAGTCGGTCCTGGACTGTATTACACTGGGTCATTGGGTGAGTCGGTCCTGGACTGTATTACACTGGGTCATTGGGAGAGTCGGTCCTGGACTGTATTACACTGGGTCATTGGGAGAGTCGGTCCTGGACTGTATTACACTGGGACATTGGGAGAGTCGGTCCTGGACTGTATTACACTGGGTCATTGGGAGAGTCGGTCCTGGACTGTATTACACTGGATCATTGGGAGAGTCGGTCCTGGAATGTATTACACTGGATCATTGGGGGAGTCGGTCCTGGACTGCATTACACTGGGTCATTGGGAGAGTCGGTCCTGGACTGTATTACACTGGATCTTTGGGAGAGTCGGTCCTGGACTGTATTACACTGGATCATTGGGAGAGTCGGTCCTGGTCTGTATTACACTGGATCATTGTAAGAGTCGGCCCTGGACTGTATTACACTGGGTCATTGGGAGAGTCGGTCCTGGACTGTATTACACTGGATCATTGGGAGAGTCGGTCCTGGACTTTATTACACGGGGTCATTGGGAGAGTCGGTCCTGGACTATATTACACTGGGTCATTGGAAGATTCGGTCCTGGACTGTACTACACTGGATCATTGGGAGAGTCGGTCCTGCACTGTATTACACTGGATCATTGGGAGAGTCGGTCCTGGACTGTATTAAACTGGGTCATTGGGAGAGTTGGTCCTGGACTGTATTACACTGGGTCATTGGGAGAGTCGGTCCTGGACTGTATTAAACTGGGACATTGGAGGAGTCGGTCCTGGACTGTATTACACTGGGTCATTGGGCGAGTCGGTCCTGGACTGCATTACACTGGATCATTGGGACAGTCGGTCCTGGACTGTATTACACTGGATCATTGGGAGAGTCGGTCCTGGACTGTATTACACTGGGTCATTGGGAGAGTCGGTCCTGGACTGTATTACACTGGGTCATTGGGAGAGTCGGTCCTGGACTGTATTACACTGGGTCATTGGGAGAGTCGGTCCTGGACTGTATTACACTGGGTCATTGGGAGAGTCGGTCCTGGACTGTATTACACTGGATCATTGGGAGAGTCGGTCCTGTACTGTATTACATGGGGTCATTGGGAGAGTCGGTCCTGGACTGTATTACACTGGGTCATTGGGAGAGTCGGTCCTGGACTGTATTACACTGGGTCATTGGAAGAGTCGGTCCTGGACTGTATTACACTGGGTCATTGGGAGAGTCGGTCTTGACTGTATTACACTGGGCCATAGGGAGAGTCGGTCCTGGACTGTGTTACACTGGTTCATTGGCAGAGTCGGTCCTGGACTGTATTACAGTGGATCATTGGGAGAGTCGGTCCTGGACTGTATTACACTGGATCATTGGGACAGTCGGTCCTGGACTGTATTACACTGGATCATTGGGAGAGTCAGTCCAGGACTGTATTACACTGGATCATTGGGAGAGTCGGTCCTGGACTGTATTACACTGGATCATTGGGAGAGTCGGTCCTGGACTGTATTACACTGGGCCATTGGGAGAGTCGGTCCTGGACTGCATTACACTGGATCATTGGGAGAGTCGGTCCTGGACTGTATTACACTGGATCATTGGGAGAGTCGGTCCTGGACTGTATTACACTGGATCATTGGGAGAGTCGGTCCTGGACTGTATTACACTGGGTCATTGGGAGAGTCGGTCCTGGACTGTATTACACTCGTTCATTGGGTGAGTCGGTCCTGGACTGTACTACACTGGGTCATTGGGAGAGTCGGTCCTGGACCGTATTACACTGGGTCATTGGGAGAGTCGGTACTCGACTGTATTCCACTGGATCATTGGGAGAGTTGGTCCTGGACTGTATTACACTGGATCATTGGGAGAGTCGGTCCTGGACTGTATTACACTGGATCATTGGGAGAGTCGGTCGTGGACTGTATTACACTGGGTCATTGGGAGAGCCGGTCCTGGACTGTATTACACTGGATCATTGGGAGAGTCGGTGCTGGACATGTATTACACTGGTTCATTGGGAGAGTCGGTCCTGGACTGTATTACACTGGGTCATTGGGAGAGTCGGTCCTGGACTGTATTACACTGGGTCATTGGGAGAGTCGGTCCTGGACTGTATTACACTGGATCATTGGGAGAGTCGGTCCTGGACTGTATTACACTGGGTCATTGGGAGAGTCGGTCCTGGACTGTATTACACTGGGTCATTGGGAGAGTCGGTCCTGGACTGTATTACACTGGATCATTGGGGGAGTCGGTCCTGGACTGCATTACACTGGGTCATTGGGAGAGTCGGTCCTGGACTGTATTACACTGGATCTTTGGGAGAGTCGGTCCTGGACTGTATTACACTGGATCATTGGGAGAGTCGGTCCTGGTCTGTATTACACTGGATCATTGTAAGAGTCGGCCCTGGACTGTATTACACTGGGTCATTGGGAGAGTCGGTCCTGGACTGTATTACACTGGGTCATTGGGAGAGTCGGTCCTGGACTTCATTACACGGGGTCATTGGGAGAGTCGGTCCTGGACTATATTACACTGGGTCATTGGGAGAGTCGGTCCTGGACTGTATTACACTGGGTCATTGGAAGATTCGGTCCTGGACTGTACTACACTGGATCATTGGGAGAGTCGGTCCTGCACTGTATTACACTGGATCATTGGGAGAGTCGGTCCTGGACTGTATTAAACTGGGTCATTGGGAGAGTCCGTCCTGGACTGTATTACACTGGGTCATTGGGAGAGTCGGTCCTGGACTGTATTAAACTGGGACATTGGAGGAGTCGGTCCTGGACTGTATTACACTGGGTCATTGGGCGAGTCGGTCCTGGACTGCATTACACTGGATCATTGGGACAGTCGGTCCTGGACTGTATTACACTGGATCATTGGGAGAGTCGGTCCTGGACTGTATTACGCTGGGTCATTGGGAGAGTCGGTCCTGGACTGTATTGCACTGGGTCATTGGGAGAGTCGGTCCTGGGCTGTATTACACTGGGTCATTGGGAGAGTCGGTCCTGGACTGTATTACACTGGATCATTGGGAGAGTCGGTCCTGGACTGTATTACACTGGGTCATTGGGAGAGTCGGTCCTGGACTGTATTACACTGGGTCATTGGAAGAGTCGGTCCTGGACTGTATTACATTGGGTCATTGGGAGAGTCGGTCTTGACTGTATTACACTGGGCCATAGGGAGAGTCGGTCCTGGACTGTGTTACACTGGATCATTGGGAGAGTCGGTCCTGGACTGTATTACAGTGGATCATTGGGAGAGTCGGTCCTGGACTGTATTACACTGGATCATTGGGACAGTCGGTCCTGGACTGTATTACACTGGATCATTGGGAGAGTCAGTCCAGGACTGTATTACACTGGCTCATTGGGAGAGTCGGTCCTGGACTGTATTACACTGGATCATTGGGAGAGTCGGTCCTGGACTGTATTACACTGGGCCATTGGGAGAGTCGGTCCTGGACTGCATTACACTGGATCATTGGGAGAGTCGGTCCTGGACTGTATTACACTGGATCATTGGGAGAGTCGGTCCTGGACTGTAGTACACTTGTTCATTGGGTGAGTCGGTCCTGGACTGTACTACACTGGGTCATTGGGAGAGTCGGTCCTGGACCGTATTACACTGGGTCATTGGGAGAGTCGGTACTCGACTGTATTCCACTGGATCATTGGGAGAGTTGGTCCTGGACTGTATTACACTGGATCATTGGGAGAGTCGGTCCTGGACTGTATTACACTGGATCATTGGGAGAGACGGTCGTGGACTGTAATACACTGGGTCATTGGGAGAGCCGGTCCTGGACTGTATTACACTGGATCATTGGGAGAGTCGGTGCTGGACTGTATTACACTGGTTCATTGGGAGAGTCGGTCCTGGACTGTATTACACTGGGTCATTGGGAGAGTCGGTCCTGGACTGTATTACACTGGGTCATTGGGAGAGTCGGTCCTGGACTGTATTACACTGGATCATTGGGAGAGTCGGTCCTGGACTGTATTACACTGGGTCATTGGGAGAGTCGGTCCTGGACTGTATTACACCGGGTCATTGGAAGAGTCGGTCCTGGACTGTATTACACTGGATCATTGGGAGAGTCGGTCCTGGACTGTATTACACTGGATCATTGGGAGAGTCGGTCCTGGACTGTATTACACTGGGTCATTGGGAGAGTCGGTCCTGGACTGTATTACACTGGATCATTGGGAGAGTCGGTCCTGGACTGTATTACACAGGATCATTGGGAGAGTCGGTCCTGGACTGTATTACACTGGGTCCTTGGGAGAGTCGGTCCTGGACTGTATTACACTGGGTCATTGGGAGAGTCGATCCTGGACTGTATTACACTGGGTCATCGGGGGAGTCGGTCCTGGACTTTATTGCACTGGGTCATTGGGGGAGTCGGTCCTGGACTGTATTACACTGGGTCATTGGGAGAGTCGGTCCTGGACTGTATTACACTGGGTCATTGGGAGAGTCAGTCCTGGACTGTATTACACTGGGTCATTGGGAGAGTCGGTCCAGGATTGTAGTACACTGGGTCATTGGGAGAGTCGGTCCTGGACTGTATTACACTGGGTCATTGGGAGAGTCGGTCCAGGACTGTATTACACTGGATCATTGGGAGAGTCGGTCCTGGACTGTATTACACTGGGTCATTGGGAGAGTCGATCCTGGACTGTATTCCACTGGGTCATTGGGAGAGTCGGTCCTGGACTGTATTAAACTGGATCATTGGGAGAGTCAGTCCTGGACTGTATTACACTGGATCATTGGGAGAGTCGGCCCTGGATTGTATTACACTGGATCATTGGGCGAGTCGGTCCTGGACTGTATTACCCTGGGTCATTGGGAGAGTCGGTCCTGGACTGTTTTACACTGGGTCATTGGGAGAGTTGGTCCTGGACTGTATTACACTGGGTCATTGGGAGAGTCAGTCCTGGACTGTATTACACTGGGTCATTGGGGAGTCGGTCCTGGATTGTATTACACTGGATCATTGGGCGAGTCGGTCCTGGACTGTATTACCCTGGGTCATTGGGAGAGTCGGTCCTGGACTGTTTTACACTGGGTCATTGGGAGAGTCGGTCCTGGACTGTATTACACTGGGTCATTGGGAGAGTCGGTCCTGGACTGTATTACACTGGATCATTGGGAGAGTCGGTCCTGGACTGTATTACACTGTGTCATTGGGAGTGTCGGCCCTGGACTGTATTACACTGGGTCATTGGGAGAGTCGGTCCTGGACTGTATTGCACTGGGTCATTGGGAGAGTCGGTCCTGGACTGTAATACACTGGATCATTGGGAGAGTCGGTCCTGGACTATATTACATTGGATCATTGAGAGAGTCGGTCCTGGACTGTATTACACTGGGTCATTGGGAGAGTCGGTCCTGGACTGTATTACACTGGATCATTGGGAGTGTCGGTCCTGGACTGCATTACACTGGATCACTGGGAGAGTCGGTCCTGGACTGTATTACACTGGGTCATTGGGAGAGTCGGTCCTGGACTGTATTACACTGGGTCATTGGGAGAGTCGGTCCTGGACTGTATTACACTGGGTCATTGCGAGAGACGGTCCTGGACTGTATTACACTGGGTCATTGGGAGAGTCGGTCCTGGACTGTATTACACTGGGTCATTGCGGGAGACGGTCCTGGATTGTATTACACTGGGTCATTGGGAGATTCGGTCCTGGACTGTATTACACTGAGTCTTTGGGAGAGTCGGTCCTGGACTGTATTACACTGGATCATTGGGAGAGTCGGTCCTGGACTGTATTACACTGGGTCATTGGGAGAGTCTGTCCTGGACTGTATTACACTGGGTCATTGGGAGAGTTGGTCCTGAACTGTATTACACTGGATCATTGGGAGTGTCGGTCCTCGACTGTATTACACTGGATCATTGGGAGCGTCGGTCCTGGACTGTATTACACTGGATCATTGGGAGAGTCGGTCCTGGACTGTGTTACACTGGGTTATTGGGAGAGTCGGTCCTGGACTGTATTACACTGGGTCATTGGGAGTGTCGGTCCTGGACTGTATTACACTGGATCATTGGGAGAGTCGGTCCTGGACTGTATTACACTGGATCATTGGGAGAGTCGGTCCTGGACTGTATTACACTGGGTCATTGGGAGAGTCAGTCCTGGACTGTATTACACTGGGTCATTGGGAGAGTCGGTCCTGGAATGTATTACACTGGATCATTGGGAGAGTCGGTCCTGGACTGTATTACACTGGGTCATTGGGAGAGTCGGTCCTGGACTGTATTACACTGGGTCATTGGGGGAGTCGGTCCTGGACTTTATTACACTGGGTCATTGGGGGAGTCGGGCCTGGACTGTATTACACTGGGTCATTGGGAGAGTCAGTCCTGGACTGTATTCCACTGGGTACACTGGGTCATTGGGAGTGTCGGCCCTGGACTGTATTACACTGGATCATTGAGAGAGTCGGTCCTGGACTGTATTACACTGGATCATTGGGAGAGTCGGTCCTGGACTGTATTACACTGGGTCATTGGGAGAGTCGGTCCTGGACTGTATTACACTGGATCATTGGGCGAGTCGGTCCTGGACTGTCTTACACTGGGTCATTGGGAGAGTCGGTCCTGGACTGTATTACACTGGGTCATTGGGAGAGTCGTTCCTGGACTGTATTACACTGGGTCATTGGGAGAGTCGGTCCAGGACTGTATTACACTGGGTCATTGGGAGAGTCGCTCCTGGACTGTATTACACTGGATCATTGGGAGAGTCGGTCCTGGACTGTATTACACTGGGTCATTGGGAGAGTCGGTCATGGATTGTATTACACTGGGTCATTGGGAGAGTCGGTCTTGCACCATATTACACTGGGTCATTGGGAGAGTCGGTCCTGGACTGTATTACACTGGGTCATTGGGAGTGTCGGTCCTGGACTGTATTATACTGGGTCATTGAGAGAGTCGGTACTGGATTGTATTACATTGGATCATTGAGAGAGTTGGGCCTGGACTGTATTACACTGGGTCATTGGGAGAGTCGGTCCTGGACTGTATTACACTGGATCATTGGGAGTGTCGGTCCTGGACTGTATTACACTGGATCACTGGGAGAGTCGGTCCTGGACTGTATTACACTGGGTCATTGGGATAGTCGGTCCCGGACTGTATTACACTGAGTCATTGGGAGAGTCGGTCCTGGATTGTATTACACTGGGTCATTGGGAGAGTCGGTCCTGCACTGCATTACACTGGGTCATTGGGAGAGTCGGTCCTGGACTGTATTACACTGGGTCATTGCGGGAGTCGGTCCCGGATTGTATTAAACTGGGTCATTGGGAGAGTCAGTCCTGGACTGTATTACACTGGGTCATTGGGAGAGTCGGTCCTGGACTGTATTACACTGGACCATTGGGAGAGTCGATCCTGGACTGTATTACACTGGGTCATTGGGCGAGTCGGTCCTGGACTGTATTACACTGGATCATTGGGCGAGTCGGTCCTGGACTGTATCACACTGGGTCATTGGGAGAGTCGGTCCTGGAATGTATTACACTGGGTCATTGGGGGAGTTGGTCCTGGACTGTATTACACTGGATCATTGGGAGAGTCGGTCCTGGACTGTATTACACTGGATCATTGGGAGAGTCGGTCCTGGACTGTATTACACTGGATCATTGGGAGAGTCGGTCCCGGACTGTATTATACTGGGTCATTGGGAGAGTCGGTCCTGGACTGTATTACACTGGATCATTGGGCGAGTCGGTCCTGGACTGTATCACACTGGGTCATTGGGAGAGTCGGTCCTGGACTGTATTACACTGGGTCATTGGGAGAGTCGGTCCTGGTCTGTATTGAACTGGATCATTGGGAGAGTCGGTCCTGGACTGTATTACACTGGGTCATTGGGAGTGTCGGTCCTGAACTGTATTACACTGGGTCATTGGGAGAGTCGGTCCTGGGCTGTATTACACAGGGTCATTGGGAGAGTCGGTCCTGGACTGTATTACACTGGGTCATTGGGAGATTCGGTCCTGGACTGTATTACACTGGATCATTGGGAGAGTCGGTACTGGACTGTATTACACTGGATCATTGGGAGAGTCGGTCCTGGGCTTTATTACACTGGATCATTGGGAGAGTCGGTCCTGGACTGTATTACACTGGATCATTGGGAGAGTCGGTCCTGGACTGTATTACACAGGATCATTGGGAGAGTCGGTCCTGGACTGTATTACACTGGGTCCTTGGGAGAGTCGGTCCTGGACTGTATTACACTGGGTCATTGGGAGAGTCGGTCCTGGACTGTATTACACTGGGTCATCGGGGGAGTCGGTCCTGGACTTTATTGCACTGGGTCATTGGGGGAGTCGGTCCTGGACTGTATTACACTGGGTCATTGGGAGAGTCGGTCCTGGACTGTATTACACTGGGTCATTGGGAGAGTCGGTCCAGGATTGTAGTACACTGGGTCATTGGGAGAGTCGGTCCTGGACTGTATTACACTGGGTCATTGGGTGAGTCGGTCCAGGACTGTATTACACTGGATCATTGGGAGAGTCGGTCCTGGACTGTATTACACTGGGTCATTGGGAGAGTCGATCCTGGACTGTATTACACTGGGTCATTGGGTGAGTCGGTCCTGGACTGTATTAAACTGGATCATTGGGAGAGTCGGTCCTGGAATGTATTACACTGGATCATTGGGAGAGTCGGCCCTGAATTGTATTACACTGGATCATTGGGCGAGTCGGTCCTGGACTTTATTACCCTGGGTCATTGGGAGAGTCGGTCCTGGACTGTTTTACACTGGGTCATTGGGAGAGTCGGTCCTGGACTGTATCACACTGGGTCATTGGGAGAATCGGTCCTGGACTGTATTACACTGGGTCATTGGGAGAGTCGGTCCTGGACTGTATTGAACTGGATCATTGGGAGAGTCGGTCCTGGACTGTATTACACTGGGTCATTGGGAGTGTCGGTCCTGGACGGTATTACACTTGTTCATTGGGAGAGTCGGTCCTGGACTGTATTACACTGGGTCATTGGGAGAGTCGGTCCTGGGCTGTATTACACAGGGTCATTGGGAGAGTCGGTCCTGGACTGTATTACACTGGGTCATTGGGAGAGTCGGTCCTGGACTGCATTACACTGGATCATTGGGAGAGTCGGTACTGGACTGTATTACACTGGATCATTGGGAGAGTCGGTCCTGGGCTTTATTACACTGGATCATTGGGAGAGTCGGTCCTGGACTGTATTACACTGGATCATTGGGAGAGTCGGTCCTGGAATGTATTACACTGGATCATTGGGTGAGTCGGTCCTGGATTGTATTACACTGGGTCATTGGGAGAGTCGGTCCTGGACTGTATTACACTGGATCATTGGGAGAGTCGGTACTGGACTGTATTACACTGGATCATTGGGAGAGTCGGTCCTGGGCTTTATTACACAGGATCATTGGGAGAGTCGGTCCTGGACTGTATTACACTGGGTCCTTGGGAGAGTCGGTCCTGGACTGTATTACACTGGGTCATTGGGAGAGTCGGTCCTGGACTGTATTACACTGGGTCATCGGGGGAGTCGGTCCTGGACTTTATTGCACTGGGTCATTGGGGGAGTCGGTCCTGGACTGTATTACACTGGGTCATTGGCAGAGTCGGTCCTGGACTGTATTACACTGGGTCATTGGGAGAGTCGGTCCTGGACTGTATTACACTGGGTCATTGGGAGAGTCGGTCCAGGATTGTAGTACACTGGGTCATTGGGAGAGTCGGTCCTGGACTGTTTTACACTGGGTCATTGGGAGAGTCGGTCCTGGACTGTATTACACTGGGTCATTGGGAGAGTCGGTCCTGGACTGTATTACACTGGGTCATTGGGAGAGTCGGTCCAGGACTGTATTACACTGGGTCATTGGGAGAGTCAGTCCTGGACTGTATTACACTGGATCATTGGGAGAGTCGGTCCTGGACTGTATCACACTGGGTCATTGGGAGAGTCGGTCCTGGACTGTATTACACTGGGTCATTGGGAGAGTCGGTCCTGGACTGTATCACACTGGGTCATTGGGAGAGTCGGCCCTGGACTGTATTACACTGGGTCATTGGGAGAGTCGGTCCTGGACTGTATTGCACTGGGTCATTGGGAGAGTCGGTCCTGGACGCTATTACATTGGATCATTGAGGGAGTCGGTCCTGGACTGTTTTAAACTGGGTCATTGGGAGAGTCGGTCCTGGACTGTATTACACTGGATCATTGGGAGTGTCGGTCCTGGACTGCATTACACTGGATCACTGGGAGAGTCGGTCCTGGACTGTATTACACTGGGTCATTGGGAGAGTCGGTCCTGGACTGTATTACACTGGGTCATTGGGAGAGTCGGTCCTGGACTGTATTACACTGTGTCATTGCGAGAGACGGTCCTGGACTGTATTACACTGGGTCATTGGGAGAGTCGGTCCTGGACTGTATTACACTGGTCATTGCGGGAGACGGTCCTGGATTGTATTACTCTGGGTCATTGGGAGATTCGGTCCTGGACTGTATTACACTGGGTCATTGGGAGAGTCGGTCCTGGACTGTATTACACTGGATCATTGGGAGAGTCGGTCCTGGACTGTATTACACTGGGTCATTGGGAGAGTCGGTCCTGGACTGTATTACACTGGGTCATTGGGAGAGTTGGTCCTGAACTGTATTACACTGGATCATTGGGAGAGTCGGTCCTGGACTGTATTACACTGGATCATTGGGAGCGTCCGTCCTGGACTGTATTACACTGGATCATTGGGAGAGTCGGTCCTGGACTGTGTTACACTGGGTTATTGGGAGAGTCGGTCCTGGACTGTATTACACTGGGTCATTGGGAGTGTCGGTCCTGGACTGTATTACACTGGATCATTGGGAGAGTCGGTCCTGGACTGTATTACACTGGATCATTGGGAGAGTCGGTCCTGAACTGTATTACACTGGGTCATTGGGAGAGTCAGTCCTGGACTGTATTACACTGGGTCATTGGGAGAGTCGGTCCTGGAATGTATTACACTGGATCATTGGGAGAGTCGGTCCTGGACTGTATTACACTGGGTCATTGGGTGATTCGGTCCTGGACTGTATTACACTGGGTCATTGGGGGAGTCGGTCCTGGACTTTATTACACTGGGTCATTGGGGGAGTCGGGCCTGGACTGTATTACACTGGGTCATTGGGAGAGTCAGTCCTGGACTGTATTCCACTGGGTACACTGGGTCATTGGGAGTGTCGGCCCTGGACTGTATTACACTGGATCATTGAGAGAGTCGGTCCTGGACTGTATTACACTGGATCATTGGGAGAGTGGGTCCTGGACTGTATTACACTGGGTCATTGGGAGAGTCGGTCCTGGACTGTATTACACTGGATCATTGGGCGCGTCGGTCCTGGACTGTCTTACACTGGGTCATTGGGAGAGTCGGTCCTGGACTGTATTACACTGGATCATTGGGCGCGTCGGTCCTGGACTGTATTACACTGGGTCATTGGGAGAGTCGTTCCTGGACTGTATTACACTGGGTCATTGGGAGAGTCGGTCCAGGACTGTATTACACTGGGTCATTGGGAGAGTCGCTCCTGGACTGTATTACACTGGATCATTGGGAGAGTCGGTCCTGGACTGTATTACACTGGGTCATTGGGAGAGTCGGTCATGGATTGTATTACACTGGGTCATTGGGAGAGTCGGTCTTGCACCATATTACACTGGGTGATTGGGAGAGTCGGTCCTGGACTGTATTACACTGGGTCATTGGGAGTGTCGGTCCTGGACTGTATTATACTGGGTCATTGCGAGAGTCGGTCCTGGATTGTATTACATTGGATCATTGAGAGAGTCGGTCCTGGACTGTATTACACTGGGTCATTGGGAGAGTCGGTCCTGGAATGTATTACACTGGATCATTGGGAGTGTCGGTCCTGGACTGTATTACACTGGATCACTGGGAGAGTCGGTCCTGGACTGTATTACACTGGGTCATTGGGATAGTCGGTCCCGGACTGTATTACACTGGGTCATTGGGAGAGTCGGTCCTGGACTGTATTACACTGGGTCATTGGGAGAGTCGGTCCTGCACTGCATTACACTGGGTCATTGGGAGAGTCGCTCCTGGACTGTATTACACTGGGTCATTGCGGGAGTCGGTCCCGGATTGTATTAAACTGGGTCATTGGGAGAGTCAGTCCTGGACTGTATTACACTGGGTCATTGGGAGAGTCGGTCCTGGACTGTATTACACTGGACCATTGGGAGAGTCGGTCCTGGACTGTATTACACTGGGTCATTGGGAGAGTCAGTCCTGGACTGTATTACACTGGATCATTGGGCGAGTCGGTCCTGGACTGTATCACACTGGGTCATTGGGAGAGTCGGTCCTGGAATGTATTACACTGGGTCATTGGGGGAGTTGGTCCTGGACTGTATTACACTGGATCATTGGGAGAGTCGGTCCTGGACTGTATTACACTGGATCATTGGGAGAGTCGGTCCTGGACTATATTACACTGGATCATTGGGAGAGTCGGTCCTGGACTGTATTATACTGGGTCATTGGGAGAGTCGGTCCTGGACTGTATTACACTGGATCATTGGGCGAGTCGGTCCTGGACTGTATCGCACTGGGTCATTGGGAGAGTCGGTCCTGGTCTGTATTACACTGGGTCATTGGGAGAGTCGGTCCTGGACTGTATTGAACTGGATCATTGGGAGAGTCGGTCCTGGACTGTATTACACTGGGTCATTGGGAGTGTCGGTCCTGGACTGTATTACACTGGGTCATTGGGAGAGTCGGTCCTGGGCTGTATTACACAGGGTCATTGGGAGAGTCGGTCCTGGACAGTATTACACTGGGTCATTGGGAAAGTCGGTCCTGGACTGTATTACACTGGATCATTGGGAGAGTCGGTACTGGACTGTATTACACTGGATCATTGGGAGATTCGGTCCTGGGCTTTATTACACTGGATCATTGGGAAAGTCGGTCCTGGACTGTATTAGACTGGATCATTGGGAGAGTCGGTCCTGGACTGTATTACACTGGATCATTGGGAAAGTCGGTCCTGGACTGTATTACACTGGATTATTGGGAGAGTCGGTCCTGGACTGTGTTACACTGGATCATTGGGAGTGTCGGTCCTGGACTGTATTACACTGGGCCATTGGGAGAGTCGGTCCTGGACTGTATTACACTGGGTCATTGGGAGAGTCGGTCCTGGACTGTATTACACTGGATCATTGGGAGTTTCAGTCCTGGATTGTATTACACTGGATCATTGGGAGAGTTGGTCCTGGAATGTATTACACTGGATCATTGGGAGAGTCGGTCCTGGACTGTATTAGACTGGATCATTGGGAGAGTCGGTCCTGGACTGTATTACACAGGTTCATTGGGAGAGTCGGTCCTGGACTGTATTACACTCGGTCATTGGGAGACTCGGTCCTGGACTGTATTACACTGGGTCATTGGGAGAGTCGGTCCTGGACTGTATTACACTGGGTCATTGGGAGAGTCGGTCCTGGACTGTATTACACTGGGTCATTGGGAGAGTCGGTGCTGGACTGTATTACACTGGACCATTGGGCGAGTCGGTCCTGGACTGTATTACACTGGGTCATTGGGAGTGTCGGTCCTGGACTGTATTACACTGGATCATTGGGAGAGTCGGTCCTGGACTGTATTACAATGGATCATTGGGCGAGTCGGTCCTGGACTGTATTACACTGGGTCATTGGGAGAGTCGGTCCTGGACTGTATTACACTGGGTCATTGGGAGAGTCGGTCCTGGACTGTATTACACTGGATCATTGGGAGAGTTGGTCCTGGACTGTATTACACTGGGTCATGGGGAGAGTCGGTCCTGGACTGTATTACACTGGGTCATTGCGAGAGTCGGTCCTGGACTGTATTACACTGGGTCATTGGGAGAGCCGGTCCTGCACTGTATTACAAAGGATCATTGGGAGTTTCCGTCCTGGACTGTATTACACTGGATCATTGGGAGAGTCGGTACTGGACTGTATTACACTGGATCATTGGGAGAGTCGGTCCTGGACTGTATTACACTGGATCATTGGGAGAGTCGGTCCTGGAGTGTATTACACTGGGTTATTGGGAGAGTCGGTCCTGGACTGTATTACACTGGATCATTGGGAGAGTCGGTCCTGGAGTGTATTACACTAGGTCATTGGGAGAGTCGGTCCTGGACTGCATTACACTGGATCATTGGGAGTGTCAGTCCTGGATTGTATTACACTGGATCATTGGGAGAGTTGGTCCTGGACTGTATTACACTGGATCATTGGGAGAGTCGGTCCTGGCCTGTATTACACTGGATCATTGGGAGAGTCGGTCCTGGACTGTATTACACTGGGTCATTGGGAGAGTCGGTCCTTGACTGTATTACACTGGGTCATTGGGAGAGTCGGTCCTGGACTGTATTACACTGGGTCATTGGGAGAGACTGTCCTGGACTGTATTACACTGAATCATTGGGAGAGTCAGTCCTGGACTGTATTACACTGGATCATTGGGAGAGTGGGTCCTGGACTGTATTACACTGGGTCATTGGGAGAGTCGGTCCTGGACTGTATTACACTGGATCATTGGGCGAGTCGGTCCTGGACTGTCTTACACTGGGTCATTGGGAGAGTCGGTCCTTGACTGTATTACACTGGGTCATTGGGAGAGTCGTTCCTGGACTGTATTACACTGGGTCATTGGGAGAGTCGGTCCAGGACTGTATTACACTGGGTCATTGGGAGAGTCGCTCCTGGACTGTATTACACTGGATCATTGGGAGAGTCGGTCCTGGACTGTATTACACTGGGTCATTGGGAGAGTCGGTCATGGATTGTATTACACTGGGTCATTGGGAGAGTCGGTCTTGCACCATATTACACTGGGTGATTGGGAGAGTCGGTCCTGGACTGTATTACACTGGGTCATTGGGAGTGTCGGTCCTGGACTGTATTATACTGGCTCATTGCGAGAGTCGGTCCTGGATTGTATTACATTGGATCATTGAGAGAGTCGGGCCTGGACTGTATTACACTGGGTCATTGGGAGAGTCGGTCCTGGACTGTATTACACTGGATCATTGGGAGTGTCGGTCCTGGACTGTATTACACTGGATCACTGGGAGAGTCGGTCCTGGACTGTATTACACTGGGTCATTGGGATAGTCGGTCCCGGACTGTATTACACTGGGTCATTGGGAGAGTCGGTCCTGGACTGTATTACACTGGGTCATTGGGAGAGTCGGTCCTGCACTGCATTACACTGGGTCATTGGGAGAGTCGCTCCTGGACTGTATTACACTGGGTCATTGCGGGAGTCGGTCCCGGATTGTATTAAACTGGGTCATTGGGAGAGTCAGTCCTGGACTGTATTACACTGGGTCATTGGGAGAGTCGGTCCTGGACTGTATTACACTGGACCATTGGGAGAGTCGGTCCTGGACTGTATTACACTGGGTCATTGGGAGAGTCAGTCCTGGACTGTATTACACTGGATCATTGGGCGAGTCGGTCCTGGACTGTATCACACTGGGTCATTGGGAGAGTCGGTCCTGGAATGTATTACACTGGGTCATTGGGGGAGTTGGTCCTGGACTGTATTACACTGGATCATTGGGAGAGTCGGTCCTGGACTGTATTACACTGGATCATTGGGAGAGTCGGTCCTGGACTGTATTACACTGGATCATTGGGAGAGTCGGTCCTGGACTGTATTATACTGGGTCATTGGGAGAGTCGGTCCTGGACTGCATTACACTGGATCATTGGGCGAGTCGGTCCTGGACTGTATCGCACTGGGTCATTGGGAGAGTCGGTCCTGGTCTGTATTACACTGGGTCATTGGGAGAGTCGGTCCTGGACTGTATTGAACTGGATCATTGGGAGAGTCGGTCCTGGACTGTATTACACTGGGTCATTGGGAGTGTCGGTCCTGGACTGTATTACACTGGGTCATTGGGAGAGTCGGTCCTGGGCTGTATTACACAGGGTCATTGGGAGAGTCGGTCCTGGACTGTATTACACTGGGTCATTGGGAAAGTCGGTCCTGGACTGTATTACACTGGATCATTGGGAGAGTCGGTCCTGGACTGTATTACACTGGGTCATTGGGAAAGTCGGTCCTGGACTGTATTACACTGGATCATTGGGAGATTCGGTCCTGGGCTTTATTACACTGGATCATTGGGAAAGTCGGTCCTGGACTGTATTAGACTGGATCATTGGGAGAGTCGGTCCTGGACTGTATTACACTGGATCATTGGGACAGTCGGTCCTGGACTGTATTACACTGGATTATTGGGAGAGTCGGTCCTGGACTGTGTTACACTGGATCATTGGGAGTGTCGGTCCTGGACTGTATTACACTGGGCCATTGGGAGAGTAGGTCCTGGACTGTATTACACTGGGTCATTGGGAGAGTCGGTCCTGGACTGTATTACACTGGATCATTGGGAGTTTCAGTCCTGGATTGTATTACACTGGATCATTGGGAGAGTTGGTCCTGGAATGTATTACACTGGATCATTGGGAGAGTCGGTCCTGGACTGTATTAGACTGGATCATTGGGAGAGTCGGTCCTGGACTGTATTACACAGGTTCATTGGGAGAGTCGGTCCTGGACTGTATTACACTCGGTCATTGGGAGACTCGGTCCTGGACTGTATGACACTGGGTCATTGGGAGAGTCGGTCCTGGACTGTATTACACTGGGTCATTGGGAGAGTCGGTCCTGGACTGTATTACACTGGGTCATTGGGAGAGTCGGTGCTGGACTGTATTACACTGGACCATTGGGCGAGTCGGTCCTGGACTGTATTACATTGGGTCATTGGGAGTGTCGGTCCTGGACTGTATTACACTGGATCATTGGGAGAGTCGGTCCTGGACTGTATTACAATGGATCATTGGGCGAGTCGGTCCTGGACTGTATTACACTGGGTCATTGGGAGAGTCGGTCCTGGACTGTATTACACTGTGTCATTGGGAGAGTCGGTCCTGGACTGTATTACACTGGATCATTGGGAGAGTCGGTCCTGGACTGTATTACACTGGGTCATGGGGAGAGTCGGTCCTGGACTGTATTACACTGGGTCATTGCGAGAGTCGGTCCTGGACTGTATTACACTGGGTCATTGGGAGAGCCGGTCCTGCACTGTATTACAAAGGATCATTGGGAGTTTCCGTCCTGGACTGTATTACACTGGATCATTGGGAGAGTCGGTACTGGACTGTATTACACTGGATCATTGGGAGCGTCGGTCCTGGACTGTATTACACTGTAGCATTGGGAGAGTCGGTCCTGGACTGTATTACACTGGATCATTGGGAGAGTCGGTCCTCGACTGTATTACACTGGATCATTGGGAGAGTCGGTCCTGGAGTGTATTACACTGAGTTATTGGGAGAGTCGGTCCTGGACTGTATTACACTGGATCATTGGGAGAGTCGGTCCTGGAGTGTATTACACTAGGTCATTGGGAGAGTCGGTCCTGGCCTGTATTACACTGGATCATTGGGAGAGTCGGTCCTGGACTGTATTACACTGGGTCATTGGGAGAGTCGGTCCTTGACTGTATTACACTGGGTCATTGGGAGAGTCGGTCCTGGACTGTATTACACTGGGTCATTGGGAGAGACGGTCCTGGACTGTATTACACTGAATCATTGGGAGAGTCAGTCCTGGACTGTATTACACTGGGTCATTGGGAGAGTCGGTCCTGGACTGTATTACACTGGGTCATTGGGAGAGTCGGTCCTGGACTGTATTACACTGGATCATTGGGAGTGTCAGTCCTGGATTGTATTACAATGGATCATTGGGAGAGTCGGTCCTGGACTGTATTACACTGGGTCATTGGCAGAGTCGATCCTTGACTGTATTACACTGGATCATTGGAAGAGTCGGTCCTGGACTGTATTACACTGGGTCATTGGGAGAGTCGGTCCTGGACTGTATTACACTGGATCATTGGGAGAGTCGGTCCTGGACTGTATTACACTCGGTCATTGGGACACTCGGTCCTGGACTGTATTACACTGGGTCATTGGGAGAGTCGGTCCTGGACTGTATTACACTGGGTCACTGGGAGAGTCGGTCCTGGACTGTATTACACTGGGTCATTGGGAGAGTCGGTCCTGGACTGTATTGCACTGGATCATTGGGAGAGTCGGTCCTGGACTGTATTGCACTGGGTCATTGGGAGTGTCGGTCCTGGAATGTATTACACTGGATCATTGGGAGAGTCGGTCCTGGACTGTTTTACACTGGGTCATTGGGAGAGTCGGTCCTGGACTGTATTACACTGGATCATTGGGAGAGTCGGTCCTGGAATGTATTAAACTGGATCATTGGGAGAGTCGGTCCTGGACTGTATTACACTGGGTCATTGGGAGAGTCAGTCCTGGACTGTATTACACTGGGTCATTGGGAGAGTCGGTCCTGGAATGTATTACACTGGATCATTGGGAGAGTCGGTCCTGGGCTGTATTACACTTGGTCATTGGGAGAGTCGGTCCTGGACTGTATTACACTGGGTCATTGGGGGAGTCGGGCCTGGACTGTATTACACTGGGTCATTGGGAGAGTCGGTCCTGGACTGTATTACACTGGGTCATTGGGAGTGTCGGTCCTGGACTGTATTACCCTGGGTCATTGGGGAGTCGGTCCTGGACTGTATTACACAGGGTCATTGGGAGAGTCGGTCCTGGACAGTATTACACTGGGTCATTGGGAGAGTCGGTCCTGGACTGTATTACACTGGGTTATTGGGAGAGTCGGTCCTGGACTGTATTACACTGGATCATTGGGAGTGTTGGTCCTGGACTGTATTACACTGGGTCATTGGGAGAGTCGGTCCTGGACTGTATTACACTGGGTCATTGCGAGAGTCGGTCCTGGACTGTTTTACACTTGTTCATTGGGAGAATCGGTCCTGGACTGTATTACACTGGGTCATTGGGAGAGTCGGTCCTGGACTGTATTACACTGGATCATTGGGAGAGTCGGTCCTGGACTTTATTACACTCGGTCATTGGGAGACTCGGTCCTGGACTATATTACACTGGGTCATTGGGAGAGTCGGTCCTGGACTGTATTACACTGGGTCACTGGTAGAGTCGGTCCTGGACTGTATTACACTGGGTCATTGGGAGAGTCGGTCCTGGACTGTATTGCACTGGATCATTGGGAGAGTCGGTCCTGGACTGTATTACACTGGGTCATTGGGAGAGTCGGTCCTGGAATGTATTACACTGGATCATTGGGAGAGTCGGTCCTGGACTGTTTTACACTGGGTCATTGGGAGAGTCGGTCCTGGAATGTATTACACTGGATCATTGGGAGAGTCGGTCCTGGACTATATTACACTGGAACATTGGGAGAGTCGGTCCTGGACTGTATTACACTGGGTCATTGGGAGAGCCGTTCCTGGACTGTTTTACCCTGGGTCATTGGGAGAGTCGGTCCTGGACTGTATTACATTGGCTCATTGGGAGAGTCGGTCCTGGACTGTATTACATTGGGACATTGGGTGAGTCAGTCCTGGACTGTATTACACTGGATCATTTGAAGAGTCGGTCCTGGAATTTATTACACTGGGTCATTGGGAGAGTCGGTCCTGGACTGTATTACACTGGGTCATTGGGAGAGTCGGTCCTGGACTGCATGACACTGGGTCATTGGGAGAGTCGGTCCTGGACTGTATTACACTGGGTCATTGGGAGATTCGGTCCTGGACTGTATTACACTGGTTCATTGGGAGAGTCGGTCCTGGACTGTATTACACTGGGTCATTGGAAGAGTCGGTCCTGGACTGTATTACACTGGATCATTGGGAGAGTCGGTCCTGGACTGTATTACACTGGGTCATTGGGAGAGTCGGTCCTGGGCTGTATTACGCTGGCTCATTGGGTGAGTCGGTACTGGACTGTATTACACTGGATCATTGGGAGAGTCGGTCCTGGACTGTATTACACTGGGTCATTGGGAGAGTCGGTCCTGGACTGTATTACACTGGATCATTGGAAGAGTCGGTCCTGGACTGTATTACACTGGGTCATTGGGAGAGTCGGTCCTGGATTGTTTTACACTCGGTCATTGGTAGACTCGGTCCTGGACTGTATTACACTGGGTCATTGGGAGAGTCGGTCCTGGACTGTATTACCCTGGGTCATTGGGAGAGTCGGTCCTGGACTGTATTACACTGGCTCATTGGGAGAGTCGGTCCTGGACTGTATTACACTGGGTCATTGGGAGAGCCGGTCCTGCACTGTATTACAAAGGATCATTGGGAGTTTCCGTCCTGGACTGTATTACACTGGATCATTGGGAGAGTCGGTACTGGACTGTATTACACTGGATCATTGGGAGCGTCGGTCCTGGACTGTATTACACTGGATCATTGGGAGAGTCGGTCCTGGACTGTATTACACTGGATCATTGGGAGAGTCGGTCCTCGACTGTATTACACTGGATCATTGGGAGAGTCGGTCCTGGAGTGTATTACACTGGGTTATTGGGAGAGTCGGTCCTGGACTGTATTACACTGGATCATTGGGAGAGTCGGTCCTGGAGTGTATTACACTAGGTCATTGGGAGAGTCGGTCCTGGACTGCATTACACTGGATCATTGGGAGTGTCAGTCCTGGATTGTATTACACTGGATCATTGGGAGAGTTGGTCCTGGACTGTATTACACTGGATCATTGGGAGAGTCGGTCCTGGCCTGTATTACACTGGATCATTGGGAGAGTCGGTCCTGGACTGTATTACTCTTGGTCATTGGGAGAGTCGGTCCTTGACTGTATTACACTGGGTCATTGGGAGAGTCGGTCCTGGTCTGTATTACACTGGGTCATTGGGAGAGACGGTCCTGGACTGTATTACACTGGATCATTGGGAGAGTCAGTCCTGGACTGTATTACACTGGGTCATTGGGAGAGTCGGTCCTGGACTGTATTACACTGGGTCATTGGGAGAGTCGGTCCTGGACTGTATTACACTGGATCATTGGGAGTGTCAGTCCTGGATTGTATTACAATGGATCATTGGGAGAGTCGGTCCTGGACTGTATTACACTGGGTCATTGGCAGAGTCGGTCCTGGACTGTATTACACTGGATCATTGGAAGAGTCGGTCCTGGACTGTATTACACTGGGTCATTGGGAGAGTCGGTCCTGGACTGTATTACACTGGATCATTGGGAGAGTCAGTCCTGGAATGTATTACACTCGGTCATTGGGACACTCGGTCCTGGACTGTATTACACTGGGTCATTGGGAGAGTCGGTCCTGGACTGTATTACACTGGGTCACTGGGAGAGTCGGTCCTGGACTGTATTACACTGGGTCATTGGGAGAGTCGGTCCTGGACTGTATTGCACTGGATCATTGGGAGAGTCGGTCCTGGACTGTATTGCACTGGGTCATTGGGAGAGTCGGTCCTGGAATGTATTACACTGGATCATTGGGAGAGTCGGTCCTGGACTGTTTTACACTGGGTCATTGGGAGAGTCGGTCCTGGACTGTATTACACTGGATCATTGGGAGAGTCGGTCCTGGAATGTATTAAACTGGATCATTGGGAGAGTCAGTCCTGGACTGTATTACACTGGGTCATTGGGAGAGTCAGTCCTGGACTGTATTACACTGGGTCATTGGGAGAGTCGGTCCTGGAATGTATTACACTGGATCATTGGGAGAGTCGGTCCTGGACTGCATTACACTGGGTCATTGGGAGAGTCGGTCCTGGACTGTATTACACAGGGTCATTGGGGGAGTCGGTCCTGGACTGTATTACACTGGGTCATTGGGGGAGTCGGTCCTGGACTGTATTACACAGGGTCATTGGGAGAGTCGGGCCTGGACTGTATTACACTGGCTCATTGGGTGAGTCGGTCCTGGACTGTATTACACTGGGTCATTGGGAGAGTCGGTCCTGGACTGTATTACACTGGGTCATTGGGAGAGTCGGTCCTGGACTGTATTAAACTGGATCATTGGGAGAGTCGGTCCTGGACTGTATTACACTGGGTCATTGGGAGTGTCGGTCCTGGACTGTATTACCCTGGGTCATTGGGAGAGTCGGTCCTGGACTGTATTACACAGGGTCATTGGGAGAGTCGGTCCTGGACAGTATTACACTGGGTCATTGGGAGAGTCGGTCCTGGACTGTATTACACTGGATCATTGGGAGAGTCGGTACTGGACTGTATTACACTGGATCATTTGGAGAGTCGGTCCTGGACTGTATTGCACTGGATCATTGGGAATGTCGGTCCTGGACTGTATTACACTGGGTTATTGGGAGAGTCGGTCCTGGACTGTATTACACTGGATCATTGGGAGTGTCGGTCCTGGACTGTATTACACTGGGTCATTGGGAGTGTCGGTCCTGGACTGTATTACACTGGGTCATTGCGAGAGTCGGTCCTGGACTGTTTTACACTTGGTCATTGGTAGAATCGGTCCTGGACTGTATTACACTGGGTCATTGGGAGAGTCGGTCCTGCACTGTTTTACAAAGGATCATTGGGAGTGTCCGTCCTGGACTGTATTACACTGGATCATTGGGAGAGTCGGGACTGGACTGTATTACACTGGATCATTGGGAGAGTCGGTCCTGGACTGTATTACACTGGATCATTGGGAGAGTCGGTCCTGGACTGTATTACACTGGATCATTGGGAGAGTCGGTCCTCGACTGTATTACACTGGATCATTGGGAGAGTCGGCCCTGGAGTGTATTACACTGGGTTATTGGGAGAGTCGGTCCTGGACTGTATTACACTGGATCATTGGGAGAGTCGGTCCTGGACTGTATTACACTGGGTCATTGGGAGAGTCGGTCCTGGACTGTATTACACTGGGTCATTGGGAGAGTCGGTCCTGGACTGTATTAAACTGGATCATTGGGAGAGTCGGTCCTGGACTGTATTACACTGGGTCATTGGGAGTGTCGGTCCTGCACTGTATTACCCTGGGTCATTGGGAGAGTCGGTCCTGGACTGTATTACACAGGTTCATTGGGAGAGTCGGTCCTGGACTGTATTACACTAGGTCATTGGGAGAGTCGGTCCTGGACTGTATTACACTGGATCATTGGGAGAGTCGGTACTGGACTGTATTACACTGGATCATTTGGAGAGTCGGTCCTGGACTTTATCACACTGGATCATTGGGAGAGTCGGTCCTGGACTGTATTACACTGGATCATTGGGAGAGTCGGTCCTGGACTGTATTGCACTGGATCATTGGGAATGTCGGTCCTGGACTGTATTACACTGGGTTATTGGGAGAGTCGGTCCTGGACTGTATTACACTGGATCATTGGGAGTGTTGGTCCTGGACTGTATTACACTGGGTCATTGGGAGAGTCGGTCCTGGACTGTATTACACTGGGTCATTGCGAGAGTCGGTCCTGGACTGTTTTACACTTGGTCATTGGGAGAATCGGTCCTGGACTGTATTACACTGGGTCATTGGGAGAGTCGGTCCTGGACTGTATTACAAAGGATCATTGAGAGTGTCCGTCCTGGACTGTGTTACACTGGATCATTGGGAGAGTCTGTACTGGACTGTATTACACTGGATCATTGGGAGAGTCGGTCCTGGACTGTATTACACTGGATCATTGGGAGAGTCGGTCCTGGACTGTATTACACTGGATCATTGGGAGAGTCGGTCCTCGACTGTATTACACTGGATCATTGGGAGAGTCGGCCCTGGAGTGTATTACACTGGGTTATTGGGAGAGTCGGTCCTGGACTGTATTACACTGGATCATTGGGAGAGTCGGTCCTGGACTGTATTACACTGGGTCATTGGGAGAGTCGGTCCTGGACTGCATTACACTGGATCATTGGGAGCGTCAGTCCTGGATTGTATTACACTGGATCATTGGGAGAGTTGGTCCTGGACTGTATTACACTGGATCATTGGGAGAGTCGGTCCTGGCCTGTATTACACTGGATCATTGGGAGAGTCGTTCCTGGACTGTATTACACTGGGTCATTGGGAGAGTCGGTCCTTGACTGTATTACACTGGGTCATTGGGAGAGTCGGTCCTGGACTGTATTACACTGGGTCATTGGGAGAGACGGTCCTGGACTGTATTACACTGGATCATTGGGAGAGTCAGTCCTGGACTGTATTACACTGGGTCATTGGGAGAGTCGGTCCTGGACTATATTACACTGGGTCATTGGGAGAGTCGGTACTGGACTGTATTACACTGGATCATTGGGAGTGTCAGTCCTGGATTGTATTACAATGGATCATTGGGAGAGTCGGTCCTGGACTGTATTACACTGGGTCATTGGCAGAGTCGGTCCTGGACTGTATTACACTTGATCATTGGAAGAGTTGGTCCTGGACTGTATTACACTGGGTCATTGGGAGAGTCGGTCCTGGACTGTCTTACACTGGATCATTGGGAGAGTCGGTCCTGGACTTTATTACACTCGGTCATTGGGAGACTCGGTCCTGGACTATATTACACTGGGTCATTGGGAGAGTCGGTCCTGGACTGTATTACACTGGGTCACTGGTAGAGTCGGTCCTGGACTGTATTACACTGGGTCATTGGGAGAGTCGGTCCTGGACTGTATTGCACTGGATCATTGGGAGAGTCGGTCCTGGACTGTATTACACTGGGTCATTGGGAGAGTCGGTCCTGGAATGTATTACACTGGATCATTGGGAGAGTCGGTCATGGACTGTTTTACACTGGGTCATTGGGAGAGTCGGTCCTGGAATGTATTACACTGGATCATTGGGAGAGTCGGTCCTGGACTATATTACACTGGAACATTGGGAGTGTCGGTCCTGGACTGTATTACACTGGGTCATTGGGAGAGCCGGTCCTGGACTGTTTTACCCTGGGTCATTGGGAGAGTCGGTCCTGGACTGTATTACATTGGCTCATTGGGAGAGTCGGTCCTGGACTGTATTACACTGGGACATTGGGTGAGTCGGTCCTGGACTGTATTACACTGGATCATTGGGAGAGTCGGTCCTGGAATTTATTACACTGGGTCATTGGGAGAGTCGGTCCTGGACTGTATTACACTGGGTCATTGGGAGAGTCGGTCCTGGACTGCATGACACTGGGTCATTGGGAGAGTCGGTCCTGGACTGTATTACACTGGGTCATTGGGAGATTCGGTCCTGGACTGTATTACACTGGTTCATTGGGAGAGTCGGTCCTGGACTGTATTACACTGGGTCATTGGAAGAGTCGGTCCTGGACTGTATTACACTGGATCATTGGGAGAGTCGGTCCTGGACTGTATTACACTGGGTCATTGGGAGAGTCGGTCCTGGACTGTATTACGCTGGCTCATTGGGTGAGTCGGTCCTGGACTGTATTACACTGGATCATTGGGAGAGTTGGTCCTGGACTGTATTACACTGGGTCATTGGGAGAGTCGGTCCTGGACTGTATTACACTGGATCATTGGAAGAGTCGGTCCTGGACTGTATTACACTGGGTCATTGGGAGAGTCGGTCCTGGACTGTTTTACACTCGGTCATTGGTAGACTCGGTCCTGGACTGTATTACACTGGGTCATTGGGAGAGTCGGTCCTGGACTGTATTACACTGGGTCATTGGGAGAGTCGGTCCTGGACTGTATTACACTGTGTCATTGGGAGAGTCGGTCCTGGACTGTTTTACCCTGGGTCATTGGGAGAGTCGGTCCTGGACTGCATTACACTGGCTCATTGGGAGAGTCGGTCCTGGACTGTATTACACTGGGACATTGGGTGAGTCGGTCCTGGACTGTATTACACTGGATCATTGGGAGAGTCGGTCCTGGACTTTATTACACTGGATCATTGGGAGAGTCGGTCCTGGACTGTATTACACTGGGTCATTGGGAGAGTCCGTCCTGGACTGTATTACTCCGGGTCATTGGGAGATTCGGTCCAGGACTGTATCACATTCGGTCATTGGGAGACTCGGTCCTGGACTGTATTACACTGGGTCATTGCGAGAGTCGGTCCTGGACTGTATTACACTGGGTCATTGCGAGAGTCGGTCCTGGACTGTTTTACACTTGGTCATTGGAAGATTCGGTCCTGGACTGTATTACACTGGGTCATTGGGAGAGTCGGTCCTGCACTGTATTACAAAGGATCATTGGGAGTGTCCATCCTGGACTGTGTTACACTGGATTATTGGGAGAGTCGGTACTGGACTGTATTACACTGGATCATTGGGAGAGTCGGTCCTGGACTGTATTGCACTGGATCATTGGGAGAGTCGGCCCTGGACTGTATTTCACTGGATCATTGGGAGATTCGGTCCTCGACTGTATTACACTGGATCATTGGGAGAGTCGGTCCTGGAGTGTATTACACTGGGTTATTGGGAGAGTCGGTCCTGGACTGTATTACACTGGATCATTGGGAGAGTCGGTCCTGAACTGTATTACACTGGGTCATTGGGAGAGTCGGTCCTGGACTGCATTACACTGGATCATTGGGAGTGTCAGTCCTGGATTGTATTACACTGGATCATTGGGAGAGTTGGTCCTGGACTGTATTACACTGGATCATTGGGAGAGTCGGTCCTGGCCTGTATTACACTGGATCATTGGGAGAGTCGGTCCTGGACTGTATTACTCTGGGTCATTGGGAGAGTCGGTCCTTGACTGTATTACACTGGGTCATTGGGAGATTCGGTTCTGGACTGTATTACACTGGGTCATTGGGAGAGACGGTCCTGGACTGTATTACACTGGATCATTGGGAGAGTCAGTCCTGGACTGTATTACACTGGATCATTGGGCGAGTCGGTCCTGGACTGTATTACACTGAGTCATTGGGAGTGTCGGTCCTGGAATGTATTACACTGGATCATTGGGAGAGCCAGTCCTGAACTGTATTACAATGGATCATTGGGCGAGTCGGTCCTGGACTGTATTACACTGGGTCATTGGGAGAGTCGGTCCTGGACTGTATTACACTGGGTCATTGGGAGAGTCGGTCCTGGACTGAATTACACTGGATCATTGGGAGAGTTGGTCCTGGACTGTATTACACTGGGTCATTGGGTGAGTCGGTCCTGGACTGTATTACACTGGGTCATTGGGAGAGTCGGTCCTGGACTGTATTACACTGGGTCATTGCGAGAGTCGGTCCTGGACTGTTTTACACTTGGTCATTGGGAGAGTCGGTCCTGGACTGTATTACAATGGATCATTGGGCGAGTCGGTCCTGGACTGTATTACACTGGGTCATTGGGAGAGTCAGTCCTGGACTGTATTACACTGGGTCATTGGGAGAGTCGGTCCTGGACTGTATTACACTGGATCATTGGGAGAGTTGGTCCTGGACTGTATTACACTGGGTCATTGGGTGAGTCGGTCCTGGACTGTATTAGACTGGGTCATTGGGAGAGTCGGTCCTGGACTGTATTACACTGGGTCATTGCGAGAGTCGGTCCTGGACTGTTTTACACTTGGTCATTGGGAGAGTCGGTCCTGGACTGTATTACACTGGGTCATTGGGAGAGTCGGTCCTGCACTGTATTACAAAGGATCATTGGGAGTGTCCGTCCTGGACTGTATTACACTGGATTATTGGGAGAGTCGGTACTGGACTGTATTACACTGGATCATTGGGAGAGTCGGTCCTGGACTGTATTACACTGTATCATTGGGAGAGTCGGTCCTGGACTGTATTTCACTGGATCATTGGGAGATTCGGTCCTCGACTGTATTACACTGGATCATTGGGAGAGTCGGTCCTGGAGTGTATTACACTGGGTTATTGGGAGAGTCGGTCCTGGACTGTATTACACTGGATCATTGGGAGAGTCGGTCCTGAACTGTATTACACTGGGTCATTGGGAGAGTCGGTCCTGGACTGCATTACACTGGATCATTGGGAGTGTCAGTCCTGGATTATATTACACTGGATCATTGGGAGAGTTGGTCCTGGACTGTATTACACTGGATCATTGGGAGAGTCGGTCCTGGCCTGTATTACACTGGATCATTGGGAGAGTCGTTCCTGGACTGTATTACGCTGGGTCATTGGGAGAGTCGGTCCTTGACTGTATTACACTGGGTCATTGGGAGATTCGGTCCTGGACTGTATTACACTGGGTCATTGGGAGAGACGGTCCTGGACTGCATTACACTGGATCATTGGGAGAGTCAGTCCTGGACTGTATTACACTGGATCATTGGGCGAGTCGGTCCTGGACTGTATTACACTGAGTGATTGGGAGTGTCGGTCCTGGACTGTATTACACTGGATCATTGGGAGAGCCAGTCCTGGACTGTATTACAATGGATCATTGGGCGAGTCGGTCCTGGACTGTATTACACTGGTTCATTGGGGAGTCGGCCCTGGACTGTATTACACTGGGTCATTGGGAGAGTCGGTCCTGGACTGTATTACACTGGATCATTGGGCGAGTCGGTCCTGGACTGTATTACACTGGGTCATTGGGAGAGTCGGTCCTGGACTGTATTACACTGGGTCATTGGGAGAGTCGGTCCTGGACTGAATTACACTGGATCATTGGGAGAGTCGGTCCTGGACTGTATTACACTGGGTCATTGCGAGAGTCGGTCCTGGACTGTTTTACACTTGGTCATTGGGAGAATCGGTCCTGGACTGTATTACACTGGGTCATTGGGAGAGTCGGTCCTGCACTGTATTACAAAGGATCATTGGGCGAGTCGGTCCTGGACTGTATTACACTGGATCATTGGGAGAGTCGGTCCTGGACTGTATTACAAAGGATCATTGGGAGTGTCCGTCCTGGACTGTATTACACTGGATCATTGGGAGAGTCGGTACTGGATTGTATTACACTGGATCATTGGGAGAGTCGGTCCTGGACTGTATTACACTGGATCATTGGGAGAGTCGGTCCTGGACTGTATTACACTGGATCATTGGGAGAGTCGGTCCTCGACTGTATTACACTGGATCATTGGGAGAGTCGGTCCTGGAGTGTATAACACTGGGTTATTGGGAGAGTCGGTCCTGGACTGTATTACACTGGATCATTGGGAGAGTCGGTCCTGGACTGTATTACAATGGGTCATTGGGAGAGTCGGTCCTGGACTTCATTACACTGGATCATTGGGAGTGTCAGTCCTGGATTGCATTACACTGGATCATTGGGAGAGTTGGTCCTGGACTGTATTACACTGGATCATTGGGAGAGTCGGTCCTGGCCTGTATTACACTGGATCATTGGGAGAGTCGCTCCTGGACTGTATTACACTGGGTCATTGGGAGAGTCGGTCCTTGACTGTATTACACTGGGTCATTGGGAGATTCGGTCCTGGACTGTATTACACTGGGTCATTGGGAGAGACGGTCCTGGACTGTATTACACTGGATCATTGGGAGAGTCAGTCCTGGACTGTATTACACTGGGTCATTGGGAGAGTCGGTCCTTGACTGTATTACACTGGGTCATTGGCAGAGTCGGTCCTGGACTGTATTACACTGGATCATTGGAAGAGTCGGTCCTGGACTGTATTACACTGCGTCATTGGGAGAGTCGGTCCTGGACTGTATTACACTGGATCATTGGGAGAGTCGGTCCTGGACTGTATTACACTCGGTCATTGGGAGATTCGGTCCTGGACTGTATTACACTTGGTCATTGGGAGAGTCGGTCCTGGACTGTATTACACTGGGTCACTGGGAGAGTCGGTCCTGGACTGTATTACACTGGGTCATTGGGAGAGTCGGTCCTGGACTGTATTGCACTGGATCATTGGGAGAGTCGGTCCTGGACTGTATTACACTGGGTCATTGGGAGAGTCGGTCCTGGAATGTATTACACTGGATCATTGGGACAGTCGGTCCTGGAATTTATTACACTGGGTCATTGGGAGAGTCGGTCCTGGACTGTACTACACTGGGTCCTTGGGAAAGTCGGTCCTGGACTGCATTACACTGGGTCATTGGGAGAGTCGGTCCTGGACTGTATTACACTGGGTCATTGGGAGATTCGGTCCTGGATTGTATTATACTGGTTCATTGGGAGAGTCGGTCCTGGACTGTATTACACTGGGTCATTGGAAGAGTCGGTCCTGGACTGTATTACACTGGTTCATTGGGAGAGTCGGTCCTGGACTGTATTACACTGGGTCATTGGGAGAGTCGGTCCTGGACTGTATTACGCTGGCTCATTGGGTGAGTCGGTCCTGGACTGTATTACACTGGATCATTGGGAGAGTCGGTCCTGGACTGTATTACACTGGGTCATTGGGAGATTCGGTCCTGGACTGTATTACACTGGATCATTGGAAGAGTCGGTCCTGGACTGTATTAAACTGGGTCATTGGGAGAGTCGGTCCTGGACTGTTTTACACTCGGTCATTGGTAGACTCGGTCCTGGACTGTATTACACTGGGTCATTGGGAGTGTCGGTCCTGGACTTTATTACACTGGATCATTAGGAGAGTCGGTCCTGGACTGTATTACACTGGGTCATTGGGAGAGTCGGACCTGGACTGTATTACACTGGGTCATTGGGAGAGTCGGTCCTGGACTGTATTACACTGGATCATTGGGAGAGTCGGTCCTGGACTGTATTACACTGGATCACTGGGAGAGTCGGTCCTGGAATGTATTACAGTGGGTCATTGGGTGAGTCGGTCCTGGACTGTATTACACTGGGTCATTGGGAGAGTCGGTCCTGGACTGTATTACACTGGGTCAGTGGGAGAGTCGGTCCTGGACTGTATTACACTGGATCATTGGGAGAGTCGGTCCTGGACTGTATTACACTGGGTCATTGGGAGAGTCGGTCCTGGACTGTATTACACTGGGTCATTGGGAGAGTCGGTCCTGGACTGTATTACACTGGGTCATTGGAAGACTCGGTCCTGGACTGTATTACCCTGGGTCATTGGGAGAGTCGGTCCTGGACTGTATTACACTGGGTCATTGGGAGAGTCGGTCCTGGACTGTATTACACTGGGCAATTGGGAGAGTCGGTCCTGGACTGTATTACACTGGATCATTGGGAGAGTCAGTCCTGGACTGTATTACACTGGATCATTGGGCGAGTCTGTCCTGGACTGTATTACACTGAGTCATTGGGAGTGTCGGTCCTGGACTGTATTACACTGGATCATTGGGAGAGCCGGTCCTGGACTGTATTACAATGGATCATTGGGCGAGTCGGTCCTGGACTGTATTGCACTGGGTCATTGGGAGAGTCGGTCCTGGACTGTATTACACTGGGTCATTGGGAGAGTCGGTCCTGGACTGTATTACACTGGATCATTGGGAGAGTCGGTCCTGGACTGTATTACACTGGGTCATTGGGTGAGTCGCTCCTGGACTGTATTACACTGGGTCATTGGGAGAGTCGTTCCTGGACTGTATTACTCTGGGTCATTGGGAGAGTCGGTCCTGGACTGTATTACACTGGGTCATTGGGAGAGTCGGTCCTGGACTGTATTACACTGGGTCATTGCGAGATTCGGTCCTGGACTGTTTTACACTTGGTCATTGGGAGAGTCGGTCCTGGACTGTATTACACTGGGTCATTGGGATAGTCGGTCCTGCACTGTATTACAAAGGATCATTGGGAGTATCCGTCCTGGACTGTATTACACTGGATTATTGAGAGAGTCGGTACTGGACTGTATTACACTGGATCATTGGGAGAGTCGGTCCTGGACTGTATTACACTGGATCATTGGGAGAGTCGGTCCTGGACTGTATTACACTGGATCATTGGGAGAGTCGGTCCTCGACTGTATTACACTGGATCATTGGGAGAGTCGGTCCTGGAGTGTATTACGCTGGGTTATTGGGAGAGTCGGTCCAGGACTGTATTATACTGGGTCATTGCGAGATTCGGTCCTGGACTGTTTTACACTTGGTCATTGGGAGAGTCGATCCTGGACTGTATTACACTGGGTCATTGGGATAGTCGGTCCTGCACTGTATTACAAAGGATCATTGGGAGTATCCGTCCTGGACTGTATTACACTGGATTATTGAGAGAGTCGGTACTGGACTGTATTACACTGGATCATTGGGAGAGTCGGTCCTGGACTGTATTACACTGGATCATTGGGAGAGTCGGTCCTGGACTGTATTACACTGGATCATTGGGAGAGTCGGTCCTCGACTGTATTACACTGGATCATTGGGAGAGTCGGTCCTGGAGTGTATTACGCTGGGTTATTGGGAGAGTCGGTCCAGGACTGTATTATACTGGGTCATTGGGAGATTCGGTCCTGGACTGTATTACACTGGGTCATTGGGAGAGACGGTCCTGGACTGTATTACACTGGATCATTGGGAGAGTCAGTCCTGGACTGTATTACACTGGATCATTGGGCGAGTCGGTCCTGGACTGTATTACACTGAGTCATTGGGAGTGTCGGTCCTGGACTGTATTACACTGGATCCTTGGGAGAGCCGGTCCTGGACTGTATTACAATGGATCATTGGGCGAGTCGGTCCTGGACTGTATTACACTGGGTCATTGGGAGAGTCGGTCCTGGACTGTATTACACTGGATCATTGGGAGAGTCGGTCCTGGACTGTATTACACTGAGTCATTGTGAGAGTCGGTCCTGGACTGTATTACACTGGGTCATTGGGAGAGTCGGTCCTGGACTGTATTACACTGGGTCATTGCGAGAGTCGGTCCTGGACTGTTTTACACTTGGTCATTGGGAGAATCGGTCCTGGACTGTATTACACTGGGTCATTGGGAGAGTCGGTCCTGCACTGTATTACAAAGGATCTTTGGGAGTGTCCGTCCTGGACTGTATTACACTGGATCATTGGGAGAGTCGGTACTGGACTGTATTACACTGGATCATTGGGAGAGTCGCTCCTGGACTGTATTACACTGGATGATTGGGAGAGTCGGTCCTGGACTGTATTACACTGGTTCATTGGGAGAGTCGGTCCTCGACTGTATTACACTGGATCATTGGGAGAGTCGGTCCTGGAGTGTATTACACTGGGTTATTGGGAGAGTCGGTCCTGGACTGTATTACACTGGATCATTGGGAGAGTCGGTCCTGGACTGTATTACACTGGGTCATTGGGAGAGTCGGTCCTGGACTTCATTACACTGGATCATTGGGAGTGTCAGTCCTGGATTGCATTACACTGGATCATTGGGAGAGTTGGTCCTGGACTGTATTACACTGGATCATTGGGAGAGTCGGTCCTGGCCTGTATTACACTGGATCATTGGGAGAGTCGGTCCTGGACTGTATTACACTGGGTCATTGGGAGAGTCGGTCCTTGACTGTATTACACTGGGTCGTTGGGAGATTCGGTCCTGGACTGTATTACACTGGGTCATTGGGAGAGACGGTCCTGGACTGTATTACACTGGATCATTGGGAGAGTCAGTCCTGGACTGTATTACACTGGGTCATTGGGAGAGTCGGTCCTTGACTGTATTACACTGGGTCATTGGCAGAGTCGGTCCTGGACTGTATTACACTGGATCATTGGAAGATTCGGTCCTGGACTGCATTACACTGGGTCATTGGGAGAGTCGGTCCTGGACTGTATTACACTGGATCATTGGGAGAGTCGGTCCTGGACTGTATTACACTCGGTCATTGGGAGATTCGGTCCTGGACTGTATTACACTTGGTCATTGGGAGAGTCGGTCCTGGACTGTATTACACTGGGTCACTGGGAGAGTCGGTCCTGGACTGTATTACACTGGGTCATTGGGAGAGTCGGTCCTGGACTGTATTGCACTGGATCATTGGGAGAGTCGGTCCTGGACTGTATTGCACTGGGTCATTGGGAGATTCGGTCCTGGAATGTATTACACTGGATCATTGGGACAGTCGGTCCTGGACTGTTTTACACTGGGTCATTGGGAGAGTTGGTCCTGGAATGTATTACACTGGATCATTGGGAGAGTCGGTCCTGGACTATATTACACTGGGACATTGGGAGAGTCAGACCTGGACTGTATTACACTGGGTCATTGGGAGAGCCGGTCCTGGACTGTTTTACACTGGGTCATTGGGAGAGTCAGTCCTGGACTGTATTACACTGGCTCATTGGGAGAGTCGGTCCTGGACTATATTACACTGGGACATTGGGTGAGTCGGTCCTGGACTGTATTACACTGGATCATTGGGAGAGTCGGTCCTGGAATTTATTACACTGGGTCATTGGGAGAGTCGGTCCTGGATTGTATTACACTGGGTCATTGGGAGAGTCGGTCCTGGACTGCATTACACTGGGTCATTGGTAGAGTCGGTCCTGGACTGTATTACACTGGGTCATTGGGAGATTCGGTCCTGGATTGTATTACACTGGTTCATTGGGCGAGTCGGTCCTGGACTGTATTACACTGGGTCATTGGAAGAGTCGGTCCTGGACTGTATTATTCTGGATCATTGGGAGAGTCGGTCCTGGACTGTATTACACTGGGTCATTGGGAGAGTCGGTCCTGGACTGTATTACGCTGGCTCATTGGGTGAGTCGGTCCTGGACTGTATTACACTGGATCATTGGGAGAGTCGGTCCTGGACTGTATTACACTGGGTCATTGGGAGAGTCGGTCCTGGACTGTATTACACTGGATCATTGGAAGAGTCGGTCCTGGACTGTATTACATTGGGTCATTGGGAGAGTCGGTCCTGGACTGTTTTACACTCGGTCATTGGTAGACTCGGTCCTGGACTGTATTACACTGGGTCATTGGGAGTGTCGGTCCTGGACTTTATTACACTGGATCATTAGGAGAGTCGGTCCTGGACTGTATTACACTGGGTCATTGGGAGAGTCGGACCTGGACTGTATTACACTGGGTCATTGGGAGAGTCGGTCCTGGACTGTATTACACTGGATCATTGGGAGAGTCGGTCCTGGACTGTATTACACTGGATCACTGGGAGAGTCGATCCTGGACTGTATTACACTGGGTCATTGGGAGAGTCGGTCCTGGACTGTATTACACTGGGTCATTGGGAGAGTCGGTCCTGGACTGTATTACACTGGGTCATTGGGAGAGTCGGTCCTGGACTGTATTACACTGGATCATTGGGAGAGTCGGTCCTGGACTGTATTACACTGGGTCATTGGGACAGTCGGTCCTGGACTGTATTACACTGGGTCATTGGGAGAGTCGGTCCTGGACTGTATTTCACTGGGTCATTGGGAGACTCGGTCCTGGACTGTATTACCCTGGGTCATTGGGAGAGTCGGTCCTGGACTGTATTACACTGGGTCATTGGGAGAGTCGGTCCTGGACTGTATTACACTGGGTCATTGGGAGAGTCGGTCCTGGACTGTATTACACTGGGTCATTGGGAGAGTCGGTCCTGGACTGTATTACACTGTGTCATTGGGAGAGTCGGTCCTGGACTTTATTACACTGGGATTTTGGGAGAGTCGGTCCTGGACTGTATTACACTGGGTCATTGGGAGAGTCGGTCCTGGACTGTATTACACTGGATCATTGGGAGATTCGGTCCTGGACTTTATTACACTGGATCATTGGGAGAGTCGGTCCTGGACTGTATTACACTGGGTCATTGGGAGAGTTGGTCCTGGACTGTATTACACTGGGTCATTGGGAGAGTCGGTCCTGGACTGTATTACACTGGGTCACTGGGAGTGTTGGTCCTGGACTGTATTACACTGGGTCATTGGGAGAGTCGGTCCTGGACTGTATTACACTGGGTCATTGGGAGAGTCGGTCCTGGACTGTATTACACTGGATCATTGGGAGAGTCGGTCCTGGACTGTATTACACTGGGTCATTGGGAGAGTCGGTAATGGACTGTATTACACTGGGTCATTGGAAGAGTCCGTCCTGGACTGTATTACACTGGATCATTGGGAGAGTCGGTCCTGGACTGTATTACACTGGCTCATTGGCAGAGTCGGTCCTGGACTGTATTACACTGGATCATTGGGAGAGTCGGTCCTGGACTGTATTACTCTGGGTCATTGGCAGAGTCCGTCCTGGACTGTATTACACTCGGTCATTGGGAGACTCGGTCCTGGACTGTATTACACTGGGTCATTGGGAGATTTGGTCCTGGACTGTATTACACTGGGTCATTGTGGGAGTCGGTCCTGGATTGTATTACACTGGGTCATTGGGAGAGTCGGTCCTGGACTGTATTACACTGGATCATTGGGAGAGTTGGTCCTGGACTGTATTACACTGGGTCATTGGGAGAGTCGGTCCTGGACTGTATTACACTGTGTCATTGTGGAAGTCGGTCCTGGATTGTATTACACTGGATCATTGGGAGAGTCGGTCCTGGACTGTATTACACTGTGTCATTGGGAGAGTCGGTCCTGGACTGTATTACACTGGATCATTGGGCGAGTCGGTCCTGGACTGTATTACACTGGATCATTGGGAGTGTCGGTCCTGGACTGTATTACACTGGGTCATTGGGTGAGTCGGTCCTGGACTGTATTACACTGGGTCATTGGGAGTGTCGGTCCTGGACTGTATTACACTGGGTCATTGGGTGAGTCGGTCCTGGACTATATTACACTGAGTCATTGGGAGTGTCGGTCCTGGACTGTATTACACTGGGTCATTGGGAGAGTCGGTCCTGGACTGTATTACACTGGATCATTGGGAGAGTCGGTCCTGGACTGTATTACACTGGGTCATTGGGAGAGTCGGTCCTGGACTGTATTACAATGGATCATTGGGCGAGCCGCTCCTGGACTGTATTACACTGGGTCATTGGGAGAGTCGGTCCTGGACTGTATTACACTGGGTCATTGGGAGAGTCGGTGCTGGACTGTATTACACTGGATCATTGGGAGTGTCGGTCCTGGACTGTATTACACTGGGTCATTGGGTGAGTCGGTCCTGGACTGTATTACACTGGGTCATTGGGAGAGTCGGTCCTGGACTGTATTACACTGGATCATTGGGAGTGTCGGTCCTGGACTGTATTACACTGGGTCATTGGGTGAGTCGGTCCTGGACTGTATTACACTGGGTCATTGGGAGAGTCGGTCCTGGACTGTATAACACTGGGTCATTGCGAGAGTCGGTCCTGGACTGTATTACACTGGGTCATTGGGAGAGTCGGTCCTGGACTGTATAACACTGGGTCATTGCGAGAGTCGGTCCTGGACTGTATTACACTGGGTCATTGGGAGAGTCGGTCCTGGACTGTATTACACTGGGTCATTGGGAGAGTCGGTCCTGGACTGTATAACACTGGGTCATTGCGAGAGTCGGTCCTGGACTGTATTACACTGGGTCATTGGGAGAGTCGGTCCTGGACTGTATAACACTGGGTCATTGGGAGAGTCGGTCCTGGACTGTATTACACTGAGTCATTGGGAGTGTTGGTCCTGGACTGTATTACACTGGATCATTGGGAGAGCCGGTCCTGGACTGTATTACAATGGATCATTGGGCGAGTCGGTCCTGGACTGTATTACACTGGGTCACTGGGAGAGTCGGTCCTGGACTGTATTACACTGGGTCATTGGGAGAGTCGGTCCTGGACTGTATTGCACTGGATCATTGGGAGATTCGGTCCTGGAATGTATTACACTGGATCATTGGGACAGTCGGTCCTGGACTGTTTTACACTGGGTCATTGGGAGAGTTGGTCCTGGAATGTATTACACTGGATCATTGGGAGAGTCTGTCCTGGACTATATTACACTGGGACATTGGGAGAGTCGGTCCTGGACTGTATTACACTAGGTCATTGGGAGAGTCGGTCCTGGACTGTATTACACTAGGTCATTGGGAGAGTCGGTCCTGGACTGTATTACACTGGCTCATTGGGAGAGTCGGTCCTGGACTATATTACACTGGGACATTGGGTGAGTCGGTCCTGGACTGTATTACACTGGATCATTGGGAGAGTCGGTCCTGGACTATATTACACTGGGACATTGGGTGAGTCGGTCCTGGACTGTATTACACTGGATCATTGGGAGAGTCGGTCCTGGAATTTATTACACTGGGTCATTGGGAGAGTCGGTCCTGGATTGTATTACACTGGGTCATTGGGAGAGTCGGTCCTGGACTGCATTACACTGGGTCATTGGTAGAGTCGGTCCTGGACTGTATTACACTGGGTCATTGGGAGATTCGGTCCTGGATTGTATTACACTGGTTCATTGGGAGAGTCGGTCCTGGACTGTATTACACTGGGTCATTGGGAGAGTCGGTTCTGGACTGTATTACACTGGGTCATTGGGAGAGTCGGTCCTGGACTGTATTACACTGGGTCATTGGGAGAGTCGGTCCTGGACTGTATTACACTGGGTCATTGGGAGAGTCGGTCCTGGACTGTATTACACTGGGTCATTGGGAGAGTCGGTCCTTGACTGTATTACACTGGGTCATTGGGAGAGTCGGTCCTAGACTGTATTACACTGGATCATTGGGAGAGTCGGTCCTGGACTGTATTACACTGGATCATTGGGAGAGTCGGTCCTGGACTGTATTACACTGGATCATTGGGAGAGTCGGTCCTGGACTGTATTACACTGGGTCATTGGGAGAGTCGGTCCTGGACTGTATTACACTGGGTCATTGGGAGAGTCGGTCCTGGACTGTATTACACTGGGTCATTGGGAGAGTCGGTCCTAGACTGTATTACACTGGATCATTGGGAGAGTCGGTCCTGGACTGTATTACACTGGATCATTGGGAGAGTCGGTCCTGGACTGTATTACACTGGGTCATTGGGAGAGTCGGTTCTGGACTGTATTACACTGGGTCATTGGAAGTCTCGCTCCTGGACTGTATTACACTGGATCATTGGGAGAGTCGGTCCTGGATTGTATTACACTGGGTCATTGGGAGAGTCGGTCCTGGACTGTATTACACTGGGTCATTGGGAGAGTCGGTCCTGGACTGTATTACACTGGATCATTGGGAGAGTCGGTCCTGGAATGTATTACACTGAGTCATTGGGAGAGTCAGTCCTGGACTGTATTACACTGGGTCATTGGGAGAGTCGGTCCTGGACTGTATTACACTTGGTCATTGGGAGATTCGGTCCTGGACTGTCTTACACTGGGTCATTGGGAGAGTCGGTCCTGGACTGTATTACACTGGGTCTTTGGGAGATTCGGTCCTGGACTGTATTACACTGGGTCATTGGGAGAGTCGGTCCTGGACTGTATTACACTGGATCATTGGGAGAGTCGGTCCTGGACTGTATTACACTGGGTCATTGGGAGAGTCGGTCCTGGACTGTATTACACTGGATCATTGGGAGAGTCGGTCCTGGACTGTATTACACTGGGTCATTGGGAGAGTCGGTCCTGGACTGTATTACACTGGGTCATTGGGAGAGACGGTCCTGGACTGTATTACACTGGATCATTGGGAGATTCGGTCCTGGACTGTATTACACTGGGTCATTGGGAGAGTCGGTCCTGGACTGTATTACACTGGGTCATTGGGAGATTCGGTCCTGGACTGTATTACACTGGATCATTGGGAGAGACGGTCCTGGACTGTATTACACTGGGTCATTGGGAGATTCGGTCCTGGACTGTATTACACTGGGTCATTGGGAGAGTCGGTCCTGGACTGTATTACACTGGGTCATTGGAAGAGTCGGTCCTGGACTGTATTACACTGGGTCATTGGGAGAGTCGGTCCTGGACTGTATTACACTGGGTCATTGGGAGAGTCGGTCCTGGACTGTATTACACTGGGTCATTGGGAGAGACGGTCCTGGACTGTATTACACTGGGTCATTGGGAGAGTCGGTCCTGGACTGTATTACTCTGGAACATTGGGAGAGTCGGTCCTGGACTGTATTACACTGGGTCATTGGGAGAGTCGGTCCTGGACTGTATTACACTGGGTCATTGGGAGATTCGGTCCTGGACTGTATTACACTGGGTCATTGGGAGAGTCGGTTCTGGACTGTATTACACTGGGTCATTGGGAGAGTCGGTCCTGGACTGTATTACACTGGGTCATTGGGAGAGTCGGTCCTGGACTGTATTACACTGGGTCATTGGGAGAGTCAATCCTGGACTGTATTACACTGGATCATTGGGAGAGTCGGTCCTGGACTGTATTACACTGGGTCATTGGGAGAGTCGGTCCTGGACTGTATTACACTGGATCATTGGGAGAGTCGGTCCTGGACTGTATTACACTGGGTCATTGGGAGAGTCGGTCCTGGACTGTATTACACTGGGTCATTGGGAGAGTCGGTCCTGGACTGTATTACACTGGATCATTGGGAGAGTCGGTCCTGGACTGTATTACACTGGGTCATTGGGAGAGTCGGTCCTGGACTTTATTACACTGGATCATTGGGAGATTCGGTCCTGGACTGTATTACACTGGGTCATTGGGAGAGTCGGTCCTGGACTGTATTACACTGAGTCATTGGGAGAGTCGGTCCTGGACTGTATTACACTGGGTCATTGGGAGAGTCTGTCCTGGACTGTATTACACTGGATCATTGGGAGAGTCGGTCCAGGACTGTATTACACTGGGTCATTGGGAGAGTCGGTCCTGGACTTTATTACACTGGGTCATTGGGAGAGTCGGTCCTGGACTGTATTACACTGGGTCATTGGGAGAGTCGGTCCTGGAATGTATTACACTGGATCATTGGGAGAGTCGGTCCTGGACTGTATTACACTGGATCATTGGGAGAGTCGGCCCTGGACTGTATTACACTGGGTCATTGGGAGAGTCGGTCCTGGACTGTATTATACTGGGTCATTGGGAGAGTCGGTCCTGGACTGTATTACACTGGGTCATTGGGAGAGTCGGTCCTGGACTGTATTACACTGGATCATTGGGAGAGTCGGCCCTGGACTGTATTACACTGGGTCATTGGGAGAGTCGGTCCTGGACTGTATTATACTGGGTCATTGGGAGAGTCGATCCTGGACTGTATTACACAGGGTCATTGGGAGAGTCGGTGCTGGACTGTATTACACTGGATCATTGGGAGAGTCGGTCCTGGACTGTATTACACTGGGTCATTGGGAGAGTCGGTCCTGGACTGTATTATACTGGGTCATTGGGAGAGTCGATCCTGGACTGTATTACACTGGGTCATTGGGAGAGTCCGTCCTGGACTGTATTACACTGGGACATTGGGAGAGTCAGACCTGGACTGTATTACACTGGGTCATTGGGAGAGTCGATCCTGGACTGTATTACACTGGGTCATTGGGAGAGTCGGTCCTGGACTGTATTACGCTGGGTCATTGGGAGAGTCGGTCCTGGACTGTATTACACTGGGTCATTGGAAGAGTCGGTCCTGGATTGTATTACACTGGATCATTGGGAGAGTCGGTCCTGGACTGTATTACCCTGGGTCATTGGGAGAGTTGGTCCTGGACTGTATTACACTGGGTCATTGGGAGAGTCGGTCCTGGACTGTATTACACTGGATCATTGGGAGAGTCGGTCCTGGACTGTATTACACTGGGTCATTGGGAGAGTCGGTCCTGGACTGTATTACGCTGGGTCATTGGGAGAGTCGGTCCTGGACTGTATTACACTGAATCATTGGGAGAGTCGGTCCTGGACTGTATCACACTGGGTCATTGGGTGAGTCGGTCCGGGACTGTATTACACTGGGTCATTGGGAGAGTCGGTCCTGGACTGTATTACACTGGATCATTGGGAGAGTCGGTCCTGGACTGTATCACACTGGGTCATTGGGTGAGTCGGTCCAGGACTGTATTACACTGGGTCATTGGGAGAGTCGGTCCTGGACTGTATTACACTGGATCATTGGGAGAGTCGGTCCTGGACTGTATTACACTGGGTCATTGGGAGAGTCGGTCCTGGACTGTATTACACTGGATCATTGGAAGAGTCGGTCCTGGACTGTATTACATTGGGTCATTGGGAGAGTCGGTCATGGACTGTTTTACACTCGGTCATTGGTGGACTCGGTCCTGGACTGTATGACACTGGGTCATTGGGAGTGTCGGTCCTGGACTTTATTACACTGGATCATTAGGAGAGTCGGTCCTGGACTGTATTACACTGGGTCCATTGGGAGAGTCGGACCTGGACTGTATTACACTGGGTCATTGGGAGAGTCGGTCCTGGACTGTATTACACTGGATCAATGGGAGAGTCGGTCCTGGACTGTATTACACTGGATCACTGGGAGAGTCAGTCCTGGATTGTATTACACTGGGTCATTGGGAGAGTCGGTCCTGGACTGTATTACACTGGGTCATTGGGAGAGTCGGTCCTGGACTGTATTACACTGGGTCATTGGGAGAGTCGGTCCTGGATTGTATTACACTGGATCATTGGGAGAGTCGGTCCTGGACTGTATTACACTGGGTCATTGGGAGAGTCGGTCCTGGACTGTATTACACTGGGTCATTGGAAGACTCGGTCCTGGACTGTATTACCCTGGGTCATTGGGAGAGTCGGTCCTGGACTGTATTACACTGGGTCATTGGGAGAGTCGGTCCTGGACTCTATTACACTGGGTCATTGGGAGAGTCGGTCCTGGACTGTATTACACTGGGTCATTGGGAGAGTCGGTCCTGGACTGTATTACACTGTGTCATTGGGAGAGTCGGTCCTGGACTTTATTACATTGGGATTTTGGGAGAGTCGGTCCTGGACTGTATTACACTGGGTCATTGGGAGAGTTGGTCCTGGACTGTATTACACTGGGTCATTGGGAGAGTCGGTCCTGGACTGTATTACACTGGGTCACTGGGAGTGTTGGCCCTGGACTGTATTACACTGGGTCATTGGGAGAGTCGGTCCTGGACTGTATTACACTGGGTCATTGGCAGAGTCGTTCCTGGACTGTATTACACTGGATCATTGGGAGAGTCGGTCCTGGACTGTATTACACTGGGTCATTGGGAGAGTCGTCCTGGACTGTTTTACACTGGGTCATTGGAAGAGTCCGTCCGTGACTGTATTACACTGGATCATTGGGAGAGTCGGTCCTGGACTGTATTACACTGGCTCATTGGGAGAGTCGGTCCTGGACTGTATTACACTGGATCATTGGGAGAGTCGGTCCTGGACTATATTACTCTGGGTCATTGGAAGAGTCCGTCCTGGACTGTATTACACTGGGTAATTGGGAGATTCGGTCCAGGACTGTATTACACTCGGTCATTGGGAGACTCGGTCCTGGACTGTATTACACTGGGTCATTGTGGGAGTCGGTCCTGGATTGTATTACACTGGGTCATTGGGAGAGTCGGTCCTGGACTGTATTACACTGGATCATTGGGAGAGTCGGTCCTGGACTGCATTGCACTGGATCATTGGGAGTGTCAGTCCTGGATTGTATTACACCGGATCATTGGGAGAGTTGGTCCTGGACTGTATTACACTGGATCATTGGAAGAGTCGGTCCTGGCCTGTATTACACTGGATCATTGGGAGAGTCGGTCCTGGACTGTATTACAATGGGTCATTGGGAGAGTCGGTCCTTGACTGTATTACACTGGGTCATTGGGAGATTCGGTCCTGGACTGTATTACACTGGGTCATTGGGAGAGACGGTCCTGGACTGTATTACACTGGATCATTGGGAGAGTCAGTCCTGGACTGTATTACACTGGATCATTGGGCGAGTCGGTCCTGGAATGTATTACACTGAGTCATTGGGAGTGTCGGTCCTGGACTGTATTACACTGGATCATTGGGAGAGCCGGTCCTGGACTGTATTACAATGGATCATTGGGCGAGTCGGTCCTGGACTGTATTACACTGGGTCATTGGGAGAGTCGGTCCTGGACTGTATTACACTGGGTCATTGGGAGAGTCGGTCCTGGACTGTATTACACTGGATCATTGGGAGAGTCTGTCCTGGACTGTATTACACTGGGTCATTGGGAGAGTCGGTCCTGGACTGTATTGCACTGGGTCATTGGGAGAGTCGGTCCTGGACTGTATTACACTGGGTCATTGAGAGAGTCGGTCCTGGACTGTTTTACACTTGGTCATTGGGAGAATCGGTCCTGGACTGTATTACACTGGGTCATTGGGAGAGTCGGTCCTGCACTGTATTACAAAGGATCATTGGGAGTGTCCGTCCTGGACTGTATTACACTGGATCATTGGGAGAGTCGGTACTGGACTGTATTACACTGGATCATTGGGAGAGTCGGTCCTGGACTGTATTACACTGGATCATTGGGAGAGTCGGTCCTGGACTGTATTACACTGGATCATTGGGAGAGTCGGTCCTCGACTGTATTACACTGGATCATTGGGAGAGTCGGTCCTGGAGTGCATTACACTGGGTTATTGGGAGAGTCGGTCCTGGACTGTATTACACTGGATCATTGGGAGAGTCGGTCCTGAACTGTATTACACTGGGTCATTGGGAGAGTCGGTCCTGGACTTCATTACACTGGATCATTGGGAGTGTCAGTCCTGGATTGCATTACACTGGATCATTGGGAGAGTTGGTCCCGGAATGTATTACACTGGATCATTGGGAGAGTCGGTCCTGGCCTGTATTACACTGGATGTTTAAGAGAGTCGGTCCTGGACTGTATTACACTGGGTCATTGGGAGAGTCGGTCCTTGACTGTATTACACTGGGTCATTGGGAGATTCGGTCCTGGACTGTATTACACTGGGTCATTGGGAGAGACGGTCCTGGACTGTATTACACTGGATCATTGGGAGAGTCAGTCCTGGACTGTATTACACTGGGTCATTGGGAGAGTCGGTCCTTGACTGTATTACACTGGGTCATTGGGAGAGTCGGTCCTGGACTGTATTACACTGGATCATTGGAAGAGTCGGTCCTGGACTGTATTACACTGGGTCATTGGGAGAGTCGGTCCTGGACTGTATTACACTGGATCATTGGGAGAGTCGGTCCTGGACTGTATTGCACTGGATCATTGGAAGAGTCGGTCCTGGACTGTATTACACTCGGTCATTGGGAGAGTCGGTCCTGGACTGTATTACACTGGGTCATTGGGAGAGTCGGTCTTGGGCTGTATTACACTGGATCATTGGGACAGTCGGTCCTGGACTGTTTTACACTGGATCATTGGGAGAGTCGGTCCTGGACTGTATTACATTGGGTCATTGGGAGAGTCGGTCCTGGACTGTATTACACTGGGTCATTGGGAGAGCCGGTCCTGGACTGTATTACACTGGATCATTGGGTGAGTCGGTCCTGGACTATATTACACTGGATCATTGGGAGAGTCGGTCCTGGACTGTATTACACTGGGTCATTGGGAGAGTCGGTCCTGGACTGTATTACACTGGGTCATTGGGAGAGTCGGTCCTGGACTATATTACACTGGATCATTGGGAGAGTCGGTCCTGGACTGTATTACACTGGATCATTGGGAGAGTCGGTCCTGGACTGTATTACACTGGGTCATTGGGAGAGTCGGTCCTGGACTGTATTACACTGGGTCATTGGGACAGTCGGTCCTGGACTGTTTTACACTGAGTCATTGGGAGAGTCGGTCCTGGACTGTATTACACTGGGTCATTGGGAGAGTCAGTCCTGGACTGCATTACACTGGGTCATTGGGAGAGTCGGTCCTGGACTGTATTACACTGGGTCATTGGGAGAGTCGGTCCTGGATTGTATTACACTGGGTCATTGGGAGAGTCGGTCCTGGACTGTATTACACTGGATCATTGGGAGAGTCGGTCCTGGATTGTATTACACTGGGTCATTGGGAGAGTCGGTCCTGGACTGTATTACACTGGGTCATTGGGAGAGTCAGTCCTGGACTGCATTACACTGGGTCATTGGGAGAGTCGGTCCTGGACTGTATTACACTGGGTCATTGGGAGAGTCGGTCCTGGACTGTATTACACTGGATCATTGGGAGAGTCGGTCCTGGATTATATTACACTGGGTCATTGGGAGAGTCGGTCCTGGACTGTATTACACTGGGTCATTGGGAGAGTCCGTCCTGGACTGTATTACACTGGGTCATTGGGAGAGTCGGTCCTGGACTGTATTACACTGGGTCATTGGGAGAGTCGGTCCTGGACTGTATTACACTGGATCATTGGGAGAGTCGGTCCTGGACTGTATTACACTGGGTCATTGGGAGATTCGGTCCTGGACTGTATTACTCTGGTTCATTGGGAGAGTCCGTCCTGGACTGTATTACACTGGGTCATTGGGAGAGTCGGTCCTGGACTGTATTACACTGGATCATTGGGAGAGTCGGTCCTGGACTGTATTACACTGGGTCATTGGGAGAGTCCGTCCTGGACTGTATTACACTGGGTCATTGGGAGAGTCGGTCCTGGACTGTATTACACTGGATCATTGGGAGAGTCGGTCCTGGACTGTATTACACTGGGTCATTGGGTGAGTCGGTCCTGGACTGTATTACACTGGATCATTGGGTGAGTCGGTCCTGGACTGTATTATACTGGGTCATTGGGAGAGTCGGTCCTGGACTGTATTACACTGGATCATTGGAAGAGTTGGTCCTGGACTGTATTACACTGGGTCATTGGGAGAGTCGGTCCTGGACTGTTTTACACTCGGTCATTGGTAGACTCGGTCCCGGACTGCAGTACACTGGGTCATTGGGAGTATCGGTCCTGGACTTTATTACACTGGATAATTGGAAGAGTCGGTCCTGGACTGCATTACACTGGGTCATTGGGAGAGTAGGACCGGGACTGTATTACACTGGGTCATTGGGAGAGTCGGTCCTGGACTGTATTACACTGGATCATTGGGAGCGTCGGTCCTGGACTGTATTACACTGGATCACTGGGAGAGTCGGTCCTGGACTGTATTACACTGGGTCATTGGGAGAGTCGGTCCTGGACTGTATTACACTGGGTCATTGGGAGAGTCGGTCCTGGACTGTATTACACTGGGTCATTGGGAGAGTCGGTCCTGGACTGTATTACACTGGGTCATTGGGAGAGTCGGTCCTGGACTGTATTACACTGGATCATTGGGAGAGTCGGTCCTCGACTGTATTACACTGGATCATTGGGAGAGTCGGTCCTGGAGTGCATTACACTGGGTTATTGGGAGAGTCGGTCCTGGACTGTATTACACTGGATCATTGGGAGAGTCGGTCCTGAACTGTATTACACTGAGTCATTGGGAGAGTCGGTCCTGGACTGTATTACACTGGGTCATTGGGAGAGTCGGTCCTGGACTGTATTACACTGGATCATTGGGCGAGTCGGTCCTGGATTGTATTACACTGGGTCATTGGGAGTGTCGGTCCTGGACTGTATTACACTGGATCATTGGGAGAGCCGGTCCTGGACTGTATTACAATGGATCATTGGGCGAGTCGGTCCTGGACTGTATTACACTGGGTCATTGGGAGAGTCGGTCCTGGACTGTATTACACTGGGTCATTGGGAGAGTCGGTCCTGGAATGTATTACACTGCATCATTGGGAGTGTCGGTCCTGGACTGTATTACACTGGGTCATTGGGTGAGTCGGTCCTGGACTGTATTACACTGGGTCATTGGGAGAGTCGGTCCTGGACTGTATAACACTGGGTCATTGTGAGAGTCGGTCCTGGACTGTTTTACACTTGGTCATTGGGAGAGTCGGTCCTGGACTGTATTACACTGGGTCATTGGGAGAGTCGGTCCTGCACTGTATTACAAAGGATCATTGGGAGTGTCCGTCCTGGACTGTATTACACTGGATTATTGGGAGAGTCGGTACTGGACTGTATTACACTGGATCATTGGGAGAGTCGGTCCTGGACTGTATTACACTGGGTCATTGGGAGAGTCGGTCCTGGACTGTATTACACTGGATCATTGGGAGAGTCGGTCCTCGACTGTATTACTCTGGATCATTGGGAGAGTCGGTCCTGGAGTGTATTAACCTGGATCATTGGGAGAGTCGGTCCTGGACTGTATTACACTGGATCATTGGTAGAGTCGGTCCTGGACTGTATTACACTGGATCATTGGGAGAGTCGGTCCTCGACTGTATTACACTGGATCATTGGGAGAGTCGGTCCTGGAGTGTATTACACTGGGTTATTGGGAGAGTCGGTCCTGGACTGTATTACACTGGATCATTGGGAGAGTCGGTCCTGGACTGTATTACACTGGGTCTTTGGGAGAGTCGGTCCTGGACTGCATTACACTGGATCATTGGGAGTGTCAGTCCTGGATTGTATTACACTGGATCATTGGGATAGTTGGTCCTGGACTGTATTACACTGGATCATTGGAAGAGTCGGTCCTGGCCTGTATTACACTGGATCATTGGGAGAGTCGGTCCTGGACTGTATTACAATGGGTCATTGGGAGAGTCGGTCCTTGACTGTATTACACTGGGTCATTGGGAGATTCGGTCCTGGACTGTATTACACTGGGTCATTGGGAGAGACGGTCCTGGACTGTATTACACTGGATCATTGGGAGAGTCAGTCCTGGACTGTATTACACTGGATCATTGGGCGAGTCGGTCCTCGACTGTATTACACTGAGTCATTGGGAGTGTCGGTCCTGGACTGTATTACACTGGATCATTGGGAGAGCCGGTCCTGGACTGTATTACAATGGATCATTGGGCGAGTCGGTCCTGGACTGTATTACACTGGGTCATTGGGAGAGTCGGTCCTGGACTGTATTACACTGGGTCATTGGGAGAGTCGGTCCTGGACTGTATTACACTGGATCATTGGGAGAGTCTGTCCGGACTGTATTACACTGGGTCATTGGGAGAGTCGGTCCTGGACTGTATTGCACTGGGTCATTGGGAGAGTCGGTCCTGGACTGTATTACACTGGGTCATTGAGAGAGTCGGTCCTGGACTGTTTTACACTTGGTCATTGGGAGAATCGGTCCTGGACTGTATTACACTGGGTCATTGGGAGAGTCGGTCCTGCACTGTATTACAAAGGATCATTGGGAGTGTCCGTCTTGGACTGTATTACACTGGATCATTGGGAGAGTCGGTACTGGACTGTATTACACTGGATCATTGGGAGAGTCGGTCCTGGACTGTATTACACTGGATCATTGGGAGAGTCGGTCCTGGACTGTATTACACTGGATCATTGGGAGAGTCGGTCCTCGACTGTATTACACTGGATCATTGGGAGAGTCGGTCCTGGACTGTATTACACTGGGTCATTGGGAGAGTCGGTCCTGGACTGTATTACACTGGGTTATTGGGAGAGTCGGTCCTGGGCTGTATTACACAGGATCATTGGGAGAGTCGGTCCTGGACTTCATTACACTGGATCATTGGGAGTGTCAGTCCTGGATTGCATTACACTGGATCATTGGGAGAGTTGGTCCCGGAATGTATTACACTGGATCATTGGGAGAGTCGGTCCTGGACTGTATTACACTGGGTCATTGGGAGAGTCGGTCCTTGACTGTATTACACTGGGTCATTGGGAGATTCGGTCCTGGACTGTATTACACTGGGTCATTGGGAGAGACGGTCCTGGACTGTATTACACTGGATCATTGGGAGAGTCAGTCCTGGACTGTATTACACTGGGTCATTGGGAGAGTCGGTCCTTGACTGTATTACACTGGGTCATTGGCAGAGTCGGTCCTGGACTGTATTACACTGGATCATTGGGAGAGTCGGTCCTGGACTGTATTACACTGGATCATTGGAAGAGTCGGTCCTGGACTGTATTACACTGTGTCATTGGGAGAGTCGGTCCTGGACTGTATTACACTGGATCATTGGAAGAGTCGGTCCTGGACTGTATTACACTGTGTCATTGGGAGAGTCGGTCCTGGACTGTATTACACTGAGTCATTGGGAGAGTCCGTCCTGGACTGTATTACACTGGGTCATTGGGAGAGTCGGTCCTGGAATGTATTACACTGGGTCATTGGGAGAGTCGGTCCTGGAATGTATTACACTGGATCATTGGGACAGTCGGTCCTGGACTGTTTTACACTGGGTCATTGGGGGAGTCGGTCCTGGACTGTATTACACTGGATCATTGGGAGAGTCGGTCCTGGACTGTATTACACTGGATCATTGGGAGAGTCGGTCCTGGACTATATTACACTGGGACATTGGGGGAGTCGGTCCTGGACTGTATTACACTGGATCATTGGGAGAGTCGGTCCTGGACTGTATTACACTGGATCATTGGGAGAGTCGGTCCTGGACTGTATTACACTGGGTCATTGGGAGAGTCGGTCCTGGACTGTATTACACTGGGTCATTGGGAGAGCCGGTCCTGGACTGTTTTACACTGGGTCATTGGGAGAGTCGGTCCTTTACTGTATTACACTGGCTCATTGGGAGAGTCGGTCCTGGACTATATTACACTGGGACATTGGGTGAGTCGATCCTGGACTGTATTACACTGGAACATTGGGAGAGTCGGTCCTGGACTTTATTACACTGGGTCATTGGGAGAGTCGGTCCTGGAATGTATTACACTGGGTCATTGGGAGAGTCAGTCCTGGACTGCATTACACTGGGTCATTGGGAGAGTCGGTCCTGGACTGTATTACACTGGGTCATTGGGAGATTCGGTCCTGGACTGTATTACACTGGTTCATTGGGAGAGTCCGTCCTGGACTGTATTACACTGGGTCATTGGGAGAGTCGGTCCTGGACTGTATTACACTGGATCATTGGGAGAGTCGGTCCTGGACTGTATTACACTGGGTCATTGGGAGAGTCGGTCCTGGACTGTATTACACTGGGTCATTGGGAGAGTCGGTCCTGGACTGCATTACACTGGATCATTGGGTGAGTCGGTCCTGGACTGTATTATACTGGATCATTGGGAGAGTCGGTCCTGGACTGTATTACACTGGATCATTGGAAGAGTCGGTCCTGGACTGTATTACACTGGGTCATTGGGAGAGTCGGTCCTGGACTGTTTTACACTCGGTCATTGGTAGACTCGGTCCCGGACTGTAGTACACTGGGTCATTGGGAGTGTCGGTCCTGGACTTTATTACACTGGATAATTGGGAGAGTCGGTCCTGGACTGTATTACACTGGGTCATTGGGAGAGTAGGACCTGGACTGTATTACACTGGGTCATTGGGAGAGTCGGTCCTGGACTGTATTACACTGGATCATTGGGAGCGTCGGTCCTGGACTGTATTACACTGGGTCATTGGGAGAGTCGGTCCTGGACTGTATTACACTGGGTCATTGGGAGAGTCGGTCCTGGACTGTATTACACTGGGTCATTGGGAGAGTCGGTCCTGGACTGTATTACACTGGATCATTGGGAGAGTCGGTCCTCGACTGTATTACACTGGATCATTGGGAGAGTCGGTCCTGGAGTGCATTACACTGGGTTATTGGGAGAGTCGGTCCTGGACTGTATTACACTGGATCATTGGGAGAGTCGGTCCTGAACTGTATTACACTGGGTCATTGGGAGAGTCGGTCCTGGACTGTATTACACTGGGTCATTGGGAGAGTCGGTCCTGGACTGTATTACACTGGATCATTGGGCGAGTCGGTCCTGGACTGTATTACACTGAGTCATTGGGAGTGTCGGTCCTGGACTGTATTACACTGGGTCATTGGGAGAATCGGTCCTGGACTGTATTACACTGGGTCATTGGGAGAGTCGGTCCTGGACTGTATTACACTGGGTCATTGGGAGAGTCGGTCCTGGACTGTATTACACTGGGTCATTGGGTGAGTCGGTCCTGGACTGTATTACACTGGGTCATTGGGAGAGTCGGTCCTGGACTGTATAACACTGGGTCATTGCGAGAGTCGGTCCTGGACTGTTTTACACTTGGTCATTGGGAGAGTCGGTCCTGGACTGTATTACACTGGGTCATTGGGAGAGTCGGTCCTGCACTGTATTACAAAGGATCATTGGGAGTGTCCGTCCTGGACTGTATTACACTGGATTATTGGGAGAGTCGGTACTGGACTGTATTACACTGGATCATTGGGAGAGTCGGTCCTGGACTCTATTACACTGGATCATTGGGAGAGTCGGTCCTGGACTGTATTACACTGGATCATTGGGAGAGTCGGTCCTCGACTGTATTACACTGGATCATTGGGAGAGTCGGTCCTGGAGTGTATTACACTGGGTTATTGGGAGAGTCGGTCCTGGACTGTATTACACTGGATCATTGGGAGAGTCGGTCCTGGACTGTATTACACTGGGTCTTTGGGAGAGTCGGTCCTGGACTGCATTACACTGGATCATTGGGAGTGTCAGTCCTGGATTGTATTACACTGGATCATTGGGAGAGTTGGTCCTGGACTGTATTACACTGGATCATTGGAAGAGTCGGTCCTGGCCTGTATTACACTGGATCATTGGGAGAGTCGGTCCTGGACTGTATTACAATGGGTCATTGGGAGAGTCGGTCCTTGACTGTATTACACTGGGTCATTGGGAGATTCGGTCCTGGACTGTATTACACTGGGTCATTGGGAGAGACGGTCCTGGACTGTATTACACTGGATCATTGGGAGAGTCAGTCCTGGACTGTATTACACTGGATCATTGGGCGAGTCGGTCCTGGACTGTATTACACTGAGTCATTGGGAGTGTCGGTCCTGGACTGTATTACACTGGATCATTGGGAGAGCCGCTCCTGGACTGTATTACAATGGATCATTGGGCGAGTCGGTCCTGGACTGTATTACACTGGGTCATTGGGAGAGTCGGTCCTGGACTGTATTACACTGGGTCATTGGGAGAGTCGGTCCTGGACTGTATTACACTGGATCATTGGGAGAGTCTGTCCTGGACTGTATTACACTGGGTCATTGGGAGAGTCGGTCCTGGACTGTATTGCACTGGGTCATTGGGAGAGTCGGTCCTGGACTGTATTACACTGGGTCATTGAGAGAGTCGGTCCTGGAGTGTTTTACACTTGGTCATTGGGAGAATCGGTCCTGGACTGTATTACACTGGGTCATTGGGAGAGTCGGTCCTGCACTGTATTACAAAGGATCATTGGGAGTGTCCGTCCTGGACTGTATTACACTGGATCATTGGGAGAGTCGGTACTGGACTGTATTACACTGGATCATTGGGAGAGTCGGTCCTGGACTGTATTACACTGGATCATTGGGAGAGTCGGTCCTGGACTGTATTACACTGGATCATTGGGAGAGTCGGTCCTCGACTGTATTACACTGGATCATTGGGAGAGTCGGTCCTGGAGTGCATTACACTGGGTTACTGGGAGAGTCGGTCCTGGACTGTATTACACTGGATCATTGGGAGAGTCGGTCCTGAACTGTATTACACTGGGTCATTGGGAGAGTCGGTCCTGGACTTCATTACACTGGATCATTGGGAGTGTCAGTCCTGGATTGCATTACACTGGATCATTGGGAGAGTTGGTCCCGGAATGTATTACACTGGATCATTGGGAGAGTCGGTCCTGGACTGTATTACACTGGGTCATTGGGAGAGTCGGTCCTGGACTGTATTACACTGGGTCATTGGGAGAGTCGGTCCTGGACTGTATTACACTGTGTCATTGGGAGAGTCGGTCCTGGACTGTATTACACTGGGTCATTGGGAGATTCGGTCCTGGACTGTATTACACTGGGTCATTGGGAGAGACGGTCCTGGACTGTATTACACTGGATCATTGGGAGAGTCAGTCCTGGACTGTATTACACTGGGTCATTGGGAGAGTCGGTCCTTGACTGTATTACACTGGGTCATTGGCAGAGTCGGTCCTGGACTGTATTACACTGGATCATTGGAAGAGTCGGTCCTGGACTGTATTACACTGTGTCATTGGGAGAGTCGGTCCTGGACTGTATTACACTGGGTCATTGGGAGAGTCGGTCCTGGACTGTATTACACTGGATCATTGGGAGAGTCGGTCCTGGACTGTATTGCACTGGGTCATTGGGAGAGTCGGTCCTGGACTGTATTACACTGGGACATTGGGTGAGTCGGTCCTGGAATGTATTACACTGGATCATTGGGACAGTCGGTCCTGGACTGTTTTACACTGGGTCATTGGGAGAGTCGGTCCTGGAATGTATTACACTGGATCATTGGAAGAGTCGGTCCTGGACTGTATTACACTGGGTCATTGGGAGAGACGGTCCTGGACTGTATTACACTGGGTCATTGGGAGAGTCGATCCTGGACTGTATTACACTGGGTCATTGGGAGAGTCCGTCCTGGACTGTATTACACTGGGACATTGGGAGAGTCAGACCTGGACTGTATTACACTGGGTCATTGGGAGAGTCGATCCTGGACTGTATTACACTGGGTCATTGGGAGAGTCGGTCCTGGACTGTATTACGCTGGGTCATTGGGAGAGTCGGTCCTGGACTGTATTACACTGGGTCATTGGAAGAGTCGGTCCTGGATTGTATTACACTGGATCATTGGGAGAGTCGGTCCTGGACTGTATTACCCTGGGTCATTGGGAGAGTTGGTCCTGGACTGTATTACACTGGGTCATTGGGAGAGTCGGTCCTGGACTGTATTACACTGGATCATTGGGAGAGTCGGTCCTGGACTGTATTACACTGGGTCATTGGGAGAGTCGGTCCTGGACTGTATTACGCTGGGTCATTGGGAGAGTCGGTCCTGGACTGTATTACACTGAATCATTGGGAGAGTCGGTCCTGGACTGTATCACACTGGGTCATTGGGTGAGTCGGTCCGGGACTGTATTACACTGGGTCATTGGGAGAGTCGGTCCTGGACTGTATTACACTGGATCATTGGGAGAGTCGGTCCTGGACTGTATCACACTGGGTCATTGGGTGAGTCGGTCCAGGACTGTATTACACTGGGTCATTGGGAGAGTCGGTCCTGGACTGTATTACACTGGATCATTGGGAGAGTCGGTCCTGGACTGTATTACACTGGGTCATTGGGAGAGTCGGTCCTGGACTGTATTACACTGGATCATTGGAAGAGTCGGTCCTGGACTGTATTACATTGGGTCATTGGGAGAGTCGGTCATGGACTGTTTTACACTCGGTCATTGGTGGACTCGGTCCTGGACTGTATGACACTGGGTCATTGGGAGTGTCGGTCCTGGACTTTATTACACTGGATCATTAGGAGAGTCGGTCCTGGACTGTATTACACTGGGTCCATTGGGAGAGTCGGACCTGGACTGTATTACACTGGGTCATTGGGAGAGTCGGTCCTGGACTGTATTACACTGGATCAATGGGAGAGTCGGTCCTGGACTGTATTACACTGGATCACTGGGAGAGTCAGTCCTGGATTGTATTACACTGGGTCATTGGGAGAGTCGGTCCTGGACTGTATTACACTGGGTCATTGGGAGAGTCGGTCCTGGACTGTATTACACTGGGTCATTGGGAGAGTCGGTCCTGGATTGTATTACACTGGATCATTGGGAGAGTCGGTCCTGGACTGTATTACACTGGGTCATTGGGAGAGTCGGTCCTGGACTGTATTACACTGGGTCATTGGAAGACTCGGTCCTGGACTGTATTACCCTGGGTCATTGGGAGAGTCGGTCCTGGACTGTATTACACTGGGTCATTGGGAGAGTCGGTCCTGGACTCTATTACACTGGGTCATTGGGAGAGTCGGTCCTGGACTGTATTACACTGGGTCATTGGGAGAGTCGGTCCTGGACTGTATTACACTGTGTCATTGGGAGAGTCGGTCCTGGACTTTATTACATTGGGATTTTGGGAGAGTCGGTCCTGGACTGTATTACACTGGGTCATTGGGAGAGTTGGTCCTGGACTGTATTACACTGGGTCATTGGGAGAGTCGGTCCTGGACTGTATTACACTGGGTCACTGGGAGTGTTGGCCCTGGACTGTATTACACTGGGTCATTGGGAGAGTCGGTCCTGGACTGTATTACACTGGGTCATTGGCAGAGTCGTTCCTGGACTGTATTACACTGGATCATTGGGAGAGTCGGTCCTGGACTGTATTACACTGGGTCATTGGGAGAGTCGTCCTGGACTGTTTTACACTGGGTCATTGGAAGAGTCCGTCCGTGACTGTATTACACTGGATCATTGGGAGAGTCGGTCCTGGACTGTATTACACTGGCTCATTGGGAGAGTCGGTCCTGGACTGTATTACACTGGATCATTGGGAGAGTCGGTCCTGGACTATATTACTCTGGGTCATTGGAAGAGTCCGTCCTGGACTGTATTACACTGGGTAATTGGGAGATTCGGTCCAGGACTGTATTACACTCGGTCATTGGGAGACTCGGTCCTGGACTGTATTACACTGGGTCATTGTGGGAGTCGGTCCTGGATTGTATTACACTGGGTCATTGGGAGAGTCGGTCCTGGACTGTATTACACTGGATCATTGGGAGAGTCGGTCCTGGACTGCATTGCACTGGATCATTGGGAGTGTCAGTCCTGGATTGTATTACACCGGATCATTGGGAGAGTTGGTCCTGGACTGTATTACACTGGATCATTGGAAGAGTCGGTCCTGGCCTGTATTACACTGGATCATTGGGAGAGTCGGTCCTGGACTGTATTACAATGGGTCATTGGGAGAGTCGGTCCTTGACTGTATTACACTGGGTCATTGGGAGATTCGGTCCTGGACTGTATTACACTGGGTCATTGGGAGAGACGGTCCTGGACTGTATTACACTGGATCATTGGGAGAGTCAGTCCTGGACTGTATTACACTGGATCATTGGGCGAGTCGGTCCTGGAATGTATTACACTGAGTCATTGGGAGTGTCGGTCCTGGACTGTATTACACTGGATCATTGGGAGAGCCGGTCCTGGACTGTATTACAATGGATCATTGGGCGAGTCGGTCCTGGACTGTATTACACTGGGTCATTGGGAGAGTCGGTCCTGGACTGTATTACACTGGGTCATTGGGAGAGTCGGTCCTGGACTGTATTACACTGGATCATTGGGAGAGTCTGTCCTGGACTGTATTACACTGGGTCATTGGGAGAGTCGGTCCTGGACTGTATTGCACTGGGTCATTGGGAGAGTCGGTCCTGGACTGTATTACACTGGGTCATTGAGAGAGTCGGTCCTGGACTGTTTTACACTTGGTCATTGGGAGAATCGGTCCTGGACTGTATTACACTGGGTCATTGGGAGAGTCGGTCCTGCACTGTATTACAAAGGATCATTGGGAGTGTCCGTCCTGGACTGTATTACACTGGATCATTGGGAGAGTCGGTACTGGACTGTATTACACTGGATCATTGGGAGAGTCGGTCCTGGACTGTATTACACTGGATCATTGGGAGAGTCGGTCCTGGACTGTATTACACTGGATCATTGGGAGAGTCGGTCCTCGACTGTATTACACTGGATCATTGGGAGAGTCGGTCCTGGAGTGCATTACACTGGGTTATTGGGAGAGTCGGTCCTGGACTGTATTACACTGGATCATTGGGAGAGTCGGTCCTGAACTGTATTACACTGGGTCATTGGGAGAGTCGGTCCTGGACTTCATTACACTGGATCATTGGGAGTGTCAGTCCTGGATTGCATTACACTGGATCATTGGGAGAGTTGGTCCCGGAATGTATTACACTGGATCATTGGGAGAGTCGGTCCTGGCCTGTATTACACTGGATGTTTAAGAGAGTCGGTCCTGGACTGTATTACACTGGGTCATTGGGAGAGTCGGTCCTTGACTGTATTACACTGGGTCATTGGGAGATTCGGTCCTGGACTGTATTACACTGGGTCATTGGGAGAGACGGTCCTGGACTGTATTACACTGGATCATTGGGAGAGTCAGTCCTGGACTGTATTACACTGGGTCATTGGGAGAGTCGGTCCTTGACTGTATTACACTGGGTCATTGGGAGAGTCGGTCCTGGACTGTATTACACTGGATCATTGGAAGAGTCGGTCCTGGACTGTATTACACTGGGTCATTGGGAGAGTCGGTCCTGGACTGTATTACACTGGATCATTGGGAGAGTCGGTCCTGGACTGTATTGCACTGGATCATTGGAAGAGTCGGTCCTGGACTGTATTACACTCGGTCATTGGGAGAGTCGGTCCTGGACTGTATTACACTGGGTCATTGGGAGAGTCGGTCTTGGGCTGTATTACACTGGATCATTGGGACAGTCGGTCCTGGACTGTTTTACACTGGATCATTGGGAGAGTCGGTCCTGGACTGTATTACATTGGGTCATTGGGAGAGTCGGTCCTGGACTGTATTACACTGGGTCATTGGGAGAGCCGGTCCTGGACTGTATTACACTGGATCATTGGGTGAGTCGGTCCTGGACTATATTACACTGGATCATTGGGAGAGTCGGTCCTGGACTGTATTACACTGGGTCATTGGGAGAGTCGGTCCTGGACTGTATTACACTGGGTCATTGGGAGAGTCGGTCCTGGACTATATTACACTGGATCATTGGGAGAGTCGGTCCTGGACTGTATTACACTGGATCATTGGGAGAGTCGGTCCTGGACTGTATTACACTGGGTCATTGGGAGAGTCGGTCCTGGACTGTATTACACTGGGTCATTGGGACAGTCGGTCCTGGACTGTTTTACACTGAGTCATTGGGAGAGTCGGTCCTGGACTGTATTACACTGGGTCATTGGGAGAGTCAGTCCTGGACTGCATTACACTGGGTCATTGGGAGAGTCGGTCCTGGACTGTATTACACTGGGTCATTGGGAGAGTCGGTCCTGGATTGTATTACACTGGGTCATTGGGAGAGTCGGTCCTGGACTGTATTACACTGGATCATTGGGAGAGTCGGTCCTGGATTGTATTACACTGGGTCATTGGGAGAGTCGGTCCTGGACTGTATTACACTGGGTCATTGGGAGAGTCAGTCCTGGACTGCATTACACTGGGTCATTGGGAGAGTCGGTCCTGGACTGTATTACACTGGGTCATTGGGAGAGTCGGTCCTGGACTGTATTACACTGGATCATTGGGAGAGTCGGTCCTGGATTATATTACACTGGGTCATTGGGAGAGTCGGTCCTGGACTGTATTACACTGGGTCATTGGGAGAGTCCGTCCTGGACTGTATTACACTGGGTCATTGGGAGAGTCGGTCCTGGACTGTATTACACTGGGTCATTGGGAGAGTCGGTCCTGGACTGTATTACACTGGATCATTGGGAGAGTCGGTCCTGGACTGTATTACACTGGGTCATTGGGAGATTCGGTCCTGGACTGTATTACTCTGGTTCATTGGGAGAGTCCGTCCTGGACTGTATTACACTGGGTCATTGGGAGAGTCGGTCCTGGACTGTATTACACTGGATCATTGGGAGAGTCGGTCCTGGACTGTATTACACTGGGTCATTGGGAGAGTCCGTCCTGGACTGTATTACACTGGGTCATTGGGAGAGTCGGTCCTGGACTGTATTACACTGGATCATTGGGAGAGTCGGTCCTGGACTGTATTACACTGGGTCATTGGGTGAGTCGGTCCTGGACTGTATTACACTGGATCATTGGGTGAGTCGGTCCTGGACTGTATTATACTGGGTCATTGGGAGAGTCGGTCCTGGACTGTATTACACTGGATCATTGGAAGAGTTGGTCCTGGACTGTATTACACTGGGTCATTGGGAGAGTCGGTCCTGGACTGTTTTACACTCGGTCATTGGTAGACTCGGTCCCGGACTGCAGTACACTGGGTCATTGGGAGTATCGGTCCTGGACTTTATTACACTGGATAATTGGAAGAGTCGGTCCTGGACTGCATTACACTGGGTCATTGGGAGAGTAGGACCGGGACTGTATTACACTGGGTCATTGGGAGAGTCGGTCCTGGACTGTATTACACTGGATCATTGGGAGCGTCGGTCCTGGACTGTATTACACTGGATCACTGGGAGAGTCGGTCCTGGACTGTATTACACTGGGTCATTGGGAGAGTCGGTCCTGGACTGTATTACACTGGGTCATTGGGAGAGTCGGTCCTGGACTGTATTACACTGGGTCATTGGGAGAGTCGGTCCTGGACTGTATTACACTGGGTCATTGGGAGAGTCGGTCCTGGACTGTATTACACTGGATCATTGGGAGAGTCGGTCCTCGACTGTATTACACTGGATCATTGGGAGAGTCGGTCCTGGAGTGCATTACACTGGGTTATTGGGAGAGTCGGTCCTGGACTGTATTACACTGGATCATTGGGAGAGTCGGTCCTGAACTGTATTACACTGAGTCATTGGGAGAGTCGGTCCTGGACTGTATTACACTGGGTCATTGGGAGAGTCGGTCCTGGACTGTATTACACTGGATCATTGGGCGAGTCGGTCCTGGATTGTATTACACTGGGTCATTGGGAGTGTCGGTCCTGGACTGTATTACACTGGATCATTGGGAGAGCCGGTCCTGGACTGTATTACAATGGATCATTGGGCGAGTCGGTCCTGGACTGTATTACACTGGGTCATTGGGAGAGTCGGTCCTGGACTGTATTACACTGGGTCATTGGGAGAGTCGGTCCTGGAATGTATTACACTGCATCATTGGGAGTGTCGGTCCTGGACTGTATTACACTGGGTCATTGGGTGAGTCGGTCCTGGACTGTATTACACTGGGTCATTGGGAGAGTCGGTCCTGGACTGTATAACACTGGGTCATTGTGAGAGTCGGTCCTGGACTGTTTTACACTTGGTCATTGGGAGAGTCGGTCCTGGACTGTATTACACTGGGTCATTGGGAGAGTCGGTCCTGCACTGTATTACAAAGGATCATTGGGAGTGTCCGTCCTGGACTGTATTACACTGGATTATTGGGAGAGTCGGTACTGGACTGTATTACACTGGATCATTGGGAGAGTCGGTCCTGGACTGTATTACACTGGGTCATTGGGAGAGTCGGTCCTGGACTGTATTACACTGGATCATTGGGAGAGTCGGTCCTCGACTGTATTACTCTGGATCATTGGGAGAGTCGGTCCTGGAGTGTATTAACCTGGATCATTGGGAGAGTCGGTCCTGGACTGTATTACACTGGATCATTGGTAGAGTCGGTCCTGGACTGTATTACACTGGATCATTGGGAGAGTCGGTCCTCGACTGTATTACACTGGATCATTGGGAGAGTCGGTCCTGGAGTGTATTACACTGGGTTATTGGGAGAGTCGGTCCTGGACTGTATTACACTGGATCATTGGGAGAGTCGGTCCTGGACTGTATTACACTGGGTCTTTGGGAGAGTCGGTCCTGGACTGCATTACACTGGATCATTGGGAGTGTCAGTCCTGGATTGTATTACACTGGATCATTGGGATAGTTGGTCCTGGACTGTATTACACTGGATCATTGGAAGAGTCGGTCCTGGCCTGTATTACACTGGATCATTGGGAGAGTCGGTCCTGGACTGTATTACAATGGGTCATTGGGAGAGTCGGTCCTTGACTGTATTACACTGGGTCATTGGGAGATTCGGTCCTGGACTGTATTACACTGGGTCATTGGGAGAGACGGTCCTGGACTGTATTACACTGGATCATTGGGAGAGTCAGTCCTGGACTGTATTACACTGGATCATTGGGCGAGTCGGTCCTCGACTGTATTACACTGAGTCATTGGGAGTGTCGGTCCTGGACTGTATTACACTGGATCATTGGGAGAGCCGGTCCTGGACTGTATTACAATGGATCATTGGGCGAGTCGGTCCTGGACTGTATTACACTGGGTCATTGGGAGAGTCGGTCCTGGACTGTATTACACTGGGTCATTGGGAGAGTCGGTCCTGGACTGTATTACACTGGATCATTGGGAGAGTCTGTCCGGACTGTATTACACTGGGTCATTGGGAGAGTCGGTCCTGGACTGTATTGCACTGGGTCATTGGGAGAGTCGGTCCTGGACTGTATTACACTGGGTCATTGAGAGAGTCGGTCCTGGACTGTTTTACACTTGGTCATTGGGAGAATCGGTCCTGGACTGTATTACACTGGGTCATTGGGAGAGTCGGTCCTGCACTGTATTACAAAGGATCATTGGGAGTGTCCGTCTTGGACTGTATTACACTGGATCATTGGGAGAGTCGGTACTGGACTGTATTACACTGGATCATTGGGAGAGTCGGTCCTGGACTGTATTACACTGGATCATTGGGAGAGTCGGTCCTGGACTGTATTACACTGGATCATTGGGAGAGTCGGTCCTCGACTGTATTACACTGGATCATTGGGAGAGTCGGTCCTGGACTGTATTACACTGGGTCATTGGGAGAGTCGGTCCTGGACTGTATTACACTGGGTTATTGGGAGAGTCGGTCCTGGGCTGTATTACACAGGATCATTGGGAGAGTCGGTCCTGGACTTCATTACACTGGATCATTGGGAGTGTCAGTCCTGGATTGCATTACACTGGATCATTGGGAGAGTTGGTCCCGGAATGTATTACACTGGATCATTGGGAGAGTCGGTCCTGGACTGTATTACACTGGGTCATTGGGAGAGTCGGTCCTTGACTGTATTACACTGGGTCATTGGGAGATTCGGTCCTGGACTGTATTACACTGGGTCATTGGGAGAGACGGTCCTGGACTGTATTACACTGGATCATTGGGAGAGTCAGTCCTGGACTGTATTACACTGGGTCATTGGGAGAGTCGGTCCTTGACTGTATTACACTGGGTCATTGGCAGAGTCGGTCCTGGACTGTATTACACTGGATCATTGGGAGAGTCGGTCCTGGACTGTATTACACTGGATCATTGGAAGAGTCGGTCCTGGACTGTATTACACTGTGTCATTGGGAGAGTCGGTCCTGGACTGTATTACACTGGATCATTGGAAGAGTCGGTCCTGGACTGTATTACACTGTGTCATTGGGAGAGTCGGTCCTGGACTGTATTACACTGAGTCATTGGGAGAGTCCGTCCTGGACTGTATTACACTGGGTCATTGGGAGAGTCGGTCCTGGAATGTATTACACTGGGTCATTGGGAGAGTCGGTCCTGGAATGTATTACACTGGATCATTGGGACAGTCGGTCCTGGACTGTTTTACACTGGGTCATTGGGGGAGTCGGTCCTGGACTGTATTACACTGGATCATTGGGAGAGTCGGTCCTGGACTGTATTACACTGGATCATTGGGAGAGTCGGTCCTGGACTATATTACACTGGGACATTGGGGGAGTCGGTCCTGGACTGTATTACACTGGATCATTGGGAGAGTCGGTCCTGGACTGTATTACACTGGATCATTGGGAGAGTCGGTCCTGGACTGTATTACACTGGGTCATTGGGAGAGTCGGTCCTGGACTGTATTACACTGGGTCATTGGGAGAGCCGGTCCTGGACTGTTTTACACTGGGTCATTGGGAGAGTCGGTCCTTTACTGTATTACACTGGCTCATTGGGAGAGTCGGTCCTGGACTATATTACACTGGGACATTGGGTGAGTCGATCCTGGACTGTATTACACTGGAACATTGGGAGAGTCGGTCCTGGACTTTATTACACTGGGTCATTGGGAGAGTCGGTCCTGGAATGTATTACACTGGGTCATTGGGAGAGTCAGTCCTGGACTGCATTACACTGGGTCATTGGGAGAGTCGGTCCTGGACTGTATTACACTGGGTCATTGGGAGATTCGGTCCTGGACTGTATTACACTGGTTCATTGGGAGAGTCCGTCCTGGACTGTATTACACTGGGTCATTGGGAGAGTCGGTCCTGGACTGTATTACACTGGATCATTGGGAGAGTCGGTCCTGGACTGTATTACACTGGGTCATTGGGAGAGTCGGTCCTGGACTGTATTACACTGGGTCATTGGGAGAGTCGGTCCTGGACTGCATTACACTGGATCATTGGGTGAGTCGGTCCTGGACTGTATTATACTGGATCATTGGGAGAGTCGGTCCTGGACTGTATTACACTGGATCATTGGAAGAGTCGGTCCTGGACTGTATTACACTGGGTCATTGGGAGAGTCGGTCCTGGACTGTTTTACACTCGGTCATTGGTAGACTCGGTCCCGGACTGTAGTACACTGGGTCATTGGGAGTGTCGGTCCTGGACTTTATTACACTGGATAATTGGGAGAGTCGGTCCTGGACTGTATTACACTGGGTCATTGGGAGAGTAGGACCTGGACTGTATTACACTGGGTCATTGGGAGAGTCGGTCCTGGACTGTATTACACTGGATCATTGGGAGCGTCGGTCCTGGACTGTATTACACTGGGTCATTGGGAGAGTCGGTCCTGGACTGTATTACACTGGGTCATTGGGAGAGTCGGTCCTGGACTGTATTACACTGGGTCATTGGGAGAGTCGGTCCTGGACTGTATTACACTGGATCATTGGGAGAGTCGGTCCTCGACTGTATTACACTGGATCATTGGGAGAGTCGGTCCTGGAGTGCATTACACTGGGTTATTGGGAGAGTCGGTCCTGGACTGTATTACACTGGATCATTGGGAGAGTCGGTCCTGAACTGTATTACACTGGGTCATTGGGAGAGTCGGTCCTGGACTGTATTACACTGGGTCATTGGGAGAGTCGGTCCTGGACTGTATTACACTGGATCATTGGGCGAGTCGGTCCTGGACTGTATTACACTGAGTCATTGGGAGTGTCGGTCCTGGACTGTATTACACTGGGTCATTGGGAGAATCGGTCCTGGACTGTATTACACTGGGTCATTGGGAGAGTCGGTCCTGGACTGTATTACACTGGGTCATTGGGAGAGTCGGTCCTGGACTGTATTACACTGGGTCATTGGGTGAGTCGGTCCTGGACTGTATTACACTGGGTCATTGGGAGAGTCGGTCCTGGACTGTATAACACTGGGTCATTGCGAGAGTCGGTCCTGGACTGTTTTACACTTGGTCATTGGGAGAGTCGGTCCTGGACTGTATTACACTGGGTCATTGGGAGAGTCGGTCCTGCACTGTATTACAAAGGATCATTGGGAGTGTCCGTCCTGGACTGTATTACACTGGATTATTGGGAGAGTCGGTACTGGACTGTATTACACTGGATCATTGGGAGAGTCGGTCCTGGACTCTATTACACTGGATCATTGGGAGAGTCGGTCCTGGACTGTATTACACTGGATCATTGGGAGAGTCGGTCCTCGACTGTATTACACTGGATCATTGGGAGAGTCGGTCCTGGAGTGTATTACACTGGGTTATTGGGAGAGTCGGTCCTGGACTGTATTACACTGGATCATTGGGAGAGTCGGTCCTGGACTGTATTACACTGGGTCTTTGGGAGAGTCGGTCCTGGACTGCATTACACTGGATCATTGGGAGTGTCAGTCCTGGATTGTATTACACTGGATCATTGGGAGAGTTGGTCCTGGACTGTATTACACTGGATCATTGGAAGAGTCGGTCCTGGCCTGTATTACACTGGATCATTGGGAGAGTCGGTCCTGGACTGTATTACAATGGGTCATTGGGAGAGTCGGTCCTTGACTGTATTACACTGGGTCATTGGGAGATTCGGTCCTGGACTGTATTACACTGGGTCATTGGGAGAGACGGTCCTGGACTGTATTACACTGGATCATTGGGAGAGTCAGTCCTGGACTGTATTACACTGGATCATTGGGCGAGTCGGTCCTGGACTGTATTACACTGAGTCATTGGGAGTGTCGGTCCTGGACTGTATTACACTGGATCATTGGGAGAGCCGCTCCTGGACTGTATTACAATGGATCATTGGGCGAGTCGGTCCTGGACTGTATTACACTGGGTCATTGGGAGAGTCGGTCCTGGACTGTATTACACTGGGTCATTGGGAGAGTCGGTCCTGGACTGTATTACACTGGATCATTGGGAGAGTCTGTCCTGGACTGTATTACACTGGGTCATTGGGAGAGTCGGTCCTGGACTGTATTGCACTGGGTCATTGGGAGAGTCGGTCCTGGACTGTATTACACTGGGTCATTGAGAGAGTCGGTCCTGGAGTGTTTTACACTTGGTCATTGGGAGAATCGGTCCTGGACTGTATTACACTGGGTCATTGGGAGAGTCGGTCCTGCACTGTATTACAAAGGATCATTGGGAGTGTCCGTCCTGGACTGTATTACACTGGATCATTGGGAGAGTCGGTACTGGACTGTATTACACTGGATCATTGGGAGAGTCGGTCCTGGACTGTATTACACTGGATCATTGGGAGAGTCGGTCCTGGACTGTATTACACTGGATCATTGGGAGAGTCGGTCCTCGACTGTATTACACTGGATCATTGGGAGAGTCGGTCCTGGAGTGCATTACACTGGGTTACTGGGAGAGTCGGTCCTGGACTGTATTACACTGGATCATTGGGAGAGTCGGTCCTGAACTGTATTACACTGGGTCATTGGGAGAGTCGGTCCTGGACTTCATTACACTGGATCATTGGGAGTGTCAGTCCTGGATTGCATTACACTGGATCATTGGGAGAGTTGGTCCCGGAATGTATTACACTGGATCATTGGGAGAGTCGGTCCTGGACTGTATTACACTGGGTCATTGGGAGAGTCGGTCCTGGACTGTATTACACTGGGTCATTGGGAGAGTCGGTCCTGGACTGTATTACACTGTGTCATTGGGAGAGTCGGTCCTGGACTGTATTACACTGGGTCATTGGGAGATTCGGTCCTGGACTGTATTACACTGGGTCATTGGGAGAGACGGTCCTGGACTGTATTAAACTGGATCATTGGGAGAGTCAGTCCTGGACTGTATTACACTGGGTCATTGGGAGAGTCGGTCCTTGACTGTATTACACTGGGTCATTGGCAGAGTCGGTCCTGGACTGTATTACACTGGATCATTGGAAGAGTCGGTCCTGGACTGTATTACACTGTGTCATTGGGAGAGTCGGTCCTGGACTGTATTACACTGGGTCATTGGGAGAGTCGGTCCTGGACTGTATTACACTGGATCATTGGGAGAGTCGGTCCTGGACTGTATTGCACTGGGTCATTGGGAGAGTCGGTCCTGGACTGTATTACACTGGGACATTGGGTGAGTCGGTCCTGGAATGTATTACACTGGATCATTGGGACAGTCGGTCCTGGACTGTTTTACACTGGGTCATTGGGAGAGTCGGTCCTGGAATGTATTACACTGGATCATTGGAAGAGTCGGTCCTGGACTGTATTACACTGGGTCATTGGGAGAGACGGTCCTGGACTGTATTACACTGGATCATTGGGAGAGTCGGTCCTCGACTGTATTACACTGGATCATTGGGAGAGTCGGTCCTGGAGTGCATTACACTGGGTTATTGGGAGAGTCGGTCCTGGACTGTATTACACTGGATCATTGGGAGAGTCGGTCCTGAACTGTATTACACTGGGTCATTGGGAGAGTCGGTCCTGGACTTCATTACACTGGATCATTGGGAGTGTCAGTCCTGGATTGCATTACACTGGATCATTGGGAGAGTTGGTCCCGGAATGTATTACACTGGATCATTGGGAGAGTCGGTCCTGGCCTGTATTACACTGGATGTTTAAGAGAGTCGGTCCTGGACTGTATTACACTGGGTCATTGGGAGAGTCGGTCCTTGACTGTATTACACTGGGTCATTGGGAGATTCGGTCCTGGACTGTATTACACTGGGTCATTGGGAGAGACGGTCCTGGACTGTATTACACTGGATCATTGGGAGAGTCAGTCCTGGACTGTATTACACTGGGTCATTGGGAGAGTCGGTCCTTGACTGTATTACACTGGGTCATTGGGAGAGTCGGTCCTGGACTGTATTACACTGGATCATTGGAAGAGTCGGTCCTGGACTGTATTACACTGGGTCATTGGGAGAGTCGGTCCTGGACTGTATTACACTGGATCATTGGGAGAGTCGGTCCTGGACTGTATTGCACTGGATCATTGGAAGAGTCGGTCCTGGACTGTATTACACTCGGTCATTGGGAGAGTCGGTCCTGGACTGTATTACACTGGGTCATTGGGAGAGTCGGTCTTGGGCTGTATTACACTGGATCATTGGGACAGTCGGTCCTGGACTGTTTTACACTGGATCATTGGGAGAGTCGGTCCTGGACTGTATTACATTGGGTCATTGGGAGAGTCGGTCCTGGACTGTATTACACTGGGTCATTGGGAGAGCCGGTCCTGGACTGTATTACACTGGATCATTGGGTGAGTCGGTCCTGGACTATATTACACTGGATCATTGGGAGAGTCGGTCCTGGACTGTATTACACTGGGTCATTGGGAGAGTCGGTCCTGGACTGCATTACACTGGGTCATTGGGAGAGTCGGTCCTGGACTATATTACACTGGATCATTGGGAGAGTCGGTCCTGGACTGTATTACACTGGATCATTGGGAGAGTCGGTCCTGGACTGTATTACACTGGGTCATTGGGAGAGTCGGTCCTGGACTGTATTACACTGGGTCATTGGGACAGTCGGTCCTGGACTGTTTTACACTGAGTCATTGGGAGAGTCGGTCCTGGACTGTATTACACTGGGTCATTGGGAGAGTCAGTCCTGGACTGCATTACACTGGGTCATTGGGAGAGTCGGTCCTGGACTGTATTACACTGGGTCATTGGGAGAGTCGGTCCTGGATTGTATTACACTGGGTCATTGGGAGAGTCGGTCCTGGACTGTATTACACTGGATCATTGGGAGAGTCGGTCCTGGATTGTATTACACTGGGTCATTGGGAGAGTCGGTCCTGGACTGTATTACACTGGGTCATTGGGAGAGTCAGTCCTGGACTGCATTACACTGGGTCATTGGGAGAGTCGGTCCTGGACTGTATTACACTGGGTCATTGGGAGAGTCGGTCCTGGACTGTATTACACTGGATCATTGGGAGAGTCGGTCCTGGATTATATTACACTGGGTCATTGGGAGAGTCGGTCCTGGACTGTATTACACTGGGTCATTGGGAGAGTCCGTCCTGGACTGTATTACACTGGGTCATTGGGAGAGTCGGTCCTGGACTGTATTACACTGGGTCATTGGGAGAGTCGGTCCTGGACTGTATTACACTGGATCATTGGGAGAGTCGGTCCTGGACTGTATTACACTGGGTCATTGGGAGATTCGGTCCTGGACTGTATTACTCTGGTTCATTGGGAGAGTCCGTCCTGGACTGTATTACACTGGGTCATTGGGAGAGTCGGTCCTGGACTGTATTACACTGGATCATTGGGAGAGTCGGTCCTGGACTGTATTACACTGGGTCATTGGGAGAGTCCGTCCTGGACTGTATTACACTGGGTCATTGGGAGAGTCGGTCCTGGACTGTATTACACTGGATCATTGGGAGAGTCGGTCCTGGACTGTATTACACTGGGTCATTGGGTGAGTCGGTCCTGGACTGTATTACACTGGATCATTGGGTGAGTCGGTCCTGGACTGTATTATACTGGGTCATTGGGAGAGTCGGTCCTGGACTGTATTACACTGGATCATTGGAAGAGTTGGTCCTGGACTGTATTACACTGGGTCATTGGGAGAGTCGGTCCTGGACTGTTTTACACTCGGTCATTGGTAGACTCGGTCCCGGACTGCAGTACACTGGGTCATTGGGAGTATCGGTCCTGGACTTTATTACACTGGATAATTGGAAGAGTCGGTCCTGGACTGTATTACACTGGGTCATTGGGAGAGTAGGACCGGGACTGTATTACACTGGGTCATTGGGAGAGTCGGTCCTGGACTGTATTACACTGGATCATTGGGAGCGTCGGTCCTGGACTGTATTACACTGGATCACTGGGAGAGTCGGTCCTGGACTGTATTACACTGGGTCATTGGGAGAGTCGGTCCTGGACTGTATTACACTGGGTCATTGGGAGAGTCGGTCCTGGACTGTATTACACTGGGTCATTGGGAGAGTCGGTCCTGGACTGTATTACACTGGGTCATTGGGAGAGTCGTTCCTGGACTGTATTACACTGGATCATTGGGAGAGTCGGTCCTCGACTGTATTACACTGGATCATTGGGAGAGTCGGTCCTGGAGTGCATTACACTGGGTTATTGGGAGAGTCGGTCCTGGACTGTATTACACTGGATCATTGGGAGAGTCGGTCCTGAACTGTATTACACTGAGTCATTGGGAGAGTCGGTCCTGGACTGTATTACACTGGGTCATTGGGAGAGTCGGTCCTGGACTGTATTACACTGGATCATTGGGCGAGTCGGTCCTGGATTGTATTACACTGGGTCATTGGGAGTGTCGGTCCTGGACTGTATTACACTGGATCATTGGGAGAGCCGGTCCTGGACTGTATTACAATGGATCATTGGGCGAGTCGGTCCTGGACTGTATTACACTGGGTCATTGGGAGAGTCGGTCCTGGACTGTATTACACTGGGTCATTGGGAGAGTCGGTCCTGGAATGTATTACACTGCATCATTGGGAGTGTCGGTCCTGGACTGTATTACACTGGGTCATTGGGTGAGTCGGTCCTGGACTGTATTACACTGGGTCATTGGGAGAGTCGGTCCTGGACTGTATAACACTGGGTCATTGTGAGAGTCGGTCCTGGACTGTTTTACACTTGGTCATTGGGAGAGTCGGTCCTGGACTGTATTACACTGGGTCATTGGGAGAGTCGGTCCTGCACTGTATTACAAAGGATCATTGGGAGTGTCCGTCCTGGACTGTATTACACTGGATTATTGGGAGAGTCGGTACTGGACTGTATTACACTGGATCATTGGGAGAGTCGGTCCTGGACTGTATTACACTGGGTCATTGGGAGAGTCGGTCCTGGACTGTATTACACTGGATCATTGGGAGAGTCGGTCCTCGACTGTATTACTCTGGATCATTGGGAGAGTCGGTCCTGGAGTGTATTAACCTGGATCATTGGGAGAGTCGGTCCTGGACTGTATTACACTGGATCATTGGTAGAGTCGGTCCTGGACTGTATTACACTGGATCATTGGGAGAGTCGGTCCTCGACTGTATTACACTGGATCATTGGGAGAGTCGGTCCTGGAGTGTATTACACTGGGTTATTGGGAGAGTCGGTCCTGGACTGTATTACACTGGATCATTGGGAGAGTCGGTCCTGGACTGTATTACACTGGGTCTTTGGGAGAGTCGGTCCTGGACTGCATTACACTGGATCATTGGGAGTGTCAGTCCTGGATTGTATTACACTGGATCATTGGGATAGTTGGTCCTGGACTGTATTACACTGGATCATTGGAAGAGTCGGTCCTGGCCTGTATTACACTGGATCATTGGGAGAGTCGGTCCTGGACTGTATTACAATGGGTCATTGGGAGAGTCGGTCCTTGACTGTATTACACTGGGTCATTGGGAGATTCGGTCCTGGACTGTATTACACTGGGTCATTGGGAGAGACGGTCCTGGACTGTATTACACTGGATCATTGGGAGAGTCAGTCCTGGACTGTATTACACTGGATCATTGGGCGAGTCGGTCCTCGACTGTATTACACTGAGTCATTGGGAGTGTCGGTCCTGGACTGTATTACACTGGATCATTGGGAGAGCCGGTCCTGGACTGTATTACAATGGATCATTGGGCGAGTCGGTCCTGGACTGTATTACACTGGGTCATTGGGAGAGTCGGTCCTGGACTGTATTACACTGGGTCATTGGGAGAGTCGGTCCTGGACTGTATTACACTGGATCATTGGGAGAGTCTGTCCGGACTGTATTACACTGGGTCATTGGGAGAGTCGGTCCTGGACTGTATTGCACTGGGTCATTGGGAGAGTCGGTCCTGGACTGTATTACACTGGGTCATTGAGAGAGTCGGTCCTGGACTGTTTTACACTTGGTCATTGGGAGAATCGGTCCTGGACTGTATTACACTGGGTCATTGGGAGAGTCGGTCCTGCACTGTATTACAAAGGATCATTGGGAGTGTCCGTCTTGGACTGTATTACACTGGATCATTGGGAGAGTCGGTACTGGACTGTATTACACTGGATCATTGGGAGAGTCGGTCCTGGACTGTATTACACTGGATCATTGGGAGAGTCGGTCCTGGACTGTATTACACTGGATCATTGGGAGAGTCGGTCCTCGACTGTATTACACTGGATCATTGGGAGAGTCGGTCCTGGACTGTATTACACTGGGTCATTGGGAGAGTCGGTCCTGGACTGTATTACACTGGGTTATTGGGAGAGTCGGTCCTGGGCTGTATTACACAGGATCATTGGGAGAGTCGGTCCTGGACTTCATTACACTGGATCATTGGGAGTGTCAGTCCTGGATTGCATTACACTGGATCATTGGGAGAGTTGGTCCCGGAATGTATTACACTGGATCATTGGGAGAGTCGGTCCTGGACTGTATTACACTGGGTCATTGGGAGAGTCGGTGCTTGACTGTATTACACTGGGTCATTGGGAGATTCGGTCCTGGACTGTATTACACTGGGTCATTGGGAGAGACGGTCCTGGACTGTATTACACTGGATCATTGGGAGAGTCAGTCCTGGACTGTATTACACTGGGTCATTGGGAGAGTCGGTCCTTGACTGTATTACACTGGGTCATTGGCAGAGTCGGTCCTGGACTGTATTACACTGGATCATTGGGAGAGTCGGTCCTGGACTGTATTACACTGGATCATTGGAAGAGTCGGTCCTGGACTGTATTACACTGTGTCATTGGGAGAGTCGGTCCTGGACTGTATTACACTGGATCATTGGAAGAGTCGGTCCTGGACTGTATTACACTGTGTCATTGGGAGAGTCGGTCCTGGACTGTATTACACTGAGTCATTGGGAGAGTCCGTCCTGGACTGTATTACACTGGGTCATTGGGAGAGTCGGTCCTGGAATGTATTACACTGGGTCATTGGGAGAGTCGGTCCTGGAATGTATTACACTGGATCATTGGGACAGTCGGTCCTGGACTGTTTTACACTGGGTCATTGGGGGAGTCGGTCCTGGACTGTATTACACTGGATCATTGGGAGAGTCGGTCCTGGACTGTATTACACTGGATCATTGGGAGAGTCGGTCCTGGACTATATTACACTGGGACATTGGGGGAGTCGGTCCTGGACTGTATTACACTGGATCATTGGGAGAGTCGGTCCTGGACTGTATTACACTGGATCATTGGGAGAGTCGGTCCTGGACTGTATTACACTGGGTCATTGGGAGAGTCGGTCCTGGACTGTATTACACTGGGTCATTGGGAGAGCCGGTCCTGGACTGTTTTACACTGGGTCATTGGGAGAGTCGGTCCTGGACTGTATTACACTGGCTCATTGGGAGAGTCGGTCCTGGACTATATTACACTGGGACATTGGGTGAGTCGATCCTGGACTGTATTACACTGGAACATTGGGAGAGTCGGTCCTGGACTTTATTACACTGGGTCATTGGGAGAGTCGGTCCTGGAATGTATTACACTGGGTCATTGGGAGAGTCAGTCCTGGACTGCATTACACTGGGTCATTGGGAGAGTCGGTCCTGGACTGTATTACACTGGGTCATTGGGAGATTCGGTCCTGGACTGTATTACACTGGTTCATTGGGAGAGTCCGTCCTGGACTGTATTACACTGGGTCATTGGGAGAGTCGGTCCTGGACTGTATTACACTGGATCATTGGGAGAGTCGGTCCTGGACTGTATTACACTGGGTCATTGGGAGAGTCGGTCCTGGACTGTATTACACTGGGTCATTGGGAGAGTCGGTCCTGGACTGCATTACACTGTATCATTGGGTGAGTCGGTCCTGGACTGTATTATACTGGATCATTGGGAGAGTCGGTCCTGGACTGTATTACACTGGATCATTGGAAGAGTCGGTCCTGGACTGTATTACACTGGGTCATTGGGAGAGTCGGTCCTGGACTGTTTTACACTCGGTCATTGGTAGACTCGGTCCCGGACTGTAGTACACTGGGTCATTGGGAGTGTCGGTCCTGGACTTTATTACACTGGATAATTGGGAGAGTCGGTCCTGGACTGTATTACACTGGGTCATTGGGAGAGTAGGACCTGGACTGTATTACACTGGGTCATTGGGAGAGTCGGTCCTGGACTGTATTACACTGGATCATTGGGAGCGTCGGTCCTGGACTGTATTACACTGGGTCATTGGGAGAGTCGGTCCTGGACTGTATTACACTGGGTCATTGGGAGAGTCGGTCCTGGACTGTATTACACTGGGTCATTGGGAGAGTCGGTCCTGGACTGTATTACACTGGATCATTGGGAGAGTCGGTCCTCGACTGTATTACACTGGATCATTGGGAGAGTCGGTCCTGGAGTGCATTACACTGGGTTATTGGGAGAGTCGGTCCTGGACTGTATTACACTGGATCATTGGGAGAGTCGGTCCTGAACTGTATTACACTGGGTCATTGGGAGAGTCGGTACTGGACTGTATTACACTGGGTCATTGGGAGAGTCGGTCCTGGACTGTATTACACTGGGTCATTGGGAGAGTCGGTCCTGGACTGTATTACACTGGGTCATTGGGAGAGTCGGTCCTGGACTGTATTACACTGGGTCATTGGGTGAGTCGGTCCTGGACTGTATTACACTGGGTCATTGGGAGAGTCGGTCCTGGACTGTATAACACTGGGTCATTGCGAGAGTCGGTCCTGGACTGTTTTACACTTGGTCATTGGGAGAGTCGGTCCTGGACTGTATTACACTGGGTCATTGGGAGAGTCGGTCCTGCACTGTATTACAAAGGATCATTGGGAGTGTCCGTCCTGGACTGTATTACACTGGATTATTGGGAGAGTCGGTACTGGACTGTATTACACTGGATCATTGGGAGAGTCGGTCCTGGACTCTATTACACTGGATCATTGGGAGAGTCGGTCCTGGACTGTATTACACTGGATCATTGGGAGAGTCGGTCCTCGACTGTATTACACTGGATCATTGGGAGAGTCGGTCCTGGAGTGTATTACACTGGGTTATTGGGAGAGTCGGTCCTGGACTGTATTACACTGGATCATTGGGAGAGTCGGTCCTGGACTGTATTACACTGGGTCTTTGGGAGAGTCGGTCCTGGACTGCATTACACTGGATCATTGGGAGTGTCAGTCCTGGATTGTATTACACTGGATCATTGGGAGAGTTGGTCCTGGACTGTATTACACTGGATCATTGGAAGAGTCGGTCCTGGCCTGTATTACACTGGATCATTGGGAGAGTCGGTCCTGGACTGTATTACAATGGGTCATTGGGAGAGTCGGTCCTTGACTGTATTACACTGGGTCATTGGGAGATTCGGTCCTGGACTGTATTACACTGGGTCATTGGGAGAGACGGTCCTGGACTGTATTACACTGGATCATTGGGAGAGTCAGTCCTGGACTGTATTACACTGGATCATTGGGCGAGTCGGTCCTGGACTGTATTACACTGAGTCATTGGGAGTGTCGGTCCTGGACTGTATTACACTGGATCATTGGGAGAGCCGGTCCTGGACTGTATTACAATGGATCATTGGGCGAGTCGGTCCTGGACTGTATTACACTGGGTCATTGGGAGAGTCGGTCCTGGACTGTATTACACTGGGTCATTGGGAGAGTCGGTCCTGGACTGTATTACACTGGATCATTGGGAGAGTCTGTCCTGGACTGTATTACACTGGGTCATTGGGAGAGTCGGTCCTGGACTGTATTGCACCGGGTCATTGGGAGAGTCGGTCCTGGACTGTATTACACTGGGTCATTGAGAGAGTCGGTCCTGGAGTGTTTTACACTTGGTCATTGGGAGAATCGGTCCTGGACTGTATTACACTGGGTCATTGGGAGAGTCGGTCCTGCACTGTATTACAAAGGATCATTGGGAGTGTCCGTCCTGGACTGTATTACACTGGATCATTGGGAGAGTCGGTACTGGACTGTATTACACTGGATCATTGGGAGAGTCGGTCCTGGACTGTATTACACTGGATCATTGGGAGAGTCGGTCCTGGACTGTATTACACTGGATCATTGGGAGAGTCGGTCCTCGACTGTATTACACTGGATCATTGGGAGAGTCGGTCCTGGAGTGCATTACACTGGGTTACTGGGAGAGTCGGTCCTGGACTGTATTACACTGGATCATTGGGAGAGTCGGTCCTGAACTGTATTACACTGGGTCATTGGGAGAGTCGGTCCTGGACTTCATTACACTGGATCATTGGGAGTGTCAGTCCTGGATTGCATTACACTGGATCATTGGGAGAGTTGGTCCCGGAATGTATTACACTGGATCATTGGGAGAGTCGGTCCTGGACTGTATTACACTGGGTCATTGGGAGAGTCGGTCCTGGACTGTATTACACTGGGTCATTGGGAGAGTCGGTCCTGGACTGTATTACACTGTGTCATTGGGAGAGTCGGTCCTGGACTGTATTACACTGGGTCATTGGGAGATTCGGTCCTGGACTGTATTACACTGGGTCATTGGGAGAGACGGTCCTGGACTGTATTACACTGGATCATTGGGAGAGTCAGTCCTGGACTGTATTACACTGGGTCATTGGGAGAGTCGGTCCTTGACTGTATTACACTGGGTCATTGGCAGAGTCGGTCCTGGACTGTATTACACTGGATCATTGGAAGAGTTGGTCCTGGACTGTATTACACTGTGTCATTGGGAGAGTCGGTCCTGGACTGTATTACACTGGGTCATTGGGAGAGTCGGTCCTGGACTGTATTACACTGGATCATTGGGAGAGTCGGTCCTGGACTGTATTGCACTGGGTCATTGGGAGAGTCGGTCCTGGACTGTATTACACTGGGACATTGGGTGAGTCGGTCCTGGAATGTATTACACTGGATCATTGGGACAGTCGGTCCTGGACTGTTTTACACTGGGTCATTGGGAGAGTCGGTCCTGGAATGTATTACACTGGATCATTGGAAGAGTCGGTCCTGGACTGTATTACACTGGGTCATTGGGAGAGTCGGTCCTGGAATGTATTACACTGGATCATTGGGACAGTCGGTCCTGGACTGTTTTACACTGGGTCATTGGGAGAGGCGGTCCTGGAATGTATTACACTGAGTCATTGGGAGAGTCGGTCCTGGAATGTATTACACTGGGTCATTGGGAGAGTCGGTCCTGGACTGTATTACACTGGTTCATTGGGAGAGTCGGTCCTGGACTGTATTACACTGGTTCATTGGGAGAGTCGGTCCTGGACTGTATTACACTGAGTCATTGGGAGAGTCGGTCTTGGAATGTATTACACTGGATCATTGGGAGAGTCGGTCCTGGACTGTATTACACTGGATCATTGGGAGAGTCGGTCCTGGACTGTATTACACTGGGTCATTGGGAGAGTCGGTCCTGGACTGTATTACACTGGGTCATTGGGAGAGTCGGTCCTGGACTGTTTTACACTGGGTCATTGGGAGAGTCGGTCCTGGACTGTATTACACTGGCTCATTGGGAGAGTCGGTCCTGGACTATATTACACTGGGACATTGGGTGAGTCGATCCTGGACTGTATTACACTGGATCATTGGGAGAGTCGGTCCTGGACTTTATTACACTGGGTCAGTGGGAGAGTCGGTCCTGGACTGTATTACACTGGGTCATTGGGAGAGTCGGTCCTGGACTGTATTACACTGGGTCATTGGGAGATTCGGTCCTGGACTGTATTACACTGGTTCATTGGGAGAGTCCGTCCTGGACTGTATTACACTGGGTCAGTGGGAGAGTCGGTCCTGGACTGTATTACACTGGATCATTGGGAGAGTCGGTCCTGGACTGTATTACACTGGGTCATTGGGAGAGTCGGTCCTGGACTGTATTACACTGGATCATTGGGAGAGTCGGTCCTGGACTGTATTACACTGGGTCATTGGGTGAGTCGGTCCTGGACTGTATTACACTGGGTCATTGGGTGAGTCGGTCCTGGACTGTATTACACTGGATCATTGGGTGAGTCGGTCCTGGACTGTATTATACTGGGTCATTGGGAGAGTCAATCCTGGACTGTATTACACTGGATCATTGGAAGAGTCGGTCCTGGACTGTATTACACTGGGTCATTGGGTGAGTCGGTCCTGGACTGTATTACACTGGGTCATTGGGAGAGTCGGTCCTGGACTGTATTACACTGGGTCATTGGGAGAGTCGGTCCTGGACTGTTTTACACTCGGTCATTGGGAGAGTCGGTCCTGGACTGTATTACACTGGATCATTGGAAGAGTCGGTCCTGGACTGTATTACACTGGGTCATTGGGAGAGTCGGTCCTGGACTGTATTACACTGGGTCATTGGGAGAGTCGGTCCTGGACTGTTTTACACTCGGTCATTGGTAGACTCGGTCCTGGAATGTATTACACTGGGTCATTGGGAGAGACGGTCCTGGACTGTATTACACTGGATCATTGGGAGAGTCAGTCCTGGACTGTATTACACTGGGTCATTGGGAGAGTCGGTCCTTGACTGTATTACACTGGGTCATTGGCAGAGTCGGTCCTGGACTGTATTACACTGGATCATTGGAAGAGTCGGTCCTGGACTGTATTACACTGTGTCATTGGGAGAGTCGGTCCTGGACTGTAATACACTGGATCATTGGGAGAGTCGGTCCTGGACTGTATTGCACTGGATCATTGGAAGAGTCGGTCCTGGACTGTATTACACTGGGTCATTGGGAGAGTCGGTCCTGGACTGTATTGCACTGGATCATTGGAAGATTCGGTCCTGGACTGTATTACACTGGATCATTGGAAGAGTCGGTCCTGGACTGTATTACACTGGGTCATTGGGAGAGTCGGTCCTGGAATGTATTACACTGGATCATTGGGAGAGTCGGTCCTGGAATGTATTACACTGGGTCATTGGGAGAGTCGGTCCTGGACTGTATTACACTGGGTCATTGGGAGAGTCGGTCCTGGACTGTATTACACTGGATCATTGGAAGAGTCGGTTCTGGATTGTATTACACTGGATCATTGGGAGAGTCGGTCCTGGACTGTATTACACTGGGTCATTGGGAGAGCCGGTCCTGGACTGTTTTACACTGGGTCATTGGGAGAGTCGGTCCTGGACTGTATTACACTGGCTCATTGGGAGAGTCGGTCCTGGACTATATTACACTGGGACATTGGGTGAGTCGATCCTGGACTGTATTACACTGGATCATTGGGAGAGTCGGTCCTGGACTTTATTACACTGGGTCATTGGGAGAGTCGGTCCTGGACTGTATTACACTGGGTCATTGGGAGAGTCAGTCCTGGACTGCATTACACTGGGTCATTGGGAGAGTCGCTCCTGGACTGTATTACACTGGGTCATTGGGAGATTCGGTCCTGGACTGTATTACACTGGTTCATTGGGAGAGTCCGTCCTGGACTGTATTACACTGGGTCATTGGGAGAGTCGGTCCTGGACTGTATTACACTGGATCATTGGGAGAGTCGGTCCTGGACTGTATTACACTGGGTCATTGGGAGAGTCGGTCCTGGACTGTATTACGCTGGGTCATTGGGTGAGTCGGTCCTGGACTGTATTACACTGGATCATTGGGTGAGTCGGTCCTGGACTGTATTATACTGGGTCATTGGGAGAGTCGGTCCTGGACTGTATTACACTGGATCACTGGAAGAGTCGGTCCTGGACTGTATTACACTGGGTCATTGGGAGAGTCGGTCCTGGACTGTTTTACACTCGGTCATTGGTAGACTCGGTCCTGGACTGTAGTACACTGGGTCATTGGGAGTGTCGGTCCTGGACTTTATTACACTGGATAATTGGGAGAGTCGGTCCTGGACTGTATTACACTGGGTCATTGGGAGAGTAGGACCTGGACTGTATTACACTGGGTCATTGGGAGAGTCGGTCCTGGATTGTATTACACTGGCTCATTGGGAGCGTCGGTCCTGGACTGTATTACACTGGATCACTGGGAGAGTCGGTCCTGGACTGTATTACACTGGGTCATTGGGAGAGTCGGTCCTGGACTGTATTAATCTGGGTCATTGGGAGAGTCGGTCCTGGACTGTATTACACTGGGTCATTGGGAGATTCGGTCCTGGACTGTATTACACTGGATCATTGGGAGAGTCGGTCCTCGACTGTATTACACTGGATCATTGGGAGAGTCGGTCCTGGAGTGCATTACACTGGGTTATTGGGAGAGTCGGTCCTGGACTGTATTACACTGGATCATTGGGAGAGTCGGTCCTGAACTGTATTACACTGGGTCATTGGGAGAGTCGGTCCTGGACTTCATTACACTGGATCATTGGGAGTGTCAGTCCTGGATTGCATTACACTGGATCATTGGGAGAGTTGTTCCCGGACTGTATTACACTGGATCATTGGGAGAGTCGGTCCTGGCCTGTATTACACTGGATCATTGGGAGAGTCGGTCCTGGACTGTATTACACTGGGTCATTGGGAGAGTCGGTCCTTGACTGTATTACACTGGGTCATTGGGAGATTCGGTCCTGGACTGTATTACACTGGGTCATTGGGAGAGACGGTCCTGGACTGTATTACACTGGATCATTGGGAGAGTCAGTCCTGGACTGTATAACACTGGGTCATTGGGAGAGTCGGTCCTTGACTGTATTACACTGGGTCATTGGCAGAGTCGGTCCTGGACTGTATTACACTGGGTCATTGGGAGAGTCGGTCCTGGACTGTATTACACTGGGTCATTGGGAGAGTTGGTCCTGGACTGTATTAAACTGGGTCATTGGGAGAGTCGGTCCTGGACTGTATTACACTGGATCATTGGAAGAGTCGGTCCTGGACTGTATTACACTGGGTCATTGGAAGAGTCGGTCCTGGACTGTATTACACTGGATCATTGGGAGAGTCGGTCCTGGACTGTATTGCACTGGATCATTGGGAGAGTCGGTCCTGGACTGTATTACACTGGGTCATTGGGAGAGTCGGTCCTGGAATGTATTACACTGGATCATTGGGAGAGTCGGTCCTGGACTGTATTACACTGGGTCATTGGGAGATTCGGTCCTGGACTGTATTACACTGGTTCATTGGGAGAGTCCGTCCTGGACTGTATTACACTGGGTCATTGGGAGAGTCGGTCCTGGATTGTATTACACTGGATCATTGGGAGAGACGGTCCTGGACTGTTTTACACTGGGTCATTGGGAGAGTCGGTCCTGGACTGTATTACACTGGATCATTGGGAGAGTCGGTCCTGGACTGTATTATACTGGGTCATTGGGAGAGTCGGTCCTGGACTGTATTACACTGGATCATTGGAAGAGTCGGTCCTGGACTGTATTACACTGGATCATTGGGAGAGTCGGTCCTGGACTGTATTACACTGGGTCATTGGGAGAGTCGGTCCTGGACTGTATTACACTCGGTCATTGGGAGAGTCGGTCCTGGACTGTATTACACTGGGTCATTGGGAGAGTCGGTCCTGGACTGTATTACACTGGGTCATTGGGAGAGTCGGTCCTGGACTGTTTTACACTCGGTCATTGGTAGACTCGGTCCTGGACTGTATTACACTGGGTCATTGGGAGTGTCGGTCCTGGACTGTTTTACACTCGGTCATTGGTAGACTCGGTCCTGGACTGTAGTACACTGGGTCATTGGGAGTGTCGGTCCTGGACTTTATTACACTGGATAATTGGGAGAGTCGGTCCTGGACTGTATTACACTGGGTCATTGGGAGAGTAGGACCTGGACTGTATTACACTGGGTCATTGGGAGAGTCGGTCCTGGACTGTATTACACTGGATCATTGGGAGCGTCGGTCCTGGACTGTATTACACTGGATCACTGGGAGAGTCGGTCCTGGACTGTATTACACTGGGTCATTGGGAGAGTCGGTCCTGGACTGTATTACACTGGGTCATTGGGAGAGTCGGTCCTGGACTGTATTACACTGGGTCATTGGGAGAGTCGGTCCTGGACTGTATTACACTGGGTCATTGGGAGAGTCGGTCCTGGACTGTATCACACTGGGTCATTGGGAGAGTCGGTCCTGGACTGTATTACACTGGATCATTGGGAGAGTCGGTCCTGGACTGTATTACACTGGGTCATTGGGAGAGTCGGTCCTGGACTGTATTACACTGGATCATTGGGAGAGTCGGTCCTGGACTGTATTACACTGGGTCATTGGGAGAGTCGGTCCTGGACTGTATTACACTGGGTCATTGGGAGAGTCGGTCCTGGACTGTATTACACAGGGTCATTGGAAGACTCGGTCCTGGACTGTATTACCCTGGGTCATTGGGAGAGTCGGTCCAGGACTGTATTACACTGGGTCATTGGGAGAGTCGGTCATGGACTGTATTACACTGGGTCATTGGGAGAGTCGGTCCTGGACTGTATTACACTGGGTCATTGGCAGAGTCGGTCCTGGACTGTATTACACTGGATCATTGGGAGAGTCGGTCCTGGACTGTATTACACTGGGTTTTTGGGAGAGTCGCTCCTGGACTGTATTACACTGGGTCATTGGGAGAGTCGGTCCTGGACTGTATTACACTGGATCATTGGGAGAGTCGGTCCTGGACTTTATTACACTGGGTTTTTGGGAGAGTCGCTCCTGCACTGTATTACACTGGGTCATTGGGAGAGTCGGTCCTGGACTGTATTACACTGGATCATTGGGAGATTCGGTCCTGGACTGTATTACACTGGATCATTGGGAGAGTCGGTCCTGGACTGTATTACACTGGGTCATTGGGAGAGTCGGTCCTGGACTGTATTACACTGGGTCATTGGGAGAGTCGGGCCTGGACTGTATTACACTGGGTCATTGGGAGTGTTGGTCCTGGACTGTATTACACTGGGTCATTGGGAGATTCGGTCCAGGACTGTATTACACTCGGTCTTTGGGAGACTCGGTCCTGCACTGTATTACACTGGGTCATTGGGAGAGTCGGTCCTGGACTGTATTACACTGGGTCATTGTGGGAGTCGGTCCTGGATTGTATTACACTGTGTCATTGGGAGAGTCGGTACTGGACTGTATTACACTGGATCATTGGGAGAGTCGGTCCTTGACTGTATTACACTGGGTCATTGGGAGAGTCGGTCCTGGACTGTATTACACTGGGTCATTGTGGGAGTCGGTCCTGGATTGTATTACACTGGGTCATTGGGAGAGTCGGTCCTGGACTGTATTACACTGGGTCATTGGGAGAGTTGGTCCTGGACTGTATTACACTGGATCATTGGGCGAGTCGGTCCTGGACTGTGTTACACTGGGTCATTGGGAGTGTCGGTCCTGGACTGTATTACACTGGATCATTGGGAGAGCCGGTCCTGGACTGTATTACAATGGATCATTGGGCGAGTCGGTCCTGGCCTGTATTACACTGGGTCATTGGGAGAGTCGGTCCTGGGCTGTATTACACTGGGTCATTGGGAGAGTCGGTCCTGGACTGTATTACACTGGATCATTGGGAGAGTCGGTCCTGGACTGTATTACACTGGGTCATTGGGAGAGTCGGTCCTGGACTGTATTACACTGGGTCATTGGGAGAGTCGGTCCTGGACTGTATTACACTGGGTCATTGCGAGAGTCGGTCCTGGACTGTTTTACACTTGGTCATTGGGAGTGTCGGTCCTGGACTGTATTACACTGGGTCATTGGGAGAGTCGGTCGTGCACTGTATTACCAAGGATCATTGGGAGTGTCCGTTCCGGACTGTATTACACTGGATCATTGGGAGAGTCGGTACTGGACTGTATTACACTGGATCATTGGGAGAGTCGGTCCTGGACTGTATTACAGTGGATCATTGGGAGAGTCGGTCCTGGACTGTATTACACTGGATCATTGGGAGAGTCGGTCCTCGACTGTATTACACTGGATCATTGGGAGAGTCGGTCCTCGAGTGTATTACACTGGGTTATTGGGAGAGTCGGTCCTGGACTGTATTACACTGGATCATTGGGAGAGTCGGTCCTGGACTATATTACACTGGGTCATTGGGAGAGTCGGTCCTGGACTGCATTACACTGGATCATTGGGAGTGTCAGTCCTGGATTGTATTACACTGGATCATTGGGAGAGTCGGTCCTGGACTGTATTACACTGGATCATTGGGAGAGTCGGTCCTGGCCTGTATTACACTGGATCATTGGGAGAGTCGGTCCTGGACTGTATTACACTGGGTCATTGGGAGAGTCGGTCCTTGACTGTATTGCACTGGGTCATTGGGAGAGTCGGTCCTGGACTGTATTACACTGGGTCATTGGGAGAGACGGTCCTGGACTGTATTACACTGGATCATTGGGAGAGTCAGTCCTGGACTGTATTACACTGGGTCATTGGGAGAGTCGGTCCTGGACTGTATTACACTGGGTCATTGGGAGAGTCGGTCCTGGACTGTATTACACTGGATCATTGGGAGTGTCAGTCCTGGATTGTATTACAATGGATCATTGGGAGAGTCGGTCCTGGACTGTATTACACTGGGTCATTGGCAGAGTCGGTCCTGGACTGTATTACACTGGATCATTGGAAGAGTCGGTCCTGGACTTTATTACACTGTGTCATTGGGAGAGTCGGTCCTGGACTGTATTACACTGGATCATTGGGAGAGTCAGTCCTGGACTGTATTACACTCGGTCATTGGGAGACTCGGTCCTGGACTGTATTACACTGGGTCATTGGGAGAGTCGGTCCTGGACTGTATTACACTGGGTCACTGGGAGAGTCGGTCCTGGACTTTATTACACTGGGTCATTGTGAGAGTCGGTCCTGGACTGTATTGCACTGGATCATTGGGAGAGTCGGTCCTGGACTGTATTACACTGGATCATTGGGAGAGTCGGTCCTGGACTGTTTTACACTGGGTCATTTGCAGAGTCGGTCCTGGAATGTATTACACTGGATCATTGGGAGAGTCGGTCCTGGACTATATTACACTGGGACATTGGGAGAGTCGGTCCTGGACTGTATTACATTGGGTCATTGGGAGAGCCGGTCCTGGACTGTCTTACACTGGGTCATTGGGAGAGTCGGTCCTGGACTGTGTTACACTGGCTCATTGGGAGAGTCGGTCCTGGACTATATTACACTGGGACATTGGCTGAGTCGGTCCTGGACTGTATTACACTGGATCATTGGGGAGTCGGTCCTGGACTTTATTACACTGGGTCATTGGGAGAGTCGGTCCTGGACTGTATTACACTGGGTCATTGGGAGAGTCGGTCCTGGGCTGCATTACACTGAGTCATTGGGAGAGTCGGTCCTGGACTGTATTACACTGGATCATTGGAAGTGTCGGTCCTGGACTGTATTACACTGGGTCATTGGGAGAGTCGGTCCTGGATTGTATTACACTCGGTCATTGGTAGACTCGGTCCTGGACTGTATTACACTGGGTCATTGGGAGTGTCGGTCCTGGACTTTATTACACTGGATCATTGGGAGAGTCGGTCCTGGACTGTATTACACTGGGTCATTGGGAGAGTCGGACCTGGACTGTATTACACTGGGTCATTGGGAGAGTCGGTCCTGGACTGTATTACACTGGGTCATTGGGAGAGTCGGTCCTGGACTGTATTACACTGGATCATTGGGAGAGTCGGTCCTGGACTGTATTACACTGGGTCATTGGGAGAGTCGGTCCTGGACTGTATTACACTGGATCATTGGGAGAGTCGGTCCTGGACTGCATTACACTGGGTCATTGGGAGAGTCGGTCCTAGACTGTATTACACTGGGTCATTGGGAGAGTCGGTCCTGGACTGTATTACACTGGGTCATTGGAAGTCTCGGTCCTGGACTGTATTACCCTGGGTCATTGGGAGAGTCGGTCCTGGATTGTATTACACTGGATCATTGGGAGAGTCGGTCCTGGATTGTATTACACTGGATCATTGGGAGAGTCGGTCCTGGACTGTATTACACTGGATCATTGGGAGAGTCGGTCCTGGACTGTATTACACTGGGTCATTGGGAGAGTCGGTCCTGGACTGTATTACACTGGGTCATTGGGAGAGTCGGTCCTGGACTGTATTACACTGGGTCATTGGGAGAGTCGGTCCTGGACTGTATTACACTGGGTCATTGGGAGAGTCGGTCCTGGACTGTATTACACTGGGTCATTGGGAGAGTCGGTCCTTGACTGTATTACACTGGGTCATTGGGAGAGTCGGTCCTGGACTGTATTACACTGTTTCATTGGGAGAGTCGGTCCCGGACTTTATTACACTGGGTTTTTGGGAGAGTCGGTCCTGGACTGTATTACACTGGGTCATTGGGAGTGTCGGTCCCGGACTGTATTACACTGGATCATTGGGAGATTCGGTCCTGGAATGTATTACACTGGATCATTGGGAGGGTCGGTCCTGGACTTTATTACACTGGGTCATTGGGAGATTCGGTCCTGGACTGTATTACACTGGGTCATTGGGAGAGTCGGTCCTGGACTGTATTACACTGGGTCATTGGGAGTGTCGGTCCTGGACTGTATTACACTGGGTCACTGGGAGAGTCGGTCCTGGACTGTATTACACTGGGTCATTGGGAGAGTCGGTCCTGGACTGTATTACACTGGATCATTGGGAGAGTCGGTCCTGGACTGTATTACACTGGATCATTGGGAGAGTCGGTCCTGGACTGTATTACACAGGTTCATTGGGAGAGTCGGTCCTGGACTGTATTACACTCGGTCTTTGGGAGACTCGGTCCTGGACTGTATTAAACTGGGTCATTGGGAGAGTCGGTCCTGGACTGTATTACACTGGGTCATTGTGGGATTCGGTCCTGGATTGTATTACACTGGGTTATTGGGAGAGTCGGTCCTGGACTGTATTACACTGGATCATTGGGAGTGTCAGTCCTGGACTGTATTACACTGGGTCATTGGGAGAGTCGGTCCTGGAATGTATTACACTGGATCATTGGGACAGTCGGTCCTGGACTGTTTTACACTGGGTCATTGGGAGAGTCGGTCCTGGAATGTATTACACTGGATCATTGGGAGAGTCGGTCCTGGACTATATTACTCTGGGACATTGGGAGAGTCGGTCCTGGACTGTATTACACTGGGTCATTGGGAGAGCCGGTCCTGGACTGTTTTACACTGGGTCATTGGGAGAGTCGGTCCTGGACTGTATTACACTGGCTCATTGGGAGAGTCGGTCCTGGACTATATTATACTGGGATATTGGGTGAGTCGATCCTGGACTGTGTTACACTGGGTCATTGGGAGAGTCGGTCCTGGACTTTATTACACTGGATCATTGGGAGAGTCGGTCCTGGACTTTATTACACTGGGTCATTGGGAGAGTCGGTCCTGGACTGTATTACACTGGGTCATTGGGAGAGTCAGTCCTGGACTGCATTACACTGGGTCATTGGGAGAGTCGGTCCTGGACTGTATTACACTGGGTCATTGGGAGAGTCGGTGCTGCACTGTATTACAAAGGATCATTGGGAGTGTCCGTCCTGGACTGTATTACACTGGATCATTGGGAGAGTCGGTACTGGACTGTATTACACTGGATCATTGGGAGAGTCGGTCCTGGACTGTATTACACTGAATCATTGGGAGAGTCGGTCCTGGACTGTATTACACTGGATCATTGGGAGAGTCGGTCCTCGACTTTATTACACTGGATCATTGGGAGAGTCGGTCCTGGACTGTATTACACTGGGTTATTGGGAGAGTCGGTCCTGGACTGTATTACACTGGATCATTGGGAGTGTCAGTCCTGGACTGTATTACACTGGGTCATTGGGAGAGTCGGTCCTGGAATGTATTACACTGGATCATTGGGACAGTCGGTCCTGGACTGTTTTACACTGGGTCATTGGGAGAGTCGGTCCTGGAATGTATTACACTGGATCATTGGGAGAGTCGGTCCTGGACTATATTACTCTGGGACATTGGGAGAGTCGGTCCTGGACTGTATTACACTGGGTCATTGGGAGAGCCGGTCCTGGACTGTTTTACACTGGGTCATTGGGAGAGTCGGTCCTGGACTGTATTACACTGGCTCATTGGGAGAGTCGGTCCTGGACTATATTATACTGGGATATTGGGTGAGTCGATCCTGGACTGTATTACACTGGATCATTGGGAGAGTCGGTCCTGGACTTTATTACACTGGGTCATTGGGAGAGTCGGTCCTGGACTGTATTACACTGGGTCATTGGGAGAGTCAGTCCTGGACTGCATTACACTGGGTCATTGGGAGAGTCGGTCCTGGACTGTATTACACTGGGTCATTGGGAGATTCGGTCCTGGACTGCATTACACTGGTTCATTGGGAGAGTCCGTCCTGGACTGTATTACACTGGGTCATTGGGAGAGTCGGTCCTGGACTGTATTACACTGGATCATTGGGAGAGTCGGTCCTGGACTGTATTACACTGGGTCATTGGGAGAGTCGGTCCTGGACTGTATTACGCTGGGTCATTGGGTGATTCGGTCCTGGACTGTATTACACTGGATCATTGGGAGAGTCGGTCCTGGACTGTATTACACTGGGTCATTGGGAGAGTCGGTCCTGGACTGTATTACACTGGATCATTGGAAGAGTCGGTCCTGGACTGTATTACACTGGGTCATTGGGAGATTCGGTCCTGGACTGTTTTACACTCGGTCATTGGTAGACTCGGTCCTGGACTGTAGTACACTGGGTCATTGGGAGTGTCGGTCCTGGACTTTATTACACTGGATAATTGGGAGAGTCGGTCCTGGACTGTATTACACTGGGTCATTGGGAGAGTAGGACCTGGACTGTATTACACTGGGTCATTGGGAGAGTCGGTCCTGGACTGTATTACACTGGATCATTGGGAGAGTCGGTCCTGGACTGTATTACACTGGATCACTGGGAGAGTCGGTCCTGGACTGTATTACACTGGGTCATTGGGAGAGTCGGTCCTGGACTGTATTACACTGGGTCTTTGGGAGAGTCGGTCCTGGACTGTATTACACTGGGTCATTGGGAGAGTCGGTCCTGGACTGTATTACACTGGATCATTGGGAGAGTCGGTCCTGGACTGTATTACACTGGGTCATTGGGAGAGTCGGTCCTGGACTGTATTACACTGGGTCATTGGGAGAGTCGGTCCTGGACTGTATTACACTGGGTCATTGGAAGACTCGGTCCTGGACTGTATTACCCTGGGTCATTGGGAGAGTCGGTCCTGGACTGTATTACACTGGGTCATTGGGAGAGTCGGTCCTGGACTGTATTACACTGGGTCATTGGGAGAGTCGGTCCTGGAATGTATTACACTGGGTCATTGGGAGAGTCGGTCCTGGACTGTATTACACTGTGTCATTGGGAGAGTCGGTCCTGGACTTTATTACACTGGGTTTTTGGGAGAGTCGGTCCTGGACTGTATTACACTGGGTCATTGGGAGAGTCGGTCCTGGACTGTATTACACTGGATCATTGGGAGATTCGGTCCTGGACTGTATTACACTGGATCATTGGGAGAGTCTGTCCTGGACTGTATTACACTGGGTCATTGGGAGAGTCGGTCCTGGACTGTATTACACTGGGTCATTGGGAGAGTCGGTCCTGGACTGTATTACACTGGGTCATTGGGAGTGTTGGTCCTGGACTGTATTACACTGGGCCATTGGGAGAGTCGGTCCTGGACTGTATTACACTGGGTCATTGGGAGAGTCGGTCCTGGACTGTATTACACTGGATCATTGGGAGAGTCGTTCCTGGACTGTATTACACTGGGTCATTGGGAGAGTCGGTCCTGGACTGTATTACACTGGGTCATTGGAAGAGTCGGTCCTGGACTGTATTACACTGGATCATTGGGAGAGTCGGTCCTGGACTGTATTACACTGGCTCATTGGGAGAGTCGGTCCTGGAATGTATTACACTGGATCATTGGGAGAGTCGGTCCTGGACTGTATTACACTGGGTCATTGGAACAGTCCGTCCTGGACTGTATTACACTGGGTCATTGGGAGATTCGGTCCAGGACTGTATTACACTCGGTCTTTGGGAGACTCGGTCCTGGACTGTATTACACTGGGTCATTGGGAGAGTCGGTCCTGGACTGTATTACACTGGGTCATTGTGGGAGTCGGTCCTGAATTGTATTACACTGGGTCATTGGGAGAGTCGGTCCTGGACTCTATTACACTGGATCATTGGGAGAGTCGGTCCTGGACTGTATTACACTGGGTCATTGGGAGAGTCGGTCCTGGACTGTATTACACTGGGTCATTGTGGGAGTCGGTCCTGGATTGTATTACACTGGGTCATTGGGAGAGTCGGTCCTGGACTGTATTACACTGGGTCATTGGGAGAGTTGGTCCTGGACTGTATTACACTGGATCATTGGGCGAGTCGGTCCTGGAATGTGTTACACTGGGTCATTGGGAGTGTCGGTCCTGGACTGTATTACACTGGATCATTGGGAGAGCCGGTCCTGGACTGTATTACAATAGATCATTGGGCGAGTCGGTCCTGGACTGTATTACACTGGGTCATTGGGAGAGTCGGTCCTGGACTGTATTACACTGGGTCATTGGGAGAGTCGGTCATTGACTGTATTACACTGGATCATTGGGAGAGTCGGTCCTGGACTGTATTACACTGGGTCATTGGGAGAGTCGGTCCTGGACTGTATTACACTGGGTCATTGGGAGAGTCGGTCCTGGACTGTATTACACTGGGTCATTGCGAGACTCGGTCCTGGACTGTTTTACACTTGGTCATTGGGAGAGTCGGTCCTGGACTGTATTACACTGGGTCATTGGGAGAGTCGGTCCTGCACTGTATTACAAAGGATCATTGGGAGTGTCCGTCCTGGCCTGTATTACACTGGATCATTGGGAGAGTCTGTACTGGACTGTATTACACTGGATCATTGGGAGAGTCGGTCCTGGACTGTATTACACTGGATCATTGGGAGAGTCGGTCCTGGACTGTATTACACTGGATCATTGGGAGAGTCGGTCCTCGACTGTATTACACTGGATCATTGGGAGAGTCGGTCCTCGAGTGTATTACACTGGGTTATTGGGAGAGTCGGTCCTGGACTGTATTACACTGGATCATTGGGAGAGTCGGTCCTGGACTGTATTACACTGGGTCATTGGGAGAGTCGGTCCTTGACTGTATTACACTGGGTCATTGGGAAAGTCGGTCCTGGACTGTATTACACTGGGTCATTGGGAGAGACGGTCCTGGACTGTATTACACTGGATCATTGGGAGAGTCAGTCCTGGACTGTATTACACTGGGTCATTGGGAGAGTCGGTCCTGGACTGTATTACACTGTGTCATTGGGAGAGTCGGTCCTGGACTGTATTACACTGGATCATTGGGAGTGTCAGTCCTGGATTGTATTACAATGGATCATTGGGAGAGTCGGTCCTGGACTGTATTACACTGGGTCATTGGCAGAGTCGGTCCTGGATTGTATTACACTGGATCATTGGAAGAGTCGGTCCTGGACTTTATTACACTGGGTCATTGGGAGAGTCGGTCCTGGACTGTATTACACTGGATCATTGGGAGAGTCGGTCCTGGACTGTATTACACTGGGTCATTGGGAGAGTCGGTCCTGGATTGTATTACACTGGGTCATTGGGAGAGTCGGTCCTGGACTGTATTACACTGGGTCACTGGGAGAGTCGGTCCTGGATTTATTACACTGGGTCATTGGGAGAGTCGGTCCTGGACTGTATTGCACTGGATCATTGGGAGAGTCGGTCCTGGACTGTTTTACACTGGGTCATTGGGAGAGTCGGTCCTGGACTGTATTACACTGGATCATTGGGAGAGTCGGTCCTGGACTGTTTTACACTGGGTCATTGGGAGAGTCGGTCCTGGAATGTATTACACTGGATCATTGGGAGAGTCGGTCATGGACTATATTACATTGGGACATTGGGAGAGTCGGTCCTGGACTGTATTACATGGGTCATTGGGAGAGCCGGTCCTGGACTGTCTTACACTGGGTCATTGGGAGAGTCGGTCCTGGACTGTATTACACTGGGTCATTGGGAGAGTCGGTCCTGGACTATATTACACTGGGACATTTGGTGAGTCGGTCCTGGACTGTATTACACTGGGACATTGGGAGAGTCGGTCCTGGACTGTATTACACTGGCTCATTGGGAGAGTCGGTCCTGGACTATATTACACTGGGACATTTGGTGAGTCGGTCCTGGACTGTATTACACTGGATCATTGGGGAGTCGGTCCTGGACTTTATTACACTGGGTCATTGGGAGAGTCGGTCCTGGACTGTATTACACTGGGTCATTGGGAGAGTCGGTCCTGGACTGTATTACACTGAGTCATTGGGAGAGTCGGTCCTGGATTGTATTACACTGGATCATTGGAAGTGTCGGTCCTGGACTGTATTACACTGGGTCATTGGGAGAGTCGGTCCTGGATTGTATTACACTCGGTCATTGGTAGACTCGGTCCTGGACTGTATTACACTGGGTCATTGGGAGTGTCGGTCCTGGACTTTATTACACTGGATCATTGGGAGAGTCGGTCCTGGACTGTATTACTCTGGGTCATTGGGAGAGTCGGACCTGGACTGTATTACACTGGGTCATTGGGAGAGTCGGTCCTGGACAGTATTACACTGGATCATTGGGAGAGTCGGTCCTGGACTGTATTACACTGGATCACTGGGAGAGTCGATCCTGGACTGTATTACACTGGGTCATTGGGAGAGTCGGTCCTGGACTGTATTACACTGGGTCATTGGGAGAGTCGGTCCTGGACTGTATTACACTGGGTCATTGGGAGAGTCGGTCCTGGACTGTATTACACTGGATCATTGGGAGAGTCGGTCCTGGACTGTATTACACTGGGTCATTGGGAGAGTGGGTCCTGGACTGTATTACACTGGGTCATTGGGAGAGTCAGTCCTGGACTGTATTACACTGGGTCATTGGAAGTCTCGGTCCTGGACTGTATTACCCTGGTTCATTGGGAGAGTCGGTCCTGGACTGTATTACACTGGGTCATTGGGAGAGTCGGTCCTGGACTGTATTACACTGGGTCATTGGGAGAGTCGGTCCTTGACTGTATTACACTGGGTCATTGGGAGAGTCGGTCCTGGACTGTATTACACTGTGTCATTGGGAGAGTCGGTCCCGGACTTTATTACACTGGGTTTTTGGGAGAGTCGGTCCTGGACTGTATTACACTGGGTCATTGGGAGTGTCGGTCCTGGACTGTATTACACTGGATCATTGGGAGATTCGGTCCTGGAATGTATTACACTGGATCATTGGGAGAGTCGGTCCTGGACTGTATTACACTGGGTCATTGGGAGAGTCGGTCCTGGACTGTATTACACTGGATCATTGGGAGAGTCGGTCCTGGACTGTATTACACTGGGTCATTGGGAGTGTCGGTCCTGGACTGTATAACACTGGGTCATTGGGAGAGTCGGTCCTGGACTGTATTACAGTAGGTCATTGGGAGTGTCAGTCCTGGATTGTATGACAATGGATCATTGGGAGAGTCGGTCCTGGACTGTATTACACTGGGTCATTGGCAGAGTCGGTCCTGGACTGTATTACACTGGATCATTGGAAGAGTCGGTCCTGGACTTTATTACACTGGGTCATTGGGAGAGTCGGTCCTGGACTGTATTACACTGGATCATTGGGAGAGTCGGTCCTGGACTGTATTACACTCAGTCATTGGGAGACTCCGTCCTGGATTGTATTACACTGGGTCATTGGGAGAGTCGGTCCTGGACTGTATTACACTGGGTCACTGGGAGAGTCGGTCCTGGACTTTATTACACTGGGTCATTGGGAGAGTCGGTCCTGGACTGTATTGCACTGGATCATTGGGAGAGTCGGTCCTGGACTGTATTACACTGGGTCATTGGGAGAGTCGGTCCTGGAATGTATTACACTGGATCATTGGGAAAGTCGGTCCTGGACTGTTTTACACTGGGTCATTGGGAGAGTCGGTCCTGGAATGTATTACACCAGATCATTGGGAGAGTCGGTCCTGGACTATATTACACTGGGACATTGGGAGAGTCGGTCCTGGACTGTATTACATGGGTCATTGGGAGAGCCGGCCCTGGACTGTCTTACACTGGGTCATTGGGAGAGTCAGTCCTGGACTGTATTACACTGGCTCACTGGGAGAGTCGGTCCTGGACTATATTACACTGGGACATTTGGTGAGTCGGTCCTGGACTTTATTACACTGGGTCTTTGGGACAGTCGGTCCTGGACTGTATTACACTGGGTCATTGGGAGAGTCGGTCCTGGGCTGCATTACACTGAGTCATTGGGAGAGTCGGTCCTGGACTGTATTACACTGGATCATTGGAAGTGTCGGTCCTGGACTGTATTACACTGGGTCATTGGGAGAGTCGGTCCTGGATTGTATTACACTCGGTCATTGGTAGACTCGGTCCTGGACTGTATTACACTGGGTCATTGGAATGTCGGTCCTGGACTTTATTACACTGGATCATTGGGAGAGTCGGTCCTGGACTGTATTACACTGGGTCATTGGGAGAGTCGGACCTGGACTGTATTACACTGGATCATTGGGAGAGTCGGTCCTGGACTGTATTACACTGGATCACTGGGAGAGTCGATCCTGGACTGTATTACACTGGGTCATTGGGAGAGTCGGTCCTGGACTGTATTACAGTGGATCATTGGGAGAGTCGGTCCTGGACTGTATTACACTGGGTCATTGGGTGAGTCGGTCCTGGACTGTATTACACTGGGTCATTGGGAGAGTCGGTCCTGGACTGTATTACACTGGATCATTGGGAGAGTCGGTCCTGGACTGTATTACACTGGATCACTGGGAGAGTCGATCCTGGACTGTATTACACTGGGTCATTGGGAGAGTCGGTCCTGGACTGTATTACACTGGGTCATTGGGAGAGTCGGTCCTGGACTGTATTACACTGGGTCATTGGGAGAGTCGGTCCTGGACTGTATTACACTGGATCATTGGGAGAGTCGGTCCTGGACTGTATTACACTGGGTCATTGGGAGAGTCGGTCCTGGACTGTATTACACTGGGTCATTGGGAGAGTCAGTCCTGGACTGTATTACACTGGGTCATTGGAAGTCTCGGTCCTGGACTGTATTACCCTGGGTCATTGGGAGAGTCGGTCCTGGACTGTATTACACTGGGTCATTGGGAGAGTCGGTCCTGGACTGTATTACACTGGGTCATTGGGAGAGTCGGTCCTTGACTGTATTACACTGGGTCATTGGGAGAGTCGGTCCTGGACTGAATTGCACTGTGTCATTGGGAGAGTCGGTCCCGGACTTTATTACACTGGGTTTTTGGCAGAGTCGGTCCTGGACTGTATTACACTGGTTCATTGGGAGTGTCGGTCCTGGACTGTATTACACTGGATCATTGGGAGATTCGGTCCTGGAATGTTTTACACTGGATCATTGGGAGAGTCGGTCCTGGACTGTATTACACTGGCTCATTGGGAGAGTCGGTCCTGGACTGTATTACACTGGGTCATTGGGAGAGTCGGTCCTGGACTGTATTACACTAGGTCATTGGGAGAGTCGGTCCTGGACTGTATTACACTGGATCATTGGGAGAGTCGGTCCTGGACTGTATTACACTGGATCATTGGGAGAGTCGGTCCTGGACTGTATTACACAGGTTCATTGGGAGAGTCGCTCCTGGACTGTATTACACTCGGTCATTGGGAGACTCGGTCCTGGACTTTATTACACTGGGTCATTGGGAGAGTCGGTCCTGGACTGTATTACACTGGGTCATTGGGAGAGTCGGTCCTGGACTGTATTACACTGGGTCATTGGGAGAGTCGGTCCTGGACTGTATTACACTGGGTCATTGGGAGAGTCGGTCCTGGACTGTATTACACTGGATCATTGGGCGTGTCGGTCCTGTACTGTATTACACTGGATCATTGGGAGAGTCGGTCCTAGACTGTATTACACTGGGTCATTGGGAGAGTCGGTCCTGGACTTTATTACACTGGGTCATTGGGAGAGTCGGTCCTGGACTGTATTACACTGGATCATTGGGAGAGTCGGTCCTGGACTGTATTACACAGGTTCATTGGGAGAGTCGGTCCTGGACTGTATTACACTCGGTCATTGGGAGACTCGGTCCTGGACTGTATTGCACTGTGTCATTGGGAGAGTCGGTCCCGGACTTTATTACACTGGGTTTTTGGCAGAGTCGGTCCTGGACTGTATTACACTGGTTCATTGGGAGTGTCGGTCCTGGACTGTATTACACTGGATCATTGGGAGATTCGGTCCTGGAATGTTTTACACTGGATCATTGGGAGAGTCGGTCCTGGACTGTATTACACTGGCTCATTGGGAGAGTCGGTCCTGGACTGTATTACACTGGGTCATTGGGAGAGTCGGTCCTGGACTTTATTACACTGGGTCATTGGGAGAGTCGGTCCTGGACTGTATTGCACTGGATCATTGGGAGAGTCGGTCCTGGACTGTATTACACTGGGTCATTGGGAGAGTCGGTCCTGGAATGTATTACACTGGATCATTGGGAAAGTCGGTCCTGGACTGTTTTACACTGGGTCATTGGGAGAGTCGGTCCTGGAATGTATTACACCGGATCATTGGGAGAGTCGGTCCTGGACTATATTACACTGGGACATTGGGAGAGTCGGTCCTGGACTGTATTACATGGGTCATTGGGAGAGCCGGCCCTGGACTGTATTACACTGGGTCATTGGGAGAGTCGGTCCTGGAATGTATTACACTGGCTCACTGGGAGAGTCGGTCCTGGACTATATTACACTGGGACATTTGGTGAGTCGGTCCTGGACTGTATTACACTGGATCATTGGGGAGTCGGTCCTGGACTTTATTACACTGGGTCTTTGGGACAGTCGGTCCTGGAGTGTATTACACTGGGTCATTGTGAGAGTCGGTCCTGGGCTGCATTACACTGAGTCATTGGGAGAGTCGGTCCTGGACTGTATTACACTGGATCATTGGAAGTGTCGGTCCTGGACTGTATTACACTGGGTCATTGGGAGAGTCGGTCCTGGATTGTATTACACTCGGTCATTGGTAGACTCGGTCCTGGACTGTATTACACTGGGTCATTGGAATGTCGGTCCTGGACTTTATTACACTGGATCATTGGGAGAGTCGGTCCTGGACTGTATTACACTGGGTCATTGGGAGAGTCGGACCTGGACTGTATTACACTGGGTCATTGGGAGAGTCGGTCCTGGACTGTATTACACTGGATCATTGGGAGAGTCGGTCCTGGACTGTATTACACTGGATCACTGGGAGAGTCGATCCTGGACTGTATTACACTGGGTCATTGGGAGAGTCGGTCCTGGACTGTATTACACTGGGTCATTGGGAGAGTCGGTCCTGGACTGTATTACACTGGGTCATTGGGAGAGTCGGTCCTGGACTGTATTACACTGGATCATTGGGAGAGTCGGTCCTGGACTGTATTACACTGGGTCATTGGGAGAGTCGGTCCTGGACTGTATTACACTGGGTCATTGGGAGAGTCAGTCCTGGACTGTATTACACTGGGTCATTGGAAGTCTCGGTCCTGGACTGTATTACCCTGGGTCATTGGGAGAGTCGGTCCTGGACTGTATTACACTGGGTCATTGGGAGAGTCGGTCCTGGACTGTATTACACTGGGTCATTGGGAGAGTCGGTCCTTGACTGTATTACACTGGGTCATTGGGAGAGTCGGTCCTGGACTGTATTGCACTGTGTCATTGGGAGAGTCGGTCCCGGACTTTATTACACTGGGTTTTTGGCAGAGTCGGTCCTGGACTGTATTACACTGGTTCATTGGGAGTGTCGGTCCTGGACTGTATTACACTGGATCATTGGGAGATTCCGTCCTGGAATGTTTTACACTGGATCATTGGGAGAGTCGGTCCTGGACTGTATTACACTGGCTCATTGGGAGAGTCGGTCCTGGACTGTATTACACTGGGTCATTGGGAGAGTCGGTCCTGGACTGTATTACACTAGGTCATTGGGAGAGTCGGTCCTGGACTGTATTACACTGGATCATTGGGAGAGTCGGTCCTGGACTGTATTACACTGGATCATTGGGAGAGTCGGTCCTGGACTGTATTACACAGGTTCATTGGGAGAGTCGGTCCTGGACTGTATTACACTCGGTCATTGGGAGACTCGGTCCTGGACTTTATTACACTGGGTCATTGGGAGAGTCGGTCCTGGACTGTATTACACTGGGTCATTGTGGGAGTCGGTCCTGGATTGTATTACACTGGGTCATTGGGAGAGTCGGTCCTGGACTGTATTACACTGGGTCATTGGGAGAGTCGGTCCTGGACTGTATTACACTGGATCATTGGGCGAGTCGGTCCTGTACTGTATTACACTGGATCATTGGGAGAGTCGGTCCTAGACTGTATTACACTGGATCATTGGGAGAGTCGGTCCTGGACTGTATTACAATGAATCATTGGGCGAGTCGGTCCTGGACTGTATTACACTGGGTCATTGGGAGAGTCGGTCCTGGACTGTATTACACTGGGTCATTGGGAGAGTCGGTCCTGCACTGTATTACACTGGATCATTGGGAGAGTCGGTCCTGGACTGTATTACACTGGGTCATTGGGAGAGTCGGTCCTGGACTGTATTACACTGGGTCATTGGGAGAGTCGGTCATGGACTGTATTGCACTGGGTCATTGGGAGAGTCGGTCCTGGACTGTATTACACTTGGTCATTGGGAGAGTCGGTCCTGGACTGTATTACACTGGGTCATTGGGAGAGTCGGTCCTCGACTGTATTACACTGGATCATTGGGAGAGTCGGTACTGGATTGTATTACATTGGATCATTGGGAGAGTCGGTCCTGGACTGTATTACACTGGATCATTGGGAGAGTCGGTACTGGATTGTATTACACTGGATCTTTGGGAGAGTCGGTCCTCGACTGTATTACACTGGATCATTGGGAGAGTCGGTCCTGGAGTGTATTACACTGGGTTATTGGGAGAGTCGGTCCTGGACTGTATTACACTGGATCATTGGGAGTGTCAGTCCTGGACTGTATTACACTGGATCATTGGGAGAGTCGGTACTGGATTGTATTACATTGGATCATTGGGAGAGTCGGTCCTGGACTGTATTACACTGGATCATTGGGAGAGTCGGTCCTGGACTGTATTACACTGGATCATTGGGAGAGTCGGTCCTGGACTGTATTACACTGGATCATTGGGAGAGTCGGTCCTCGACTGTATTACACTGGATCATTGGGAGAGTCGGTCCTGGAGTGTATTACACTGGGTTATTGGGAGAGTCGGTCCTGGACTGTATTACACTGGTTCATTGGGAGTGTCAGTCCTGGACTGTATTACAGTGGGTCATTGGGAGAGTCGGTCCTGGACTGTATTACACTGGGTCATTGGTAGAGTCAGTCCTGGACTGTATTACACTGGATCACTGGGAGAGTCGGTCCTGGACTGTATTACATTGGGTCATTGGGAGAGTCGGTCCTGGACTGTATTACACTGGGTCATTGGGAGAGTCGGTCCTGGACTGTATTACACTGGGTCATTGGGAGAGTCGGTCCTGGACTGTATTACACTGGATCATTGGGAGAGTCGGTCCTGGACTGTATTAAACTGGGTCATTGGGAGAGTCGGTCCTGGACTGTATTACACTGGGTCATTGGGAGAGTCGGTCCTGGATTGTATTACACAGGGTCATTGGAAGACTCGGTCCTGGACTGTATTACCCTGGGTCATTGGGAGAGTCGGTCCTGAACTGTATTACACTGGGTCATTGGGAGTGTCGGTCCTGGACTGTATTACACTGGGTCATTGGGAGAGTCGGTCCTGGACTGTATTACACTGGGTCATTGGGAGATTCGGTCCTGGACTGTATTACACTGTGTCATTGGGAGAGTCGGTCCTGGACTTTATTACACTGGGTATTTGGGAGAGTCGGTCCTGGACTGTATTACACTGGGTCATTGGGAGGGTCGGTCCTGGACTGTATTACACTGGATCATTGGGAGATTCGGTCCTGGACTGTATTACACTGGATCATTGGAAGAGTCGGTCCTGGACTGTATTACACTGGGTCATTGGGAGAGTTGGTCCTGGACTGTATTACACTGGGTCATTGGGAGAGTCGGTCCTGGACTGTATTACACTGGGTCATTGGGAGTGTCGGTCCTGGACTGTATTACACTGGGTCATTGGGAGGGTCGGTCCTGGACTGTATTACACTAGGTCATTGGGAGAGTCGGTCCTGGACTGTATTACACTGGATCATTGGGAGAGTCGGTCCTGGACTGTATTACACTGGGTCATTGGGAGAGTCGGTCCTGGACTGTATTACACTGGGTCATTAGAAGAGTCCGTCCTGGACTGTATTACCCTGGATCATTGGGAGAGTCGGTCCTGGATTGTATTACACTGGCTCATTGGGAGAGTCGGTCCTGGACTGTATTACACTGGATCATTGGGAGAGTCGGTCCTGGACTGTATTACACTGGGTCATTGGAAGAGTCCGTCCTGGATTGTATTACACTGGGTCATTGGGAGATTCGGTCCAGGATTGTATTCCACTGGGTCATTGGGAGAGACGGTCCTGGACTGTATTACACTGGGTCATTGGGAGAGTCAGTCCTGGACTGTATTACACTGGGTCATTGGGAGAGTCGGTCCTGGACTGTATTACACTGGGTCATTGGGAGAATCGGTCCTGGACTGTATTACACTCGGTCATTGGTAGACTCGGTCCTGGACTGTATTACACTGGGTCATTGGGAGTGTCGGTCCTGGACTTTATTACACTGGATCATTGGGAGAGTCGGTCCTGGACTGTATTACACTGGGTCATTGGGAGAGTCGGACCTGGACTGTATTACACTGGGTCATTGGGAGAGTCGGTCCTGGACTGTATTACACTGGATCATTGGGAGAGTCGGTCCTGGACTGTATTACACTGGATCACTGGGAGAGTCGATCCTGGACTGTATTACACTGGGTCATTGGGAGAGTCGGTCCTGGACTGTATTACACTGGGTCATTGGGAGAGTCGGTCCTGGACTGTATTACACTGGGTCATTGGGAGAGTCGGTCCTGGACTGTATTACACTGGATCATTGGGAGAGTCGGTCCTGGACTGTATTACACTGGGTCATTGGGAGAGTCGGTCCTGGACTGTATTACACTGGGTCATTGGGAGAGTCGGTCCTGGACTGTATTACACTGGGTCATTGGATGTCTTGGTCCTGGACTGTATTACCCTGGGTCATTGGGAGAGTCGGTCCTGGACTGTATTACACTGGGTCATTGGGAGAGTCGGTCCTGGACTGTATTACACTGGGTCATTGGGAGAGTCGGTCCTTGATTGTATTACACTGGGTCATTGGGAGAGTCGCTCCTGGACTGTATTACACTGTGTCATTGGGAGAGTCGGTCCCGGACTTTCTTACACTGGGTTTTTGGGAGAGTCGGTCCTGGACTGTATTACACTGGGTCATTGGGAGTGTCGGTCCTGGACTGTATTACACTGGATCATTGGGAGATTCGGTCCTGGAATGTATTACACTGGATCATTGGGAGAGTCGGTGCTGGACTGTATTACACTGGGTCATTGGGAGAGTCGGTCCTGGACTGTATTACACTGGATCATTGGGAGAGTCGGTCCTGGACTGTATTACACTGGGTGATTGGGAGTGTCGGTCCTGGACTGTATAACACTGGGTCATTGGGAGAGTCGGTCCTGGACTGTATTACACTGGGTCATTGGGAGAGTCGGTCCTGGACTGTATTACACTGGATCATTGGGAGAGTCGGTCCTGGACTGTATTACACTGGATCATTGGGAGAGTCGGTCCTGGACTGTATTACACAGGTTCATTGGGAGAGTCGGTCCTGGACTGTATTACACTCGGTCATTGGGAGACTCGGTCCTGGACTGTATTACACTGGGTCATTGGGAGAGTCGGTCCTGGACTGTATTACACTGGGTCATTGTGGGAGTCGGTCCTGGATTGTATTACACTGGGTCATTGGGAGAGTCGGTCCTGGACTGTATTACACTGGGTCATTGGGAGAGTCGGTCCTGGACTGTATTACACAGGATCATTGGGCGAGTCGGTCCTGGACTGTATTACACTGGATCATTGGGAGAGTCGGTCCTAGACTGTATTACACTGGATCATTGGGAGAGTCGGTCCTGGACTGTATTACAATGAATCATTGGGCGAGTCGGTCCTGGACTGTATTACACTGGGTCATTGGGAGAGTCGGTCCTGGACTGTATTACACTGGGTCATTGGGAGAGTCGGTCCTGCACTGTATTACACTGGATCATTGGGAGAGTCGGTCCTGGACTGTATTACACTGGGTCATTGGGAGAGTCGGTCCTGGACTGTATTATACTGGGTCATTGGGAGAGTCGGTCCTGGACTGTATTACCCTGGGTCATTGGGAGAGTCGGTCCTGGACTGTATTACACTGGGTCATTGGGAGAGTCGGTCCTGCACTGTATTACAAAGGATCATTGGGAGTGTCCGTCCTGGACTGTATTACACTGGATCATTGGGAGAGTCGGTACTGGACTGTATTACATTGGCTCATTGGGAGAGTCGGTCCTGGACTGTATTACACTGGATCATTGGGAGAGTCGGTCCTGGACTGTATTACACTGGATCATTGGGAGAGTCGGTCCTCGACTGTATTACACTGGATCATTGGGAGAGTCGGTCCTGGACTGTATTACACTGGGTTATTGGGAGAGTCGGTCCTGGACTGTATTACACTGGATCATTGGCAGTGTCAGTCCTGGACTGTATTACACTGGGTCATTGGGAGAGTCGGTCCTGGACTGTATTACACTGGGTCATTGGTAGAGTCAGTCCTGGACTGTACTATACTGGATCACTGGGAGAGTCGGTCCTGGACTGTATTTCACTGGGTCATTGGGAGAGTCGGTCCTGGACTGTATTACACTGGGTCATTGGGAGAGTCGGTCCTGGACATTATTACACTGGGTCATTGGGAGAGTCGGTCCTGGACTGTATTACACTGGGTCATTGGAAGACTCGGTCCTGGACTGTATTACACTGGGTCATTTGGAGAGTTGGTCCTGGACTGTATTACCCTGGGTCATTGGGAGAGTCGGTCCTGAACTGTATTACACTGGGTCATTGGGAGAGTCGATCCTGGACTGTATTACACTGGGTCATTGGGAGAGTCGGTCCTGGACTGTTTTACACTGGGTCATTGGGAGAGTCGGTCCTGGACTGTATTACACTATGTCATTGGGAGAGTCGGTCCTGGAATTTATTACACTTGGTATTTGGGAGAGTCGGTCCTGGACTGTATGACACTGGGTCATTGGGAGAGTCGGTCCTGGACTGTATTACACTGGATCATTGGGAGATTCGGTCCTGGAGTGTATTACACTGGATCATTGGAAGAGTCGGTCCTGGACTGTATTACACTGGGTCATTGGGAGAGTTGGTCCTGGACTGTATTACACTGGGTCATTGGGAGAGTCGGTCCTGGACTGTATTACACTGGGTCATTGGGAGTGTCGGTCCTGGACTGTATTACACTGGGTCATTGGGAGAGTCGGTCCTGGACTGTATTACACTGGGTCATTGGGAGAGTCGGTCCTGGACTGTATTACACTGGATCATTGGGAGAGTCGGTCCTGGACTGTATTACACTGGGTCATTGGGAGAGTCGGTCCTGGACTGTATTACACTGGGTCATTGGGAGATTCGGTCCAGGACTGTATTACACTGGGTCATTGGGAGAGTCGGTCCTGGACTGTATTACACTGGGTCATTGGGAGATTCGGTCCAGGACTGTATTACACTGGGTCATTGGGAGAGTCGGTCCTGGAATGTATTACACTGGGTCATTGGGAGAGTCGGTCCTGGACTGTATTACACTGGGTCATTGGGAGAGTCGGTCCTGGACTGTATTACACTGGATCATTGGGAGAGTCGGTCCTGGAATGTATTACACTGGATCATTGGGAGAGTCGGTCCTGGACTATATTACACTGGGTCATTGGGAGAGTCGGTCCTGGACTGTATTGCACTGGGTCATTGGGAGAGTCGGTCCTGGACTGTATTACACTGGGTCATTGGGAGAGTCGGTCCCGGACTGTATTACACTGGGTCATTGGGAGAGTCGGTCCTGGACTGTCTTACACTGGGTCATTGGAAGAGTCGATCCTGGACTGTATTACACTGGGTCATTGGGAGAGTCGGTCCTGGACTGTATTACACTGGATCATTGGGAGAGTCGGTCCTGGACTGTATTACACTGGATCACTGGGAGAGTCGGTCCTGGACTGTATTACACTGGGTCATTGGGAGAGTCGGTCCTGGACTGTATTACACTGGGTCATTGGGAGAGTCGGTCCTGGACTGTATTACACTGGGTCATTGGGAGAGTCGGTCCTGGACTGTATTACACTGGATCATTGGGAGAGTCGGTCCTGGACTGTATTACACTGGATCATTGGGAGAGTCGGTCCTGGACTGTATTACACTGGGTCATTGGGAGAGTCGGTCCTGGACTGTATTACACTGGGTCATTGGAAGACTCGGTCCTGGACTGTATTACCCTGGGTCATTGGGAGAGTCGGTCCTTGACTGTATTACACTGGGTCATTGGGAGAGTCGGTCCTGGACTGTATTACACTGGGTCATTGGGAGATTCGGTCCTGGACTGTATTACAATGTGTCATTGGAAGATTCGGTCCTGGACTTTATTACACTGGGTTTTTGGGAGAGTCGGTCCTGGACTGTATTACACTGGGTCATTGGGAGAGCCGGTCCTGGACTGTATTACACTGGATCATTGGGAGATTCGGTCCCGGACTGTATTACACTGGATCATTGGGAGAGTCGGTCCTGGACTGTATTACACTGGGTCATTGGAAGAGTCGGTCCTGGACTGTATTACACTGGGTCATTGGGAGAGTCGGTCCTGGACTGTATTACACTGGCTCATTGGGAGAGTCGGTCCTGGGCTGTATTACACTGGATCATTGGGAGAGTCGGTCCTGGACTGTATTACACTGGGTCATTGGAAGAGCCCGTCCTGGACTGTATTACACTGGATCATTGGGAGATTCGGTCCAGGACTGTATTACCCTGGGTCATTGGGAGAGTCGGTCCTGGACTTTATTACACTGGGTCATTGGGAGAGTCGGTCCTGGACTGTATTACACTATGTCATTGGGAGAGTCGGTCCTGGACTTTATTACACTGGGTATTTGGGAGAGTCGGTCCTGGACTTTATTACACTGGGTATTTGGGAGAGTCGGTCCTGGACTGTATGACACTGGGTCATTGGGAGAGTCGGTCCTGGACTGTATTACACTGGATCATTGGGAGATTCGGTCCTGGAGTGTATTACACTGGATCATTGGAAGAGTCGGTCCTGGACTGTATTACACTGGGTCATTGGGAGAGTTGGTCCTGGACTGTATTACACTGGGTCATTGGGAGAGTCGGTCCTGGACTGTATTACACTGGGTCATTGGGAGTGTCGGTCCTGGACTGTATTACACTGGGTCATTGGGAGAGTCGGTCCTGGACTGTATTACACTGGGTCATTGGGAGAATCGGTCCTGGACTGTATTACACTGGATCATTGGGAGAGTCGGTCCTGGACTGTATTAAACTGGGTCATTGGGAGAGTCGGTCCTGGACTGTATTACACTGGGTCATTGGAAGAGTCCGTCCTGGACTGTATTACACTGGATCATTGGGAGAGTCGGTCCTGGATTGTATTACACTGGGTCATTGGGAGAGTCGGTCCTGGACTGTATTACACTGGATCATTGGGAGAGTCGGTCCTGGACTGTATTACACAGGGTCATTGGAAGAGTCGGTCCTGGACTGTATTACACTGGATCATTGGGAGAGTCGGTCCTGGACTGTATTACACTGGGTCATTGGGAGAGTCGGTCCTGGACTGTATTACACTGGGTCATTGGAAGAGTCCGTCCTGGACTGTATTACACTGGATCATTGGGAGAGTCGGTCCTGGATTGTATGACACTGGCTCATTGGGAGAGTCGGTCCTGGACTGTATTACACTGGATCATTGGGAGAGTCGGTCCTGGACTGTATTACACTGGGTCATTGGAAGAGTCCGTCCTGGATTGTATTACACTGGGTCATTGGGAGAGTCGGTCCTGGACTGTATTACACTGGGTCATTGGGAGAGTCGGTCCTGGACTGTACTACACTGGGTCATTGGGAGAGTCGGTCCTGGACTGTATTACACTGGATCATTGGGAGAGTCGGTCCTGGACTGTATTACACTGGATCATTGGGAGAGTCGGTCCTGGACTATATTACACTGGGTCATTGGGAGAGTCGGTCCTGGACTGTATTGCACTGGGTCATTGGGAGAGTTGGTCCTGGACTGTATTACACTGGGTCATTGGGAGAGTCGGTCCCGGACTGTATTACACTGGGTCATTGGGAGAGTCGGTCCTGGACTGTCTTACACTGGGTCATTGGAAGAGTCGATCCTGGACTGTATTACACTGGGTCATTGGGAGAGTCGGTCCTGGACTGTATTACACTGGATCATTGGGAGAGTCGGTCCTGGACTGTATTACACTGGATCACTGGGAGAGTCGGTCCTGGACTGTATTACACTGGGTCATTGGGAGAGTCGGTCCTGGACTGTATTACACTGGGTCATTGGGAGAGCCGGTCCTGGACTGTATTACACTGGGTCATTGGGAGAGTCGGTCCTGGACTGTATTACACTGGATCATTGGGAGAGTCGGTCCTGGACTGTATTACACTGGATCATTGGGAGAGTCGGTCCTGGACTGTATTACACTGGGTCATTGGGAGAGTCGGTCCTGGATTGTATTACACTGGGTCATTGGAAGACTCGGTCCTGGACTGTATTACCCTGGGTCATTGGGAGAGTCGGTCCTTGACTGTATTACACTGGGTCATTGGGAGAGTCGGTCCTGGACTGTATTACACTGGGTCATTGGGAGAGTCGGTCCTGGACTGTATTACAATGTGTCATTGGAAGATTCGGTCCTGGACTGTATTACACTGTGTCATTGGGAGAGTTGGTCCTGGACTTTATTACACTGGGTTTTTGGGAGAGTCGGTCCTGGACTGTATTACACTGGGTCATTGGGAGAGCCGGTCCTGGACTGTTTTACACTGGATCATTGGGAGATTCGGTCCCGGTCTGTATTACACTGGATCATTGGGAGAGTCGGTCCTGGACTGTATTACACTGGGTCATTGGAAGAGTCGGTCCTGGACTGTATTACACTGGGTCATTGGGAGAGTCGGTCCTGGACTGTATTACACTGGCTCATTGGGAGAGTCGGTCCTGGGCTGTATTACACTGGATCATTGGGAGAGTCGGTCCTGGACTGTATTACACTGGGTCATTGGAAGAGCCCGTCCTGGACTGTATTACACTGGGTCATTGGGAGATTCGGTCCAGGACTGTATTACCCTGGGTCATTGGGAGAGTCGGTCCTGGACTGTATTACACTGGGTCATTGGGAGAGTCGGTCCTGGACTGTATTACACTGGGTCATTGGGAGAGTCGGTCCTGGACTGTATTACACTGGATCATTGGGAGATTCGGTCCTGGACTGTATTACACTGGATCATTGGGAGAGTCGGTCCTGGACTGTATTACACTGGGTCATTGGGAGAGTCGGTCCTGGACTGTATTGCACTGGGTCATTGGGAGAGTCGGTCCTGGACTGTATTACACTGGGTCATTGGGAGGGTCGGTCCCGGACTTTATTACACTGGGTCATTGGGAGATTCGGTCCTGGACTGTATTACACTGGGTCATTGGAAGAGTCGATCCTGGACTGTATTACACTGGGTCATTGGGAGGGTCGGTCCTGGACTGTATTACACTGGGTCATTGGGAGAGTCGGTCCTGGACTGTATTACACTGGATCATTGGGAGAGTCGGTCCTGGACTGTATTACACTGGGTCATTTGGAGAGTTGGTCCTGGACTGTATTACACTGGGTCTTTTGGAGAATCGGTCCTGGACTGTATTACAATGTGTCATTGGGAGAGTCGGTCCTGGACTGTATTACACTGGGTCATTGGGAGAGTCCCTCCTGGACTGTATTACACTGGGTCATTGGGAGAGTCGGTCCTGGACTGTGTTACACTGGATCATTGGGAGAGTCGGTCCTGGACTGTATGACACTGGGTCATTGGGAGAGTCGGTCCTGGACTGTATTACACTGGGTCATTGGGAGAGTCGGTCCTGGACTGTATTACACTGGATCATTGGGAGTTTCAGTCCTGGATTGTATTACACTGGATCATGGGAACAGTTGGTCCTGGACTGTATTACACTGGATCATTGGGAGAGTCGGTCCTGGATTGTATTACACTGGATCATTGGGAGAGTTGGTCCTGGACTGTATTACACAGGTTCATTTGGAGAGTCGGTCCTGGACTGTATTACACTCGGTCATTGGGAGACACGGTCCTGGACTGGATTACACTGGGTCATTGGGAGAGTCGGTCCTGGACTGTATTACACTGGGTCATTGTGGGAGTCGGTCCTGGATTGTATTACACTGGGTCATTGGGAGAGTCGGTCCTGGACTGTATTACACTGGGTCATTGGGAGAGTCGGTCCTGGACTGTATTACACTGGGTCATTGGGAGAGTCGGTCCTAGACTGTATTACACTGGATCATTGGGAGAGTCGGTCCTGGACTGTATTACAATGAATCATTGGGCGAGTCGGTCCTGGACTGTATTACACTGGGTCATTGGGAGAGTCGGTCCTGGACTGTATTACACTGGGTCATTGGGAGAGTTGGTCCTGCACTGTATTACACTGGATCATTGGGAGAGTCGGTCCTGGACTGTATTACACTGGGTCATTGGGAGAGTCGGTCCTGGACTGTATTACACTGGGTCATTGGGAGAGTCGGTCATGGACTGTATTACACTGGGTCATTGGGAGAGTCGGTCCTGGATTGTATTACACTTGGTCATTGGGAGAGTCGGTCCTGGACTGTATTACACTGGGTCATTGGGAGAGTCGACCCTGCACTGTATTACAAAGGATCATTGGGAGTGTCCATCCTGGACTGTATTACACTGGATCATTGGGAGAGTCGGTACTGGACTGTATTACACTGGATCATTGGGAGAGTCGGTCCTGGACTGTATTACACTGGATCATTGGGAGAGTCGGACCTGGACTGTATTACACTGGATCATTGGGAGAGTCGGTCCTCGACTGTATTACACTGGATCATTGGGAGAGTCGGTCCTGGACTGTATTACACTGGGTTATTGGGAGAGTCGGTCCTGGACTGTATTACAGTGGATCATTGGGGGTGTCGGTCCTGGACTGTGTTACACTGGGTCATTGGGAGAGTCGGTCCTGGACTGTATTACACTGGGTCATTGGGAAAGTCGGTCCTGGACTGTATTACACTGGGTCATTGGGAGAGTCGGTCCTGGACTGTATTACACTGGATCATTGGGAGAGTCGGTCCTGGACTGTATTACACTGGGTCATTGGGAGAGTCGGTCCTGGACTGTATTACACTGGATCATTGGAAGAGTCGGTCCTGGCCTGTATTACACTGGGTCATTGGGAGAGTCGGTCCTGGACTGTATTACACTCGGTCATTGGTAGACTCGGTCCTGGATTGTATTACACTGGGTCATTGGGAGTGTCGGTCCTGGACTTTATTACACTGGATCATTGGGAGAGTCGGTGCTGGACTGTATTGCACTGGGACATTGGGAGAGTCGGTCCTGGACTGTATTACACTGGGTCATTGGAAGACTCGGTCCTGGACTGTATTACCATGGGTCATTGGGAGAGTCGGTCCTGGACTGTAATACACTGGGTCATTGGGAGAGTCGGTCCTGAACTGTATTACACTGGGTCATTGGGAGAGTCGGTCCTGGACTGTATTACACTGGGTCATTGGGAGAGTCGGTCCTGGACTGTATTACACTGTGTCATTGGGAGAGTCGGTCCAGGACTGTATTACACTGGGTCATTGGGAGAGTCGGTCCTTGACTGTATTACACTGGGTCATTGGGAGAGTCGGTCCTGGACTGTATTACACTGGGTCATTGGGAGAGTCGGTCCTGGACTGTATTACACTGGGTCATTGGGAGAGTCGGTCCTGGACTGTATTACACTGGATCATTGGGAGAGTCGGTCCTGGACTGTATTACACTGGGTCATTGGGTGAGTCGGTCCTGGACTGTATTACACTGGGTCATTGGAAGAGTCCGTCCTGGACTGCATTACACTGGATCATTGGGAGAGTCGGTCCTGGACTGTATTACACTGACTCATTGGGAGAGTCGGTCCTGGACTGTATCACACTGGATCATTGGGAGAGTCGGTCCTGGACTGTATTACACTGGGTCATTGGCAGAGTCCGTCCTGGACTGTATTACACTGGGTCATTGGGAGATTCGGTCCAGGACTGTATTACACTGGGTCATTGGGAGAGTCGGTCCCGGACTGTATTACACTGGGTCATTGGAAGAGTCGGTCCTGGACTGTATTACACTGGGTCATTGGAAGAGTCGATCCTGGACTGTATTACACTGGGTCATTGGGAGAGTCGGTCCTGGACTGTATTACACTGGGTCATTGGGAGAGTTGGTCCTGGACTGTATTACACTGGGTCTTTGGGAGAGTCGGTCCTGGACTGTTTTACACTGTGTCATTGGGAGAGTCGGTCCTGGACTGTATTACACTGGGTCATTGGGAGAGTCGGTCCTGGACTGTATTACACTGGGTCTTTGGGAGAATCGGTCCTGGACTGTATTACACTGGATCATTGGGAGAGTCGGTCCTGGACTGTATTACACTGGGTCATTGGGAGAGTCGGTCCTGGACTGTATTACACTGGGTCATTGGGAGTTTCAGTCCTGGATTGTATTACACTGGATCATTGGGAGAGTTGGTCCTGGACTGTATTACACTGGATCATTGGGAGAGTCGGTCCTGGACTGTATTACACTGGGTCATTGGGAGAGTCGGTCCTGGACTGTATTACACTGGATCATTGGGAGTTTCAGTCCTGGATTGTATTACACTGGATCATTGGGAGAGTTGGTCCTGGACTGTATTACACTGGATCATTGGGAGAGTCGGTCCTGGACTGTATTACACTGGATCATTGGGACAGTCGGTCCTGGACTGTATTACACAGGTTCATTGGGAAAGTCGGTCCTGGACTGTATTACACTCGGTCATTGGGAGACTCGGTCCTGGACTGTATTACACTGGGTCATTGGGAGAGTCGGTCCTGGACTGTATTACACTGGGTCATTGTGGGAGTCGGTCCTGGATTGTATTACACTGGGTCATTGGGAGAGTCGGTCCTGGACTGTATTACACTGGGTCATTGGGAGAGTCGGTCCTGGACTGTATTACACTGGATCATTGGGCGAGTCTGTCCTGGACTGTATTACACTGGGTCATTGGGAGAGTCGGCCCTGGACTGTATTACACTGGATCATTGGGAGAGTCGGTCCTGGACTGTATTACAATGGATCATTGGGCGAGTCGGTCCTGGACTGTATTACACTGGGTCATTGGGAGAGTCGGTCCTGGACTGTATTACACTGGGTCATTGGGAGAGTCAGTCCTGGACTGTATTACACTTGGTCATTGTGAGAGTCGGTCCTGGACTGTATTACACTGGGTCATTGGGAGAGTCGGTCCTGCACTGTATTACAAAGGATCATTGGGAGTGTCCGTCCTGGACTGTATTACACTGGATCATTGGGAGAGTCGGTACTGGACTGTATTACACTGGATCATTGGAAGAGTTGGTCCTGGACTGTATTACACTGGATCATTGTGAGAGTCGGTCCTCGACTGTATTACACTGGATCATTGGGAGAGTCGGTCCTGGACTGTATTACACTGGGTTATTGGGAGAGTCGATCCTGGACTGTATTACACTGGATCATTGGGAGAGTCGGTCTTTGACTGTATTACACTGGGTCATTGGGAGAGTCGATCCTGGACTGTATTACACTGGGTCATTGGGAGAGACGGTCCTGGACTGTATTACACTGGATCATTGGGAGAGTCGGTCCTGGACTGTATTACACTGGGTCATTGGGAGAGTCGGTCCTGGACTGTATTACACTGGGTCATTGGGAGAGTCGGTCCTGGACTGTATTACACTGGATCATTGGGAGTGTCAGTCCTGGATTGTATTACAATGGATCATTGGGATAGTCGGTCCTGGACTGTATTACACTGGGTCATTGGGAGAGTCGGTCCTGGACTGTATTACACTGGATCATTGGAAGAGTCGGTCCTGGACTGTATTACACTGGGTCATTGGGAGAGTCGGTCCTGGACTGTATTACACTGGATCATTGGGCGAGTCGGTCCTGGACTGTATTACACTGGGTCATTGGGAGAGTCGGTCCTGGACTGTATTACACTGGATCATTGGGAGAGTCGGTCCTGGAATGTATTACACTGGGTCATTGGGAGAGTCGGTCCTGGAATGTATTACACTGGATCATTGGGAGAGTCGGTCCTGGACTGTTTCACACTGGGTCATTGGGAGAGTCGGTCCTGGAATGTATTACACTGGATCATTGGGAGAGTCGGTCCTGGACTGTATTACACTGGGACATTGGGAGATTCGGTCCTGGGCTGTATTACACTGGGTCATTGGGAGAGCCGGTCCTGGACTGTTTTACACTGGGTCATTGGGAGAGTCGCTCCTGGACTGTATTACACTGTGTCATTGGGAGAGTCGGTCCTGGACTGTATTACACTGGCTCATTGGGAGAGTCGGTCCTGGACTATATTACACTGGGACATTGGGTGAGTCGGTCCTGGACTGTATCACACTGGGTCATTGGGAGAGTCGGTCCTGGACTTTATTACACTGGCTCATTGGGAGAGTCGGTCCTGGACTATATTACACTGGGACATTGGGTGAGTCGGTCCTGGACTGTATTACACTGGCTCATTGGGAGAGTCGGTCCTGGACTATATTACACTGGGACATTGGGTGAGTCGGTCCTGGACTGTATTACACTGGATCATTGGGAGAGTCCGTCCTGGACTGTATTACACTGGGTCATTGGGAGAGTCGGTCCTGGACTGTATTACACTGGGTCATTGGGAGAGTCGGTCCTGGACTGCATTGCACTGGGTCATTGGGAGAGTCGGTCCTGGACTGTATTACACTGGGTCATTGGGAGATTCGGTCCTGGACTGTATTACACTGGTTCATTGGGAGAGTCGTTCCTGGACTGTATTACACTGGGTCATTGGGAGAGTCGGTCCTGGACTGTATTACACTGGATCATTGGGAGAGTCGGTCCTGGACTGTATTACACAGGGTCATTGGAAGACTCGGTCCTGGATTGTATTACCCTGGGTCATTGGGAGAGTCGGTCCTGGACTGTATTACACTGGGTCATTGGGTGAGTCGGTCCTGGACTGTATTACACAGGGTCATTGGAAGACTCGGTCCTGGATTGTATTACCCTGGGTCATTGGGAGAGTCGGTCCTGGACTGTATTACACTGGGTCATTGGGAGATTCGGTCCTGGACTGTATTACACTGGGTCATTGGGAGAGTCGGTCCTGGACTGTATTACACTGTGTCATTGGGAGAGTCGGTCCTGGACTGTATTACACTGGGTTTTTGGGAGAGTCGGTCCTGGACTGTGTTACACTGGGTCATTGGGAGAGTCGGTCCTGGACTGTATTGCACTGGATCATTGGGAGAGTCGGTCCTGGACTGTATTACACTGGGTCATTGGGAGAGTCGGTCCTGGACTCTATTACACTGGGTCATTGCGAGAGTCGGTCCTGGACTGTATTACACTGGGTCATTGGGAGAGTCGCTCCTGGACTGTATTACACTGGGTCATTGGGAGAGTCGGTCCTGGACTGTATTACACTGGGTCATTGGGAGAGTCGGTCCTGGACTGTATTACACTGGATCATTGGGAGAGTCGTTCCTGGACTGTATTAGACCGAGTCATTGGGAGAGTCGGTCCTGGACTGTATTACACTGGGTCATTGGAAGAGTCCGTCCTGGTCTGTATTACACTGGATCATTGGGAGAGTCGGTCCTGGACTGTATTACACTGGGTCATTGGGAGAGTCGGTCCGGGACTGTATTACACTGGATCATTGGGAGAGTCGGCCCTGGACTGTATTACATTGGGTCATTGGAAGAGTCCGTCCTTGACTGTATTACACTGGGTCATTGGGAGATTCGGTCCAGGACTGTATTACACTGGGTCATTGGGAGAGTCGGTCCTGGACTGTATTACACTGGGTCAATGGGAGAGTCGGTCCTCGACTGTATTACACTGGGTCTTTGGGAGAGTCGTCCTGGACTGTATTACACTGTGTCATTGGGAGAGTCGGTCCTGGACTGTCTTTCACTGGTTCATTGTGAGAGTCGGTCCTGGACTGTTTTACACTGGGTCATTGGGAGAGTCGGTCCTGGACTGTATTACACTGGCTCATTGGGAGAGTCGGTCCTGGACTATATTACACTGGGACATTGGGTGAGTCGGTCCTGGACTGTATTACACTGGACCATTGGGAGAGTCGGTCCTGGACTTTATTACACTGGGTCATTGGGAGTTTCGGTCCTGGACTGTATTACACTGGGTCATTGGGAGAGTCGGTCCTGGACTGCATTGCACTGGGTCATTGGGAGAGTCGGTCCTGGACTGTATTACACTGGGTCATTGGGAGATTCGGTCCTGGACTGTATTACACTGGTTCATTGGGAGAGTCGTTCCTGGACTGTATTACACTGGGTCATTGGGAGAGTCGGTCCTGGACTGTATTACACTGGATCATTGGGAGAGTCGGTCCAGGACTGCATTACACTGGGTCATTGGGAGAGACGGTCCTGGACTGTATTACACTGGGTCATTGGGAGAGTCGGTCCTGGACTGTATTACGCTTGGTCATTGGGAGAGTGGGTCCTGGACTGTATTACACAGGGTCATTGGAAGACTCGGTCCTGGATTGTATTACACTGGGTCATTGGGAGAGTCGGTCCTGGACTTTATTACACTGGGTCATTGGGAGATTCGGTCCTGGACTGTATTACACTGGGTCATTGGGAGAGTCGGTCCTGGACTGTATTACACTGGGTCATTGGGAGAGTCGGTCCTGGACTGTATTACACTGTGTCATTGGGAGAGTCGGTCCTGGACTGTATTACACTGGGTTTTTGGGAGAGTCGGTCCTGGACTGTGTTACACTGGGTCATTGGGAGAGTCGGTCCTGGACTGTATTGCACTGGATCATTGGGAGATTCGGTCCTGGAATGTATTACACTGGATCATTGGGAGAGTCGGTCCTGGACTGTATTACACTGGGTCATTGGGAGAGTCGGTCCTGGACTCTATTACACTGGGTCATTGCGAGAGTCGGTCCTGGACTGTATTACACTGGGTCATTGGGAGAGTCGCTCCTGGACTGTATTACACTGGGTCTTTGGGAGAGTCGGTCCTGGACTGTATTACACTGGGTCATTGGGAGAGTCGGTCCTGGACTATATTACACTGGATCATTGGGAGAGTCGGTCCTGGACTGTATTACACCAGGTCATTGGGAGAGTCGGTCCTGGACTGTATTACACTGGGTCATTGGAAGAGTCCGTCCTGGACTGTATTACACTGGATCATTGGGAGAGTCGGTCCTGGACTGTATTACACTGGGTCATTGGGAGAGTCGGTCCTGGACTGTATTACACTGGATCATTGGGAGAGTCGGTCCTGGACTGTATTACACTGGGTCATTGGGAGAGTCGGTCCTGGACTGTATTACATTGGGTCATTGGAAGAGTCCGTCCTGGACTGTATTACACTGTGTCATTGGGAGATTCGGTCCAGGGCTGTATTACACTGGGTCATTGGGAGATTCGGTCCTGGACTGTATTACACTGGGTCAATGGGAGAGTCGGTCCTGGACTGTATTACACTGGGTCTTTGGGAGAGTCGTCCTGGACTGTATTACACTGTGTCATTGGGAGAGTCGGTCCTGGACTGTCTTTCACTGGCTCATTGGGAGAGTCGGTCCTGGACTATATTACACTGGGACATTGGGTGAGTCGGTCCTGGACTGTACTACACTGGGTCATTGTGGGAGTCGGTCCTGGATTGTATTACACTGGGTCATTGGGAGAGTCGGTCCTGGACTGTATTACACTGGGTCATTGGGAGAGTCGGTCCTGGACTGTATTACACTGGATCATTGGGCGAGTCGGTCCTGTACTGTATTACACTGGATCATTGGGAGAGTCGGTCCTAGACTGTATTACACTGGATCATTGGGAGAGTCGGTCCTGGACTGTATTACAATGAATCATTGGGCGAGTCGGTCCTGGACTGTATTAAACTGGGTCATTGGGAGAGTCGGTCCTGGACTGTATTACACTGGGTCATTGGGAGAGTCGGTCCTGCACTGTATTACACTGGATCATTGGGAGAGTCGGTCCTGGACTGTATTACACTGGGTCATTGGGAGAGTCGGTCCTGGACTGTATTACACTGGGTCATTGGGAGAGTCGGTCATGGACTGTACTGCACTGGGTCATTGGGAGAGTCGGCCCTGGACTGTATTACATTGGGTCATTGGAAGAGTCCGTCCTGGACTGTATTACACTGTGTCATTGGGAGATTCGGTCCAGGGCTGTATTACACTGGGTCATTGGGAGAGTCGGTCCTGGACTGTATTACACTGGGTCAATGGGAGAGTCGGTCCTGGACTGTATTACACTGGGTCTTTGGGAGAGTCGTCCTGGACTGTATTACACTGTGTCATTGGGAGAGTCGGTCCTGGACTGTCTTTCACTGGCTCATTGGGAGAGTCGGTCCTGGACTATATTACACTGGGACATTGGGTGAGTCGGTCCTGGACTGTATTACACTGGGTCATTGTGGGAGTCGGTCCTGGATTGTATTACACTGGGTCATTGGGAGAGTCGGTCCTGGACTGTATTACACTGGGTCATTGGGAGAGTCGGTCCTGGACTGTATTACACTGGATCATTGGGCGAGTCGGTCCTGTACTGTATTACACTGGATCATTGGGAGAGTCGGTCCTAGACTGTATTACACTGGATCATTGGGAGAGTCGGTCCTGGACTGTATTACAATGAATCATTGGGCGAGTCGGTCCTGGACTGTATTACACTGGGTCATTGGGAGAGTCGGTCCTGGACTGTATTACACTGGGTCATTGGGAGAGTCGGTCCTGCACTGTATTACACTGGATCATTGGGAGAGTCGGTCCTGGACTGTATTACACTGGGTCATTGGGAGAGTCGGTCCTGGACTGTATTACACTGGGTCATTGGGAGAGTCGGTCATGGACTGTATTGCACTGGGTCATTGGGAGAGTCGGTCCTGGACTGTATTACACTTGGTCATTGGGAGAGTCGGTCCTGGACTGTATTACACTGGGTCATTGGGAGAGTCGGTCCTGCACTTTATTACAAAGGATCATTGGGAGTGTCCGTCCTGGACTGTATTACACTGGATCATTGGGAGAGTCGGTACTGGATTGTATTACATTGGATCATTGGGAGAGTCGGTCCTGGACTGTATTACACTGGATCATTGGGAGAGTCGGTCCTGGACTGTATTACACTGGATCATTGGGAGAGTCGGTCCTCGACTGTATTACACTGGATCATTGGGAGAGTCGGTCCTGGAGTGTATTACACTGGGTTATTGGGAGAGTCGGTCCTGGACTGTATTACACTGGATCATTGGGAGAGTCGGTCCTGGACTGTATTACACTGGGTCATTGGGAGAGTCGGTCCTGGACTGTATTACACTGGGTCATTGGGAGAGTCGGTCCTGGACTGTATTACACTGGATCATTGGGAGAGTCGGTCCTGGACTGTATTAAACTGGGTCATTGGGAGAGTCGGTCCTGGACTGTATTACACTGGGTCATTGGGAGAGTCGGTCCTGGACTGTATTACACAGGGTCATTGGAAGACTCGGTCCTGGACTGTATTACCCTGGGTCATTGGGAGAGTCGGTCCTGGACTTTATTACACTGGGTATTTGGGAGAGTCGGTCCTGGACTGTATTACACTGGGTCATTGGGAGGGTCGGTCCTGGACTGTATTACACTGGATCATTGGGAGATTCGGTCCTGGACTGTATTACACTGGATCATTGGAAGAGTCGGTCCTGGACTGTATTACACTGGGTCATTGGGAGAGTTGGTCCTGGACTGTATTACACTGGGTCATTGGGAGAGTCTGTCCTGGACTGTATTACACTGGGTCATTGGGAGAGTCGGTCCTGGACTGTATTACACTGGGTCATTGGGAGTGTCGGTCCTGGACTGTATTACACTGGGTCATTGGGAGGGTCGGTCCTGGACTGTATTACACTAGGTCATTGGAAGAGTCGGTCCTGGACTGTATTACACTGGATCATTGGGAGAGTCGGTCCTGGACTGTATTACACTGGGTCATTGGGAGAGTCGGTCCTGGACTGTATTACACTGGGTCATTAGAAGAGTCCGTCCTGGACTGTATTGCACTGGCTCATTGGGTGAGTCGGTCCTGGACTGTATTACACTGGATCATTGGGAGAGTCGGTCCTGGATTGTATTACACTGGCTCATTGGGAGAGTCGGTCCTGGACTGTATTACACTGGATCATTGGGAGAGTCGGTCCTGGAATGTATTACACTGGGTCATTGGAAGAGTCCGTCCTGGATTGTATTACACTGGGTCATTGGGAGATTCGGTCCAGGACTGTATTCCACTGGGTCATTGGGAGAGTCGGTCCTGGACTGTATTACACTGGGTCATTGGGAGAGTCGGTCCTGGACTGTATTACACTGGGTCATTGGGAGAATCGGTCCTGGACTGTATTACACTCGGTCATTGGTAGACTCGGTCCTGGACTGTATTACACTGGGTCATTGGGAGTGTCGGTCCTGGACTTTATTACACTGGATCATTGGGAGAGTCGGTCCTGGACTGTATTACACTGGGTCATTGGGAGAGTCGGACCTGGACTGTATTACACTGGGTCATTGGGAGAGTCGGTCCTGGACTGTATTACACTGGATCATTGGGAGAGTCGGTCCTGGACTATATTACACTGGATCACTGGGAGAGTCGATCCTGGACTGTATTACACTGGGTCATTGGGAGAGTCGGTCCTGGACTGTATTACACTGGGTCATTGGGAGAGTCGGTCCTGGACTGTATTACACTGGGTCATTGGGAGAGTCGGTCCTGGACTGTATTACACTGGATCATTGGGAGAGTCGGTCCTGGACTGTATTACACTGGGTCATTGGGAGAGTCGGTCCTGGACTGTATTACACTGGGTCATTGGGAGAGTCGGTCCTGGACTGTATTACACTGGGTCATTGGATGTCTTGGTCCTGGACTGTATTACCCTGGGTCATTGGGAGAATCGGTCCTGGACTGTATTACACTGGGTCATTGGGAGAGTCGGTCCTGGACTGTATTACACTGGGTCATTGGGAGAGTCGGTCCTTGATTGTATTACACTGGGTCATTGGGAGAGTCGCTCCTGGACTGTATTACACTGTGTCATTGGGAGAGTCGGTCCCGGACTTTCTTACACTGGGTTTTTGGGAGAGTCGGTCCTGGACTGTATTACACTGGGTCATTGGGAGTGTCGGTCCTGGACTGTATTACACTGGATCATTGGGAGATTCGGTCCTGGAATGTATTACACTGGATCATTGGGAGAGTCGGTCCTGGACTGTATTACACTGGGTCATTGGGAGAGTCGGTCCTGGACTGTATTACACTGGGTCATTGGGAGAGTCGGTCCTGGACTGTATTACACTGGGTGATTGGGAGTGTCGGTCCTGGACTGTATAACACTGGGTCATTGGGAGAGTCGGTCCTGGACTGTGTTACACTGGGTCATTGGGAGAGTCGGTCCTGGACTGTATTACACTGGATCATTGGGAGAGTCGGTCCTGGACTGTATTACACTGGATCATTGGGAGAGTCGGTCCTGGACTGTATTACACAGGTTCATTGGGAGAGTCGGTCCTGGACTGTATTACACTCGGTCATTGGGAGACTCGGTCCTGGACTGTATTACACTGGGTCATTGGGAGAGTCGGTCCTGGACTGTATTACACTGGGTCATTGTGGGAGTCGGTCCTGGATTGTATTACACTGGGTCATTGGGAGAGTCGGTCCTGGACTGTATTACACTGGGTCATTGGGAGAGTCGGTCCTGGACTGTATTACACTGGATCATTGGGCGAGTCGGTCCTGGACTGTATTACACTGGATCATTGGGAGAGTCGGTCCTAGACTGTATTACACTGGATCATTGGGAGAGTCGGTCCTGGACTGTATTACAATGAATCATTGGGAGAGTCGGTCCTGGACTGTATTACACTGGGTCATTGGGAGAGTCGGTCCTGGACTGTATTACACTGGGTCATTGGGAGAGTCGGTCCTGCACTGTATTACACTGGATCATTGGGAGAGTCGGTCCTGGACTGTATTACACTGGGTCATTGGGAGAGTCGGTCCTGGACTGTATTACACTGGGTCATTGGGAGAGTCGGTCATGGACTGAATTACACTGGGTCATTGGGAGAGTCGGTCCTGGACTGTATTACACTGGATCATTGGGAGAGTCGGTCCTGGACTGTATTACACTGTGTCATTGGGAGAGTCGGTCCTGGACTGTATTACACTGGGTCATTGGGAGAGTCGGTCCTGGACTGTATTACACTGGGTCATTGGGAGAGTCGGTCCTGGACTGTATTACACTGGGTCATTGGGAGTGTCAGTCCTGGACTGTATTACACTGGATCATTGGGAGAGTCGGTACTGGACTGTATTACATTGGCTCATTGGGAGAGTCGGTCCTGGACTGTATTACACTGGATCATTGGGAGAGTCGGTCCTGGACTGTATTACACTGGATCATTGGGAGAGTCGGTCCTCGACTGTATTACACTGGATCATTGGGAGAGTCGGTCCTGGACTGTATTACACTGGGTTATTGGGAGAGTCGGTCCTGGACTGTATTACACTGGATCATTGGGAGTGTCAGTCCTGGACTGTATTACACTGGGTCATTGGGAGAGTCGGTCCTGGACTGTATTACACTGGGTCATTGGTAGAGTCAGTCCTGGACTGTACTATACTGGATCACTGGGAGAGTCGGTCCTGGACTGTATTTCACTGGGTCATTGGGAGAGTCGGTCCTGGACTGTATTACACTGGGTCATTGGGAGAGTCGGTCCTGGACAGTATTACACTGGGTCATTGGGAGAGTCGGTCCTGGACTGTATTACCCTGGGTCATTGGGAGAGTCGGTCCTGAACTGTATTACACTGGGTCATTGGGAGAGTCGGTCCTGGACTGTATTACACTGGGTCATTGGGAGAGTCGGTCCTGGACTGTTTTACACTGGGTCATTGGGAGAGTCGGTCCTGGACTGTATTACACTATGTCATTGGGAGAGTCGGTCCTGGACTTTATTACACTTGGTATTTGGGAGAGTCGGTCCTGGACTGTATGACACTGGGTCATTGGGAGAGTCGGTCCTGGACTGTATTACACTGGATCATTGGGAGATTCGGTCCTGGAGTGTATTACACTGGATCATTGGAAGAGTCGGTCCTGGACTGTATTACACTGGGTCATTGGGAGAGTTGGTCCTGGACTGTATTACACTGGGTCATTGGGAGAGTCGGTCCTGGACTGTATTACACTGGGTCATTGGGAGTGTCGGTCCTGGACTGTATTACACTGGGTCATTGGGAGAGTCGGTCCTGGACTGTATTACACTGGGTCATTGGGAGAGTCGGTCCTGGACTGTATTACACTGGATCATTGGGAGAGTCGGTCCTGGACTGTATTACACTGGGTCATTGGGAGAGTCGGTCCTGGACTGTATTACACTGGGTCATTGGAAGAGTCCGTCCTGGACTGTATTACACTGGATCATTGGGAGAGTCGGTCCTGGATTGTATTACACTGGGTCATTGGGAGAGTCGGTCCTGGACTGTATTACACTGGATCATTGGGAGAGTCGGTCCTGGACTGTATTACACTGGGTCATTGGAAGAGTCCGTCCTGGATTGTATTACACTGGGTCATTGGGAGATTCGGTCCAGGACTGTATTACACTGGGTCATTGGGAGAGTCGGTCCTGGACTGTATTACACTGGATCATTGGGAGAGTCGGTCCTGGACTGTATTACACTGGGTCATTGGGAGAGTCGGTCCTGGACTGTATTACACTGGGTCATTGGAAGAGTCCGTCCTGGACTGTATTACACTGGATCATTGGGAGAGTCGGTCCTGGATTGTATGACACTGGCTCATTGGGAGAGTCGGTCCTGGACTGTATTACACTGGATCATTGGGAGAGTCGGTCCTGGACTGTATTACACTGGGTCATTGGAAGAGTCCGTCCTGGATTGTATTACACTGGGTCATTGGGAGATTCGGTCCAGGACTGTATTACACTGGGTCATTGGGAGAGTCGGTCCTGGACTGTATTACACTGGGTCATTGGGAGAGTCGGTCCTGGACTGTATTACACTGGGTCATTGGGAGAGTCGGTCCTGGACTGTATTACACTGGATCATTGGGAGAGTCGGTCCTGGACTGTATTACACTGGATCATTGGGAGAGTCGGTCCTGGACTATATTACACTGGGTCATTGGGAGAGTCGGTCCTGGACTGTATTGCACTGGGTCATTGGGAGAATCGGTCCTGGACTGTATTACACTGGGTCATTGGGAGAGTCGGTCCCGGACTGTATTACACTGGGTCATTGGGAGAGTCGGTCCTGGACTGTCTTACACTGGGTCATTGGAAGAGTCGATCCTGGACTGTATTACACTGGGTCATTGGGAGAGTCGGTCCTGGACTGTATTACACTGGATCATTGGGAGAGTCGGTCCTGGACTGTATTACACTGGATCACTGGGAGAGTCGGTCCTGGACTGTATTACACTGGGTCATTGGGAGAGTCGGTCCTGGACTGTATTACATTGGGTCATTGGGAGAGTCGGTCCTGGACTGTATTACACTGGGTCATTGGGAGAGTCGGTCCTGCACTGTATTACACTGGATCATTGGGAGAGTCGGTCCTGGACTGTATTACACTGGATCATTGGGAGAGTCGGTCCTGGACTTTATTACACTGGGTCATTGGGAGAGTCCGTCCTGGACTGTATTACACTGGGTCATTGGAAGACTCGGTCCTGGACTGTATTACCCTGGGTCATTGGGAGAGTCGGTCCTTGACTGTATTACACTGGGCCATTGGGAGAGTCGGTCCTGGACTGTATTACACTGGGTCATTGGGAGAGTCGGTCCTGGACTGTATTACAATGTGTCATTGGAAGATTCGGTCCTGGACTGTATTACACTGTGTCATTGGGAGAGTTGGTCCTGGACTTTATTACACTGGGTTTTTGGGAGAGTCGGTCCTGGACTGTATTACACTGGGTCATTGGGAGAGCCGGTCCTGGACTGTATTACACTGGATCATTGGGAGATTCGGTCCCGGACTGTATTACACTGGATCATTGGGAGAGTCGGTCCTGGACTGTATTACACTGGGTCATTGGAAGAGTCGGTCCTGGACTGTATTACACTGGGTCATTGGGAGAGTCGGTCCTGGACTGTATTACACTGGCTCATTGGGAGAGTCGGTCCTGGGCTGTATTACACTGGATCATTGGGAGAGTCGGTCCTGGACTGTATTACACTGGGTCATTGGAAGAGCCCGTCCTGGACTGTATTACACTGGGTCATTGGGAGATTCGGTCCAGGACTGTATTACCCTGGGTCATTGGGAGAGTCGGTCCTGGACTTTATTACACTGGGTCATTGGGAGAGTCGGTCCTGGACTGTATTACACTGGGTCATTGGGAGAGTCGGTCCTGGACTGTATTACCCTGGGTCATTGGGAGAGTCGGTCCTGGACTGTATTACCCTGGGTCATTGGGAGAGTCGGTCCTGGACTTTATTACACTGGGTCATTGGGAGAGTCGGTCCTGGACTTTATTACACTGGGTCATTGGGAGAGTCGGTCCTGGACTGTATTACACTGGATCATTGGGAGAGTCGGTCCTGGACTGTATTACACTGGGTCATTGGGAGAGTCGGTCCTGGACTTTATTACACTGGGTATTTGGGAGAGTCGGTCCTGGACTTTATTACACTGGGTATTTGGGAGAGTCGGTCCTGGACTGTATGACACTGGGTCATTGGGAGAGTCGGTCCTGGACTGTATTACACTGGATCATTGGGAGATTCGGTCCTGGAGTGTATTACACTGGATCATTGGAAGAGTCGGTCCTGGACTCTATTACACTGGGTCATTGGGAGAGTTGGTCCTGGACTGTATTACACTGGGTCATTGGGAGAGTCGGTCCTGGACTGTATTACACTGGGTCATTGGGAGTGTCGGTCCTGGACTGTATTACACTGGGTCATTGGGAGAGTCGGTCCTGGACTGTATTACACTGGATCATTGGGAGAGTCGGTCCTGGACTGTATTACACTGGGTCATTGGGAGAGTCGGTCCTGGACTGTATTACACTGGGTCATTGGAAGAGTCCGTCCTGGACTGTATTACACTGGATCATTGGGAGAGTCGGTCCTGGATTGTATTACACTGGGTCATTGGGAGAGTCGGTCCTGGACTGTATTACACTGGATCATTGGGAGAGTCGGTCCTGGACTGTATTACACTGGGTCATTGGAAGAGTCGGTCCTGGACTGTATTACACTGGATCATTGGGAGAGTCGGTCCTGGACTGTATTACACTGGGTCATTGGGAGAGTCGGTCCTGGACTGTATTACACTGGGTCATTGGAAGAGTCCGTCCTGGACTGTATTACACTGGATCATTGGGAGAGTCGGTCCTGGATTGTATGACACTGGCTCATTGGGAGAGTCGGTCCTGGACTGTATTACACTGGATCATTGGGAGAGTCGGTCCTGGACTGTATTACACTGGGTCATTGGAAGAGTCCGTCCTGGATTGTATTACACTGGGTCATTGGGAGAGTCGGTCCTGGACTGTATTACACTGGGTCATTGGGAGAGTCGGTCCTGGACTGTATTACACTGGGTCATTGGGAGAGTCGGTCCTGGACTGTATTACACTGGATCATTGGGAGAGTCGGTCCTGGACTGTATTACACTGGATCATTGGGAGAGTCGGTCCTGGACTATATTACACTGGGTCATTGGGAGAGTCGGTCCTGGACTGTATTGCACTGGGTCATTGGGAGAGTCGGTCCTGGACTGTATTACACTGGGTCATTGGGAGAGTCGGTCCCGGACTGTATTACACTGGGTCATTGGGAGAGTCGGTCCTGGACTGTCTTACACTGGGTCATTGGAAGAGTCGATCCTGGACTGTATTACACTGGGTCATTGGGAGAGTCGGTCCTGGACTGTATTACACTGGATCATTGGGAGAGTCGGTCCTGGACTGTATTACACTGGATCACTGGGAGAGTCGGTCCTGGACTGTATTACACTGGGTCATTGGGAGAGTCGGTCCTGGACTGTATTACACTGGGTCATTGGGAGAGCCGGTCCTGGACTGTATTACACTGGGTCATTGGGAGAGTCGGTCCTGGACTGTATTACACTGGATCATTGGGAGAGTCGGTCCTGGACTGTATTACACTGGATCATTGGGAGAGTCGGTCCTGGACTGTATTACACTGGGTCATTGGGAGAGTCGGTCCTGGACTGTATTACACTGGGTCATTGGAAGACTCGGTCCTGGACTGTATTACCCTGGGTCATTGGGAGAGTCGGTCCTTGACTGTATTACACTGGGTCATTGGGAGAGTCGGTCCTGGACTGTATTACACTGGGTCATTGGGAGAGTCGGTCCTGGACTGTATTACAATGTGTCATTGGAAGATTCGGTCCTGGACTGTATTACACTGTGTCATTGGGAGAGTTGGTCCTGGACTTTATTACACTGGGTTTTTGGGAGAGTCGGTCCTGGACTGTAATACACTGGGTCATTGGGAGAGCCGGTCCTGGACTGTATTACACTGGATCATTGGGAGATTCGGTCCCGGACTGTATTACACTGGATCATTGGGAGAGTCGGTCCTGGACTGTATTACACTGGGTCATTGGAAGAGTCGGTCCTGGACTGTATTACACTGGGTCATTGGGAGAGTCGGTCCTGGACTGTATTACACTGGCTCATTGGGAGAGTCGGTCCTGGGCTGTATTACACTGGATCATTGGGAGAGTCGGTCCTGGACTGTATTACACTGGATCATTGGGAGAGTCGGTCCTGGATTGTATGACACTGGCTCATTGGGAGAGTCGGTCCTGGACTGTATTACACTGGATCATTGGGAGAGTCGGTCCTGGACTGTATTACACTGGGTCATTGGAAGAGTCCGTCCTGGATTGTATTACACTGGGTCATTGGGAGAGTCGGTCCTGGACTGTATTACACTGGGTCATTGGGAGAGTCGGTCCTGGACTGTATTACACTGGGTCATTGGGAGAGTCGGTCCTGGACTGTATTACACTGGATCATTGGGAGAGTCGGTCCTGGACTGTATTACACTGGATCATTGGGAGAGTCGGTCCTGGACTATATTACACTGGGTCATTGGGAGAGTCGGTCCTGGACTGTATTGCACTGGGTCATTGGGAGAGTCGGTCCTGGACTGTATTACACTGGGTCATTGGGAGAGTCGGTCCCGGACTGTATTACACTGGGTCATTGGGAGAGTCGGTCCTGGACTGTCTTACACTGGGTCATTGGAAGAGTCGATCCTGGACTGTATTACACTGGGTCATTGGGAGAGTCGGTCCTGGACTGTATTACACTGGATCATTGGGAGAGTCGGTCCTGGACTGTATTACACTGGATCACTGGGAGAGTCGGTCCTGGACTGTATTACACTGGGTCATTGGGAGAGTCGGTCCTGGACTGTATTACACTGGGTCATTGGGAGAGCCGGTCCTGGACTGTATTACACTGGGTCATTGGGAGAGTCGGTCCTGGACTGTATTACACTGGATCATTGGGAGAGTCGGTCCTGGACTGTATTACACTGGATCATTGGGAGAGTCGGTCCTGGACTGTATTACACTGGGTCATTGGGAGAGTCGGTCCTGGACTGTATTACACTGGGTCATTGGAAGACTCGGTTCTGGACTGTATTACCCTGGGTCATTGGGAGAGTCGGTCCTTGACTGTATTACACTGGGTCATTGGGAGAGTCGGTCCTGGACTGTATTACACTGGGTCATTGGGAGAGTCGGTCCTGGACTGTATTACAATGTGTCATTGGAAGATTCGGTCCTGGACTGTATTACACTGTGTCATTGGGAGAGTTGGTCCTGGACTTTATTACACTGGGTTTTTGGGAGAGTCGGTCCTGGACTGTAATACACTGGGTCATTGGGAGAGCCGGTCCTGGACTGTATTACACTGGATCATTGGGAGATTCGGTCCCGGACTGTATTACACTGGATCATTGGGAGAGTCGGTCCTGGACTGTATTACACTGGGTCATTGGAAGAGTCGGTCCTGGACTGTATTACACTGGGTCATTGGGAGAGTCGGTCCTGGACTGTATTACACTGGCTCATTGGGAGAGTCGGTCCTGGGCTGTATTACACTGGATCATTGGGAGAGTCGGTCCTGGACTGTATTACACTGGGTCATTGGAAGAGCCCGTCCTGGACTGTATTACACTGGGTCATTGGGAGATTCGGTCCAGGACTGTATTACCCTGGGTCATTGGGAGAGTCGGTCCTGGACTGTATTACACTGGGTCATTGGGAGAGTCGGTCCTGGACTGTATTACACTGGATCATTGGGAGATTCGGTCCTGGACTGTATTACACTGGATCATTGGGAGAGTCGGTCCTGGACTGTATTACACTGGGTCATTGGGAGAGTCGGTCCTGGACTGTATTGCACTGGGTCATTGGGAGAGTCGGTCCTGGACTGTATTACACTGGGTCATTGGGAGGGTCGGTCCCGGACTTTATTACACTGGGTCATTGAGAGATTCGGTCCTGGACTGTATTACACTGGGTCATTGGAAGAGTCGATCCTGGACTTTATTACACTGGGTCATTGGGAGAGTCGGTCCTGGACTGTATTACACTGGATCATTGGGAGAGTCGGTCCTGGACTGTATTACACTGGGTCATTTGGAGAGTTGGTCCTGGACTGTATTACACTGGGTCTTTTGGAGAATCGGTCCTGGACTGTATTACAATGTGTCATTGGGAGAGTCGGTCCTGGACTGTATTACACTGGGTCATTGGGAGAGTCCCTCCTGGACTGTATTACACTGGGTCATTGGGAGAGTAGGTCCTGGACTGTGTTACACTGGATCATTGGGAGAGTCGGTCCTGGACTGTATTACACTGGGTCATTGGGAGAGTCGGTCCTGGACTGTATTACACTGGGTCATTGGGAGAGTCGGTCCTGGACTGTATTACACTGGATCATTGGGAGTTTCAGTCCTGGATTGTATTACACTGGATCATTGGGACAGTTGGTCCTGGACTGTATTACACTGGATCATTGGGAGAGTCGGTCCTGGATTGTATTACACTGGATCATTGGGAGAGTTGGTCCTGGACTGTATTACACAGGTTCATTTGGAGAGTCGGTCCTGGACTGTATTACACTCGGTCATTGGGAGACACGGTCCTGGACTGGATTACACTGGGTCATTGGGAGAGTCGGTCCTGGACTGTATTACACTGGGTCATTGTGGGAGTCGGTCCTGGATTGTATTACACTGGGTCATTGGGAGAGTCGGTCCTGGACTGTATTACACTGGATCATTGGGAGAGTCGGTCCTGGACTGTATTACACTGGGTCATTGGGAGAGTCGGTCCTGGACTGTATTACACTGGGTCATTGGGAGAGTCGGTCCTAGACTGTATTACACTGGATCATTGGGAGAGTCGGTCCTGGACTGTATTACAATGAATCATTGGGCGAGTCGGTCCTGGACTGTATTACACTGGGTCATTGGGAGAGTCGGTCCTGGACTGTATTACACTGGGTCATTGGGAGAGTTGGTCCTGCACTGTATTACACTGGATCATTGGGAGAGTCGGTCCTGGACTGTATTACACTGGGTCATTGGGAGAGTCGGTCCTGGACTGTATTACACTGGGTCATTGGGAGAGTCGGTCATGGACTGTATTACACTGGGTCATTGGGAGAGTCGGTCCTGGATTGTATTACACTTGGTCATTGGGAGAGTCGGTCCTGGACTGTATTACACTGGGTCATTTGGAGAGTCGACCCTGCACTGTATTACAAAGGATCATTGGGAGTGTCCGTCCTGGACTGTATTACACTGGATCATTGGGAGAGTCGGTACTGGACTGTATTACACTGGATCATTGGGAGAGTCGGTCCTGGACTGTATTACACTGGATCATTGGGAGAGTCGGACCGGGACTGTATTACACTGGATCATTGGGAGAGTCGGTCCTCGACTGTATTACACTGGATCATTGGGAGAGTCGGTCCTGGACTGTATTACACTGGGTTATTGGGAGAGTCGGTCCTGGACTGTATTACAGTGGATCATTGGGAGTGTCGGTCCTGGACTGTGTTACACTGGGTCATTGGGAGAGTCGGTCCTGGACTGTATTACACTGGGTCATTGGGAAAGTCGGTCCTGGACTGTATTACGCTGGGTCATTGGGTGAGTCGGTCCTGGACTGTATTACACTGGATCATTGGGAGAGTCGGTCCTGGACTGTATTACACTGGGTCATTGGGAGAGTCGGTCCTGGACTGTATTACACTGGATCATTGGAAGAGTCGGTCCTGGACTGTATTACACTGGGTCATTGGGAGAGTCGGTCCTGGACTGTATTACACTCGGTCATTGGTAGACTCGGTCCTGGATTGTATTACACTGGGTCATTGGGAGTGTCGGTCCTGGACTTTATTACACTGGATCATTGGGAGAGTCGGTGCTGGACTGTATTGCACTGGGTCATTGGGAGAGTCGGTCCTGGACTGTATTACACTGGGTCATTGGAAGACTCGGTCCTGGACTGTATTACCATGGGTCATTGGGAGAGTCGGTCCTGGACTGTAATACACTGGGTCATTGGGAGAGTCGGTCCTGAACTGTATTACACTGGGTCATTGGGAGAGTCGGTCCTGGACTGTATTACACTGGGTCATTGGGAGAGTCGGTCCTGGACTGTATTACACTGTGTCATTGGGAGAGTCGGTCCAGGACTGTATTACACTGGGTCATTGGGAGAGTCGGTCCTTGACTGTATTACACTGGGTCATTGGGAGAGTCGGTCCTGGACTGTATTACACTGGGTCATTGGGAGAGTCGGTCCTGGACTGTATTACACTGGGTCATTGGAAGAGTCGGTCCTGGACTGTATTACACTGGATCATTGGGAGAGTCGGTCCTGGACTGTATTACACTGGGTCATTGGGTGAGTCGGTCCTGGACTGTATTACACTGGGTCATTGGAAGAGTCCGTCCTGGACTGCATTACACTGGATCATTGGGAGAGTCGGTCCTGGACTGTATTACACTGACTCATTGGGAGAGTCGGTCCTGGACTGTATCACACTGGATCATTGGGAGAGTCGGTCCTGGACTGTATTACACTGGGTCATTGGCAGAGTCCGTCCTGGACTGTATTACACTGGGTCATTGGGAGATTCGGTCCAGGACTGTATTACACTGGGTCATTGGGAGAGTCGGTCCTGGACTGTATTACACTGGGTCATTGGAAGAGTCGGTCCTGGACTGTATTACACTGGGTCATTGGAAGAGTCGATCCTGGACTGTATTACACTGGGTCATTGGGAGAGTCGGTCCTGGACTGTATTACACTGGGTCATTGGGAGAGTTGGTCCTGGACTGTATTACACTGGGTCTTTGGGAGAGTCGGTCCTGGACTGTTTTACACTGTGTCATTGGGAGAGTCGGTCCTGGACTGTATTACACTGGGTCATTGGGAGAGTCGGTCCTGGACTGTATTACACTGGGTCTTTGGGAGAATCGGTCCTGGACTGTATTACACTGGATCATTGGGAGAGTCGGTCCTGGACTGTATTACACTGGGTCATTGGGAGAGTCGGTCCTGGACTGTATTACACTGGGTCATTGGGAGTTTCAGTCCTGGATTGTATTACACTGGATCATTGGGAGAGTTGGTCCTGGACTGTATTACACTGGATCATTGGGAGAGTCGGTCCTGGACTGTATTACACTGGGTCATTGGGAGAGTCGGTCCTGGACTGTATTACACTGGATCATTGGGAGTTTCAGTCCTGGATTGTATTACACTGGATCATTGGGAGAGTTGGTCCTGGACTGTATTACACTGGATCATTGGGAGAGTCGGTCCTGGACTGTATTACACTGGATCATTGGGACAGTCGGTCCTGGACTGTATTACACAGGTTCATTGGGAAAGTCGGGCCTGGACTGTATTACACTCGGTCATTGGGAGACTCGGTCCTGGACTGTATTACACTGGGTCATTGGGAGAGTCGGTCCTGGACTGTATTACACTGGGTCATTGTGGGAGTCGGTCCTGGATTGTATTACACTGGATCATTGGGCGAGTCTGTCCTGGACTGTATTACACTGGGTCATTGGGAGAGTCGGCCCTGGACTGTATTACACTGGATCATTGGGAGAGTCGGTCCTGGACTGTATTACAATGGATCATTGGGCGAGTCGGTCCTGGACTGTATTACACTGAGTCATTGGGAGAGTCGGTCCTGGACTGTATTACACTGGGTCATTGGGAGAGTCAGTCCTGGACTGTATTACACTTGGTCATTGTGAGAGTCGGTCCTGGACTGTATTACACTGGGTCATTGGGAGAGTCGGTCCTGCACTGTATTACAAAGGATCATTGGGAGTGTCCGTCCTGGACTGTATTACACTGGATCATTGGGAGAGTCGGTACTGGACTGTATTACACTGGATCATTGGAAGAGTTGGTCCTCGACTGTATTACACTGGATCATTGTGAGAGTCGGTCCTCGACTGTATTACGCTGGATCATTGGGAGAGTCGGTCCTGGACTGTATTACACTGGGTTATTGGGAGAGTCGATCCTGGACTGTATTACACTGGATCATTGGGAGAGTCGGTCTTTGACTGTATTACACTGGGTCATTGGGAGAGTCGATCCTGGACTGTATTACACTGGGTCATTGGGAGAGACGGTCCTGGACTGTATTACACTGGATCATTGGGAGAGTCGGTCCTGGACTGTATTACACTGGGTCATTGGGAGAGTCGGTCCTGGACTGTATTACACTGGGTCATTGGGAGAGTCGGTCCTGGACTGTATTACACTGGATCATTGGGAGTGTCAGTCCTGGATTGTATTACAATGGATCATTGGGAGAGTCGGTCCTGGACTGTATTACACTGGGTCATTGGGAGAGTCGGTCCTGGACTGTATTACACTGGATCATTGGAAGAGTCGGTCCTGGACTGTATTACACTGGGTCATTGGGAGAGTCGGTCCTGGACTGTATTACACTGGATCATTGGGAGAGTCGGTCCTGGACTGTATTACACTGGGTCATTGGGAGAGTCGGTCCTGGACTGTATTACACTGGATCATTGGGAGAGTCGGTCCTGGAATGTATTACACTGGGTCATTGGGAGAGTCGGTCCTGGAATGTATTACACTGGATCATTGGGAGAGTCGGTCCTGGACTGTTTCACACTGGGTCATTGGGAGAGTCGGTCCTGGAATGTATTACACTGGGACATTGGGAGAGTCGGTCCTGGGCTGTATTACACTGGATCATTGGGAGAGTCGGTCCTGGACTGTATTACACTGGGTTATTGGGAGAGTCGGTCCTGGACTGTATTACAGTGGATCATTGGGAGTGTCGGTCCTGGACTGTGTTACACTGGGTCATTGGGAGAGTCGGTCCTGGACTGTCTTACACTGGGTCATTGGAAGAGTCGATCCTGGACTGTATTACACTGGGTCATTGGGAGAGTCGGTCCTGGACTGTATTACACTGGATCATTGGGAGAGTCGGTCCTGGACTGTATTACACTGGATCACTGGGAGAGTCGGTCCTGGACTGTATTACACTGGGTCATTGGGAGAGTCGGTCCTGGACTGTATTACACTGGGTCATTGGGAGAGCCGGTCCTGGACTGTATTACACTGGGTCATTGGGAGAGTCGGTCCTGGACTGTATTACACTGGATCATTGGGAGAGTCGGTCCTGGACTGTATTACACTGGATCATTGGGAGAGTCGGTCCTGGACTGTATTACACTGGGTCATTGGGAGAGTCGGTCCTGGACTGTATTACACTGGGTCATTGGAAGACTCGGTCCTGGACTGTATTACCCTGGGTCATTGGGAGAGTCGGTCCTTGACTGTATTACACTGGGTCATTGGGAGAGTCGGTCCTGGACTGTATTACACTGGGTCATTGGGAGAGTCGGTCCTGGACTGTATTACAATGTGTCATTGGAAGATTCGGTCCTGGACTGTATTACACTGTGTCATTGGGAGAGTTGGTCCTGGACTTTATTACACTGGGTTTTTGGGAGAGTCGGTCCTGGACTGTAATACACTGGGTCATTGGGAGAGCCGGTCCTGGACTGTATTACACTGGATCATTGGGAGATTCGGTCCCGGACTGTATTACACTGGATCATTGGGAGAGTCGGTCCTGGACTGTATTACACTGGGTCATTGGAAGAGTCGGTCCTGGACTGTATTACACTGGGTCATTGGGAGAGTCGGTCCTGGACTGTATTACACTGGCTCATTGGGAGAGTCGGTCCTGGGCTGTATTACACTGGATCATTGGGAGAGTCGGTCCTGGACTGTATTACACTGGATCATTGGGAGAGTCGGTCCTGGATTGTATGACACTGGCTCATTGGGAGAGTCGGTCCTGGACTGTATTACACTGGATCATTGGGAGAGTCGGTCCTGGACTGTATTACACTGGGTCATTGGAAGAGTCCGTCCTGGATTGTATTACACTGGGTCATTGGGAGAGTCGGTCCTGGACTGTATTACACTGGGTCATTGGGAGAGTCGGTCCTGGACTGTATTACACTGGGTCATTGGGAGAGTCGGTCCTGGACTGTATTACACTGGATCATTGGGAGAGTCGGTCCTGGACTGTATTACACTGGATCATTGGGAGAGTCGGTCCTGGACTATATTACACTGGGTCATTGGGAGAGTCGGTCCTGGACTGTATTGCACTGGGTCATTGGGAGAGTCGGTCCTGGACTGTATTACACTGGGTCATTGGGAGAGTCGGTCCCGGACTGTATTACACTGGGTCATTGGGAGAGTCGGTCCTGGACTGTCTTACACTGGGTCATTGGAAGAGTCGATCCTGGACTGTATTACACTGGGTCATTGGGAGAGTCGGTCCTGGACTGTATTACACTGGATCATTGGGAGAGTCGGTCCTGGACTGTATTACACTGGATCACTGGGAGAGTCGGTCCTGGACTGTATTACACTGGGTCATTGGGAGAGTCGGTCCTGGACTGTATTACACTGGGTCATTGGGAGAGCCGGTCCTGGACTGTATTACACTGGGTCATTGGGAGAGTCGGTCCTGGACTGTATTACACTGGATCATTGGGAGAGTCGGTCCTGGACTGTATTACACTGGATCATTGGGAGAGTCGGTCCTGGACTGTATTACACTGGGTCATTGGGAGAGTCGGTCCTGGACTGTATTACACTGGGTCATTGGAAGACTCGGTCCTGGACTGTATTACCCTGGGTCATTGGGAGAGTCGGTCCTTGACTGTATTACACTGGGTCATTGGGAGAGTCGGTCCTGGACTGTATTACACTGGGTCATTGGGAGAGTCGGTCCTGGACTGTATTACAATGTGTCATTGGAAGATTCGGTCCTGGACTGTATTACACTGTGTCATTGGGAGAGTTGGTCCTGGACTTTATTACACTGGGTTTTTGGGAGAGTCGGTCCTGGACTGTAATACACTGGGTCATTGGGAGAGCCGGTCCTGGACTGTATTACACTGGATCATTGGGAGATTCGGTCCCGGACTGTATTACACTGGATCATTGGGAGAGTCGGTCCTGGACTGTATTACACTGGGTCATTGGAAGAGTCGGTCCTGGACTGTATTACACTGGGTCATTGGGAGAGTCGGTCCTGGACTGTATTACACTGGCTCATTGGGAGAGTCGGTCCTGGGCTGTATTACACTGGATCATTGGGAGAGTCGGTCCTGGACTGTATTACACTGGGTCATTGGAAGAGCCCGTCCTGGACTGTATTACACTGGGTCATTGGGAGATTCGGTCCAGGACTGTATTACCCTGGGTCATTGGGAGAGTCGGTCCTGGACTGTATTACACTGGGTCATTGGGAGAGTCGGTCCTGGACTGTATTACACTGGATCATTGGGAGATTCGGTCCTGGACTGTATTACACTGGATCATTGGGAGAGTCGGTCCTGGACTGTATTACACTGGGTCATTGGGAGAGTCGGTCCTGGACTGTATTGCACTGGGTCATTGGGAGAGTCGGTCCTGGACTGTATTACACTGGGTCATTGGGAGGGTCGGTCCCGGACTTTATTACACTGGGTCATTGAGAGATTCGGTCCTGGACTGTATTACACTGGGTCATTGGAAGAGTCGATCCTGGACTTTATTACACTGGGTCATTGGGAGAGTCGGTCCTGGACTGTATTACACTGGATCATTGGGAGAGTCGGTCCTGGACTGTATTACACTGGGTCATTTGGAGAGTTGGTCCTGGACTGTATTACACTGGGTCTTTTGGAGAATCGGTCCTGGACTGTATTACAATGTGTCATTGGGAGAGTCGGTCCTGGACTGTATTACACTGGGTCATTGGGAGAGTCCCTCCTGGACTGTATTACACTGGGTCATTGGGAGAGTCGGTCCTGGACTGTGTTACACTGGATCATTGGGAGAGTCGGTCCTGGACTGTATTACACTGGGTCATTGGGAGAGTCGGTCCTGGACTGTATTACACTGGGTCATTGGGAGAGTCGGTCCTGGACTGTATTACACTGGATCATTGGGAGTTTCAGTCCTGGATTGTATTACACTGGATCATTGGGACAGTTGGTCCTGGACTGTATTACACTGGATCATTGGGAGAGTCGGTCCTGGATTGTATTACACTGGATCATTGGGAGAGTTGGTCCTGGACTGTATTACACAGGTTCATTTGGAGAGTCGGTCCTGGACTGTATTACACTCGGTCATTGGGAGACACGGTCCTGGACTGGATTACACTGGGTCATTGGGAGAGTCGGTCCTGGACTGTATTACACTGGGTCATTGTGGGAGTCGGTCCTGGATTGTATTACACTGGGTCATTGGGAGAGTCGGTCCTGGACTGTATTACACTGGATCATTGGGAGAGTCGGTCCTGGACTGTATTACACTGGGTCATTGGGAGAGTCGGTCCTGGACTGTATTACACTGGGTCATTGGGAGAGTCGGTCCTAGACTGTATTACACTGGATCATTGGGAGAGTCGGTCCTGGACTGTATTACAATGAATCATTGGGCGAGTCGGTCCTGGACTGTATTACACTGGGTCATTGGGAGAGTCGGTCCTGGACTGTATTACACTGGGTCATTGGGAGAGCCGGTCCTGGACTGTATTACACTGGGTCATTGGGAGAGTCGGTCCTGGACTGTATTACACTGGATCATTGGGAGAGTCGGTCCTGGACTGTATTACACTGGATCATTGGGAGAGTCGGTCCTGGACTGTATTACACTGGGTCATTGGGAGAGTCGGTCCTGGACTGTATTACACTGGGTCATTGGAAGACTCGGTCCTGGACTGTATTACCCTGGGTCATTGGGAGAGTCGGTCCTTGACTGTATTACACTGGGTCATTGGGAGAGTCGGTCCTGGACTGTATTACACTGGGTCATTGGGAGAGTCGGTCCTGGACTGTATTACAATGTGTCATTGGAAGATTCGGTCCTGGACTGTATTACACTGTGTCATTGGGAGAGTTGGTCCTGGACTTTATTACACTGGGTTTTTGGGAGAGTCGGTCCTGGACTGTAATACACTGGGTCATTGGGAGAGCCGGTCCTGGACTGTATTACACTGGATCATTGGGAGATTCGGTCCCGGACTGTATTACACTGGATCATTGGGAGAGTCGGTCCTGGACTGTATTACACTGGGTCATTGGAAGAGTCGGTCCTGGACTGTATTACACTGGGTCATTGGGAGAGTCGGTCCTGGACTGTATTACACTGGCTCATTGGGAGAGTCGGTCCTGGGCTGTATTACACTGGATCATTGGGAGAGTCGGTCCTGGACTGTATTACACTGGATCATTGGGAGAGTCGGTCCTGGATTGTATGACACTGGCTCATTGGGAGAGTCGGTCCTGGACTGTATTACACTGGATCATTGGGAGAGTCGGTCCTGGACTGTATTACACTGGGTCATTGGAAGAGTCCGTCCTGGATTGTATTACACTGGGTCATTGGGAGAGTCGGTCCTGGACTGTATTACACTGGGTCATTGGGAGAGTCGGTCCTGGACTGTATTACACTGGGTCATTGGGAGAGTCGGTCCTGGACTGTATTACACTGGATCATTGGGAGAGTCGGTCCTGGACTGTATTACACTGGATCATTGGGAGAGTCGGTCCTGGACTATATTACACTGGGTCATTGGGAGAGTCGGTCCTGGACTGTATTGCACTGGGTCATTGGGAGAGTCGGTCCTGGACTGTATTACACTGGGTCATTGGGAGAGTCGGTCCCGGACTGTATTACACTGGGTCATTGGGAGAGTCGGTCCTGGACTGTCTTACACTGGGTCATTGGAAGAGTCGATCCTGGACTGTATTACACTGGGTCATTGGGAGAGTCGGTCCTGGACTGTATTACACTGGATCATTGGGAGAGTCGGTCCTGGACTGTATTACACTGGATCACTGGGAGAGTCGGTCCTGGACTGTATTACACTGGGTCATTGGGAGAGTCGGTCCTGGACTGTATTACACTGGGTCATTGGGAGAGCCGGTCCTGGACTGTATTACACTGGGTCATTGGGAGAGTCGGTCCTGGACTGTATTACACTGGATCATTGGGAGAGTCGGTCCTGGACTGTATTACACTGGATCATTGGGAGAGTCGGTCCTGGACTGTATTACACTGGGTCATTGGGAGAGTCGGTCCTGGACTGTATTACACTGGGTCATTGGAAGACTCGGTCCTGGACTGTATTACCCTGGGTCATTGGGAGAGTCGGTCCTTGACTGTATTACACAGGGTCATTGGGAGAGTCGGTCCTGGACTGTATTACACTGGGTCATTGGGAGAGTCGGTCCTGGACTGTATTACAATGTGTCATTGGAAGATTCGGTCCTGGACTGTATTACACTGTGTCATTGGGAGAGTTGGTCCTGGACTTTATTACACTGGGTTTTTGGGAGAGTCGGTCCTGGACTGTAATACACTGGGTCATTGGGAGAGCCGGTCCTGGACTGTATTACACTGGATCATTGGGAGATTCGGTCCCGGACTGTATTACACTGGATCATTGGGAGAGTCGGTCCTGGACTGTATTACACTGGGTCATTGGAAGAGTCGGTCCTGGACTGTATTACACTGGGTCATTGGGAGAGTCGGTCCTGGACTGTATTACACTGGCTCATTGGGAGTGTCGGTCCTGGGCTGTATTACACTGGATCATTGGGAGAGTCGGTCCTGGACTGTATTACACTGGGTCATTGGAAGAGCCCGTCCTGGACTGTATTACACTGGGTCATTGGGAGATTCGGTCCAGGACTGTATTACCCTGGGTCATTGGGAGAGTCGGTCCTGGACTGTATTACACTGGGTCATTGGGAGAGTCGGTCCTGGACTGTATTACACTGGATCATTGGGAGATTCGGTCCTGGACTGTATTACACTGGATCATTGGGAGAGTCGGTCCTGGACTGTATTACACTGGGTCATTGGGAGAGTCGGTCCTGGACTGTATTGCACTGGGTCATTGGGAGAGTCGGTCCTGGACTGTATTACACTGGGTCATTGGGAGGGTCGGTCCCGGACTTTATTACACTGGGTCATTGAGAGATTCGGTCCTGGACTGTATTACACTGGGTCATTGGAAGAGTCGATCCTGGACTTTATTACACTGGGTCATTGGGAGAGTCGGTCCTGGACTGTATTACACTGGATCATTGGGAGAGTCGGTCCTGGACTGTATTACACTGGGTCATTTGGAGAGTTGGTCCTGGACTGTATTACACTGGGTCTTTTGGAGAATCGGTCCTGGACTGTATTACAATGTGTCATTGGGAGAGTCGGTCCTGGACTGTATTACACTGGGTCATTGGGAGAGTCCCTCCTGGACTGTATTACACTGGGTCATTGGGAGAGTCGGTCCTGGACTGTGTTACACTGGATCATTGGGAGAGTCGGTCCTGGACTGTATTACACTGGGTCATTGGGAGAGTCGGTCCTGGACTGTATTACACTGGGTCATTGGGAGAGTCGGTCCTGGACTGTATTACACTGGATCATTGGGAGTTTCAGTCCTGGATTGTATTACACTGGATCATTGGGACAGTTGGTCCTGGACTGTATTACACTGGATCATTGGGAGAGTCGGTCCTGGATTGTATTACACTGGATCATTGGGAGAGTTGGTCCTGGACTGTATTACACAGGTTCATTTGGAGAGTCGGTCCTGGACTGTATTACACTCGGTCATTGGGAGACACGGTCCTGGACTGGATTACACTGGGTCATTGGGAGAGTCGGTCCTGGACTGTATTACACTGGGTCATTGTGGGAGTCGGTCCTGGATTGTATTACACTGGGTCATTGGGAGAGTCGGTCCTGGACTGTATTACACTGGATCATTGGGAGAGTCGGTCCTGGACTGTATTACACTGGGTCATTGGGAGAGTCGGTCCTGGACTGTATTACACTGGGTCATTGGGAGAGTCGGTCCTAGACTGTATTACACTGGATCATTGGGAGAGTCGGTCCTGGACTGTATTACAATGAATCATTGGGCGAGTCGGTCCTGGACTGTATTACACTGGGTCATTGGGAGAGTCGGTCCTGGACTGTATTACACTGGGTCATTGGGAGAGTTGGTCCTGCACTGTATTACACTGGATCATTGGGAGAGTCGGTCCTGGACTGTATTACACTGGGTCATTGGGAGAGTCGGTCCTGGACTGTATTACACTGGGTCATTGGGAGAGTCGGTCATGGACTGTATTACACTGGGTCATTGGGAGAGTCGGTCCTGGATTGTATTACACTTGGTCATTGGGAGAGTCGGTCCTGGACTGTATTACACTGGGTCATTTGGAGAGTCGACCCTGCACTGTATTACAAAGGATCATTGGGAGTGTCCGTCCTGGACTGTATTACACTGGATCATTGGGAGAGTCGGTACTGGACTGTATTACACTGGATCATTGGGAGAGTCGGTCCTGGACTGTATTACACTGGATCATTGGGAGAGTCGGACCGGGACTGTATTACACTGGATCATTGGGAGAGTCGGTCCTCGACTGTATTACACTGGATCATTGGGAGAGTCGGTCCTGGACTGTATTACACTGGGTTATTGGGAGAGTCGGTCCTGGACTGTATTACAGTGGATCATTGGGAGTGTCGGTCCTGGACTGTGTTACACTGGGTCATTGGGAGAGTCGGTCCTGGACTGTATTACACTGGGTCATTGGGAAAGTCGGTCCTGGACTGTATTACGCTGGGTCATTGGGTGAGTCGGTCCTGGACTGTATTACACTGGATCATTGGGAGAGTCGGTCCTGGACTGTATTACACTGGGTCATTGGGAGAGTCGGTCCTGGACTGTATTACACTGGATCATTGGAAGAGTCGGTCCTGGACTGTATTACACTGGGTCATTGGGAGAGTCGGTCCTGGACTGTATTACACTCGGTCATTGGTAGACTCGGTCCTGGATTGTATTACACTGGGTCATTGGGAGTGTCGGTCCTGGACTTTATTACACTGGATCATTGGGAGAGTCGGTGCTGGACTGTATTGCACTGGGTCATTGGGAGAGTCGGTCCTGGACTGTATTACACTGGGTCATTGGAAGACTCGGTCCTGGACTGTATTACCATGGGTCATTGGGAGAGTCGGTCCTGGACTGTAATACACTGGGTCATTGGGAGAGTCGGTCCTGAACTGTATTACACTGGGTCATTGGGAGAGTCGGTCCTGGACTGTATTACACTGGGTCATTGGGAGAGTCGGTCCTGGACTGTATTACACTGTGTCATTGGGAGAGTCGGTCCAGGACTGTATTACACTGGGTCATTGGGAGAGTCGGTCCTTGACTGTATTACACTGGGTCATTGGGAGAGTCGGTCCTGGACTGTATTACACTGGGTCATTGGGAGAGTCGGTCCTGGACTGTATTACACTGGGTCATTGGAAGAGTCGGTCCTGGACTGTATTACACTGGATCATTGGGAGAGTCGGTCCTGGACTGTATTACACTGGGTCATTGGGTGAGTCGGTCCTGGACTGTATTACACTGGGTCATTGGAAGAGTCCGTCCTGGACTGCATTACACTGGATCATTGGGAGAGTCGGTCCTGGACTGTATTACACTGACTCATTGGGAGAGTCGGTCCTGGACTGTATCACACTGGATCATTGGGAGAGTCGGTCCTGGACTGTATTACACTGGGTCATTGGCAGAGTCCGTCCTGGACTGTATTACACTGGGTCATTGGGAGATTCGGTCCAGGACTGTATTACACTGGGTCATTGGGAGAGTCGGTCCTGGACTGTATTACACTGGGTCATTGGAAGAGTCGGTCCTGGACTGTATTACACTGGGTCATTGGAAGAGTCGATCCAGGACTGTATTACACTGGGTCATTGGGAGAGTCGGTCCTGGACTGTATTACACTGGGTCATTGGGAGAGTTGGTCCTGGACTGTATTACACTGGGTCTTTGGGAGAGTCGGTCCTGGACTGTTTTACACTGTGTCATTGGGAGAGTCGGTCCTGGACTGTATTACACTGGGTCATTGGGAGAGTCGGTCCTGGACTGTATTACACTGGGTCTTTGGGAGAATCGGTCCTGGACTGTATTACACTGGATCATTGGGAGAGTCGGTCCTGGACTGTATTACACTGGGTCATTGGGAGAGTCGGTCCTGGACTGTATTACACTGGGTCATTGGGAGTTTCAGTCCTGGATTGTATTACACTGGATCATTGGGAGAGTTGGTCCTGGACTGTATTACACTGGATCATTGGGAGAGTCGGTCCTGGACTGTATTACACTGGGTCATTGGGAGAGTCGGTCCTGGACTGTATTACACTGGATCATTGGGAGTTTCAGTCCTGGATTGTATTACACTGGATCATTGGGAGAGTTGGTCCTGGACTGTATTACACTGGATCATTGGGAGAGTCGGTCCTGGACTGTATTACACTGGATCATTGGGACAGTCGGTCCTGGACTGTATTACACAGGTTCATTGGGAAAGTCGGTCCTGGACTGTATTACACTCGGTCATTGGGAGACTCGGTCCTGGACTGTATTACACTGGGTCATTGGGAGAGTCGGTCCTGGACTGTATTACACTGGGTCATTGTGGGAGTCGGTCCTGGATTGTATTACACTGGATCATTGGGCGAGTCTGTCCTGGACTGTATTACACTGGGTCATTGGGAGAGTCGGCCCTGGACTGTATTACACTGGATCATTGGGAGAGTCGGTCCTGGACTGTATTACAATGGATCATTGGGCGAGTCGGTCCTGGACTGTATTACACTGAGTCATTGGGAGAGTCGGTCCTGGACTGTATTACACTGGGTCATTGGGAGAGTCAGTCCTGGACTGTATTACACTTGGTCATTGTGAGAGTCGGTCCTGGACTGTATTACACTGGGTCATTGGGAGAGTCGGTCCTGCACTGTATTACAAAGGATCATTGGGAGTGTCCGTCCTGGACTGTATTACACTGGATCATTGGGAGAGTCGGTACTGGACTGTATTACACTGGATCATTGGAAGAGTTGGTCCTGGACTGTATTACACTGGATCATTGTGAGAGTCGGTCCTCGACTGTATTACACTGGATCATTGGGAGAGTCGGTCCTGGACTGTATTACACTGGGTTATTGGGAGAGTCGATCCTGGACTGTATTACACTGGATCATTGGGAGAGTCGGTCTTTGACTGTATTACACTGGGTCATTGGGAGAGTCGATCCTGGACTGTATTACACTGGGTCATTGGGAGAGACGGTCCTGGACTGTATTACACTGGATCATTGGGAGAGTCGGTCCTGGACTGTATTACACTGGGTCATTGGGAGAGTCGGTCCTGGACTGTATTACACTGGGTCATTGGGAGAGTCGGTCCTGGACTGTATTACACTGGATCATTGGGAGTGTCAGTCCTGGATTGTATTACAATGGATCATTGGGAGAGTCGGTCCTGGACTGTATTACACTGGGTCATTGGGAGAGTCGGTCCTGGACTGTATTACACTGGATCATTGGAAGAGTCGGTCCTGGACTGTATTACACTGGGTCATTGGGAGAGTCGGTCCTGGACTGTATTACACTGGATCATTGGGAGAGTCGGTCCTGGACTGTATTACACTGGGTCATTGGGAGAGTCGGTCCTGGACTGTATTACACTGGATCATTGGGAGAGTCGGTCCTGGAATGTATTACACTGGGTCATTGGGAGAGTCGGTCCTGGAATGTATTACACTGGATCATTGGGAGAGTCGGTCCTGGACTGTTTCACACTGGGTCATTGGGAGAGTCGGTCCTGGAATGTATTACACTGGGACATTGGGAGAGTCGGTCCTGGGCTGTATTACACTGGATCATTGGGAGAGTCGGTCCTGGACTGTATTACACTGGGTTATTGGGAGAGTCGGTCCTGGACTGTATTACAGTGGATCATTGGGAGTGTCGGTCCTGGACTGTGTTACACTGGGTCATTGGGAGAGTCGGTCCTGGACTGTATTACACTGGGTCATTGGGAAATTCGGTCCTGGACTGTATTACGCTGGGTCATTGGGTGAGTCGGTCCTGGACTGTATTACACTGGATCATTGGGAGAGTCGGTCCTGGACTGTATTACACTGGGTCATTGGGAGAGTCGGTCCTGGACTGTATTACACTGGATCATTGGAAGAGTCGGTCCTGGACTGTATTACACTGGGTCATTGGGAGAGTCGGTCCTGGACTGTATTACACTCGGTCATTGGTAGACTCGGTCCTGGATTGTATTACACTGGGTCATTGGGAGTGTCGGTCCTGGACTTTATTACACTGGATCATTGGGAGAGTCGGTGCTGGACTGTATTGCACTGGGTCATTGGGAGAGTCGGTCCTGGACTGTATTACACTGGGTCATTGGAAGACTCGGTCCTGGACTGTATTACCATGGGTCATTGGGAGAGTCGGTCCTGGACTGTAATACACTGGGTCATTGGGAGAGTCGGTCCTGAACTGTATTACACTGGGTCATTGGGAGAGTCGGTCCTGGACTGTATTACACTGGGTCATTGGGAGAGTCGGTCCTGGACTGTATTACACTGTGTCATTGGGAGAGTCGGTCCAGGACTGTATTACACTGGGTCATTGGGAGAGTCGGTCCTTGACTGTATTACACTGGGTCATTGGGAGAGTCGGTCCTGGACTGTATTACACTGGGTCATTGGGAGAGTCGGTCCTGGACTGTATTACACTGGGTCATTGGAAGAGTCGGTCCTGGACTGTATTACACTGGATCATTGGGAGAGTCGGTCCTGGACTGTATTACACTGGGTCATTGGGTGAGTCGGTCCTGGACTGTATTACACTGGGTCATTGGAAGAGTCCGTCCTGGACTGCATTACACTGGATCATTGGGAGAGTCGGTCCTGGACTGTATTACACTGACTCATTGGGAGAGTCGGTCCTGGACTGTATCACACTGGATCATTGGGAGAGTCGGTCCTGGACTGTATTACACTGGGTCATTGGCAGAGTCCGTCCTGGACTGTATTACACTGGGTCATTGGGAGATTCGGTCCAGGACTGTATTACACTGGGTCATTGGGAGAGTCGGTCCTGGACTGTATTACACTGGGTCATTGGAAGAGTCGGTCCTGGACTGTATTACACTGGGTCATTGGAAGAGTCGATCCTGGACTGTATTACACTGGGTCATTGGGAGAGTCGGTCCTGGACTGTATTACACTGGGTCATTGGGAGAGTTGGTCCTGGACTGTATTACACTGGGTCTTTGGGAGAGTCGGTCCTGGACTGTTTTACACTGTGTCATTTGGAGAGTCGGTCCTGGACTGTATTACACTGGGTCATTGGGAGAGTCGGTCCTGGACTGTATTACACTGGGTCTTTGGGAGAATCGGTCCTGGACTGTATTACACTGGATCATTGGGAGAGTCGGTCCTGGACTGTATTACACTGGGTCATTGGGAGAGTCGGTTCTGGACTGTATTACACTGGGTCATTGGGAGTTTCAGTCCTGGATTGTATTACACTGGATCATTGGGAGAGTTGGTCCTGGACTGTATTACACTGGATCATTGGGAGAGTCGGTCCTGGACTGTATTACACTGGGTCATTGGGAGAGTCGGTCCTGGACTGTATTACACTGGATCATTGGGAGTTTCAGTCCTGGATTGTATTACACTGGATCATTGGGAGAGTTGGTCCTGGACTGTATTACACTGGATCATTGGGAGAGTCGGTCCTGGACTGTATTACACTGGATCATTGGGACAGTCGGTCCTGGACTGTATTACACAGGTTCATTGGGAAAGTCGGTCCTGGACTGTATTACACTCGGTCATTGGGAGACTCGGTCCTGGACTGTATTACACTGGGTCATTGGGAGAGTCGGTCCTGGACTGTATTACACTGGGTCATTGTGGGAGTCGGTCCTGGATTGTATTACACTGGGTCATTGGGAGAGTCGGTCCTGGACTGTATTACACTGGGTCATTGGGAGAGTCGGTCCTGGACTGTATTACACTGGATCATTGGGCGAGTCTGTCCTGGACTGTATTACACTGGGTCATTGGGAGAGTCGGCCCTGGACTGTATTACACTGGATCATTGGGAGAGTCGGTCCTGGACTGTATTACAATGGATCATTGGGCGAGTCGGTCCTGGACTGTATTACACTGGGTCATTGGGAGAGTCGGTCCTGGACTGTATTACACTGGGTCATTGGGAGAGTCAGTCCTGGACTGTATTACACTTGGTCATTGTGAGAGTCGGTCCTGGACTGTATTACACTGGGTCATTGGGAGAGTCGGTCCTGCACTGTATTACAAAGGATCATTGGGAGTGTCCGTCCTGGACTGTATTACACTGGATCATTGGGAGAGTCGGTACTGGACTGTATTACACTGGATCATTGGAAGAGTTGGTCCTGGACTGTATTACACTGGATCATTGTGAGAGTCGGTCCTCGACTGTATTACACTGGATCATTGGGAGAGTCGGTCCTGGACTGTATTACACTGGGTTATTGGGAGAGACGATCCTGGACTGTATTACACTGGATCATTGGGAGAGTCGGTCTTTGACTGTATTACACTGGGTCATTGGGAGAGTCGATCCTGGACTGTATTACACTGGGTCATTGGGAGAGACGGTCCTGGACTGTATTACACTGGATCATTGGGAGAGTCGGTCCTGGACTGTATTACACTGGGTCATTGGGAGAGTCGGTCCTGGACTGTATTACACTGGGTCATTGGGAGAGTCGGTCCTGGACTGTATTACACTGGATCATTGGGAGTGTCAGTCCTGGATTGTATTACAATGGATCATTGGGAGAGTCGGTCCTGGACTGTATTACACTGGGTCATTGGGAGAGTCGGTCCTGGACTGTATTACACTGGATCATTGGAAGAGTCGGTCCTGGACTGTATTACACTGGGTCATTGGGAGAGTCGGTCCTGGACTGTATTACACTGGATCATTGGGAGAGTCGGTCCTGGACTGTATTACACTGGGTCATTGGGAGAGTCGGTCCTGGACTGTATTACACTGGATCATTGGGAGAGTCGGTCCTGGAATGTATTACACTGGGTCATTGGGAGAGTCGGTCCTGGAATGTATTACACTGGATCATTGGGAGAGTCGGTCCTGGACTGTTTCACACTGGGTCATTGGGAGAGTCGGTCCTGGAATGTATTACACTGGGACATTGGGAGAGTCGGTCCTGGGCTGTATTACACTGGGTCATTGGGAGAGTCGGTCCTGGACTGTATTACACTGGCTCATTGGGAGAGTCGGTCCTGGACTATATTACACTGGGACATTGGGTGAGTCGGTCCTGGACTGTATTACACTGGACCATTGGGAGAGTCGGTCCTGGACTTTATTACACTGGGTCATTGGGAGAGTCCCTCCTGGACTGTATTACACTGGGTCATTGGGAGAGTCGGTCCTGGACTGTGTTACACTGGATCATTGGGAGAGTCGGTCCTGGACTGTATTACACTGGGTCATTGGGAGAGTCGGTCCTGGACTGTATTACACAGGGTCATTGGGAGAGTCGGTCCTGGACTGTATTACACTGGATCATTGGGAGTTTCAGTCCTGGATTGTATTACACTGGATCATTGGGACAGTTGGTCCTGGACTGTATTACACTGGATCATTGGGAGAGTCGGTCCTGGATTGTATTACACTGGATCATTGGGAGAGTTGGTCCTGGACTGTATTACACAGGTTCATTTGGAGAGTCGGTCCTGGACTGTATTACACTCGGTCATTGGGAGACACGGTCCTGGACTGGATTACACTGGGTCATTGGGAGAGTCGGTCCTGGACTGTATTACACTGGGTCATTGTGGGAGTCGGTCCTGGATTGTATTACACTGGGTCATTGGGAGAGAAGGTCCTGGACTGTATTACACTGGGTCATTGGGAGAGTCGGTCCTGGACTGTATTACACTGGATCATTGGGCGAGTCTGTCCTGGACTGTATTACACTGGGTCATTGGGAGAGTCGGCCCTGGACTGTATTACACTGGATCATTGGGAGAGTCGGTCCTGGACTGTATTACAATGGATCATTGGGCGAGTCGGTCCTGGACTGTATTACACTGGGTCATTGGGAGAGTCGGTCCTGGACTGTATTACACTGGGTCATTGGGAGAGTCAGTCCTGGACTGTATTACACTTGGTCATTGTGAGAGTCGGTCCTGGACTGTATTACACTGGGTCATTGGGAGAGTCGGTCCTGCACTGTATTACAAAGGATCATTGGGAGTGTCCGTCCTGGACTGTATTACACTGGATCATTGGGAGAGTCGGTACTGGACTGTATTACACTGGATCATTGGAAGAGTTGGTCCTGGACTGTATTACACTGGATCATTGTGAGAGTCGGTCCTCGACTGTATTACACTGGATCATTGGGAGAGTCGGTCCTGGACTGTATTACACTGGGTTATTGGGAGAGTCGATCCTGGACTGTATTACACTGGATCATTGGGAGAGTCGGTCTTTGACTGTATTACACTGGGTCATTGGGAGAGTCGATCCTGGACTGTATTACACTGGGTCATTGGGAGAGACGGTCCTGGACTGTATTACACTGGATCATTGGGAGAGTCGGTCCTGGACTGTATTACACTGGGTCATTGGGAGAGTCGGTCCTGGACTGTATTACACTGGGTCATTGGGAGAGTCGGTCCTGGACTGTATTACACTGGATCATTGGGAGTGTCAGTCCTGGATTGTATTACAATGGATCATTGGGAGAGTCGGTCCTGGACTGTATTACACTGGGTCATTGGGAGAGTCGGTCCTGGACTGTATTACACTGGATCATTGGAAGAGTCGGTCCTGGACTGTATTACACTGGGTCATTGGGAGACTCGGTCCTGGACTGTATTACACTGGATCATTGGGAGAGTCGGTCCAGGACTGTATTACACTGGGTCATTGGGAGAGTCGGTCCTGGACTGTATTACACTGGATCATTGGGAGAGTCGGTCCTGGAATGTATTACACTGGGTCATTGGGAGAGTCGGTCCTGGAATGTATTACACTGGATCATTGGGAGAGTCGGTCCTGGACTGTTTCACACTGGGTCATTGGGAGAGTCGGTCCTGGAATGTATTACACTGGGACATTGGGAGAGTCGGTCCTGGGCTGTATTACACTGGGTCATTGGGAGAGTCGGTCCTGGACTGTATTACACTGGCTCATTGGGAGAGTCGGTCCTGGACTATATTACACTGGGACATTGGGTGAGTCGGTCCTGGACTGTATTACACTGGACCATTGGGAGAGTCGGTCCTGGACTTTATTACACTGGGTCATTGGGAGAGTCCCTCCTGGACTGTATTACACTGGGTCATTGGGAGAGTCGGTCCTGGACTGTGTTACACTGGATCATTGGGAGAGTCGGTCCTGGACTGTATTACACTGGGTCATTGGGAGAGTCGGTCCTGGACTGTATTACACAGGGTCATTGGGAGAGTCGGTCCTGGACTGTATTACACTGGATCATTGGGAGTTTCAGTCCTGGATTGTATTACACTGGATCATTGGGACAGTTGGTCCTGGACTGTATTACACTGGATCATTGGGAGAGTCGGTCCTGGATTGTATTACACTGGATCATTGGGAGAGTTGGTCCTGGACTGTATTACACAGGTTCATTTGGAGAGTCGGTCCTGGACTGTATTACACTGGGTCATTGGGAGAGAAGGTCCTGGACTGTATTACACTGGGTCATTGGGAGAGTCGGTCCTGGACTGTATTACACTGGGTCATTGGGAGAGTCGGTCCTAGACTGTATTACACTGGATCATTGGGAGAGTCGGTCCTGGACTGTATTACAATGAATCATTGGGCGAGTCGGTCCTGGACTGTATTACACTGGGTCATTGGGAGAGTCGGTCCTGGACTGTATTACACTGGGTCATTGGGAGAGTTGGTCCTGCACTGTATTACACTGGATCATTGGGAGAGTCGGTCCTGGACTGTATTACACTGGGTCATTGGGAGAGTCGGTCCTGGACTGTATTACACTGGGTCATTGGGAGAGTCGGTCATGGACTGTATTACACTGGGTCATTGGGAGAGTCGGTCCTGGATTGTATTACACTTGGTCATTGGGAGAGTCGGTCCTGGACTGTATTACACTGGGTCATTGGGAGAGTCGACCCTGCACTGTATTACAAAGGATCATTGGGAGTGTCCGTCCTGGACTGTATTACACTGGATCATTGGGAGAGTCGGTACTGGACTGTATTACACTGGATCATTGGGAGAGTCGGTCCTGGACTGTATTACACTGGATCATTGGGAGAGTCGGACCTGGACTGTATTACACTGGATCATTGGGAGAGTCGGTCCTCGACTGTATTACACTGGATCATTGGGAGAGTCGGTCCTGGACTGTATTACACTGGGTTATTGGGAGAGTCGGTCCTGGACTGTATTACAGTGGATCATTGGGAGTGTCGGTCCTGGACTGTGTTACACTGGGTCATTGGGAGAGTCGGTCCTGGACTGTATTACACTGGGTCATTGGGAAAGTCGGTCCTGGACTGTATTACGCTGGGTCATTGGGTGAGTCGGTCCTGGATTGTATTACACTGGATCATTGGGAGAGTCGGTCCTGGACTGTATTACACTGGGTCATTGGGAGAGTCGGTCCTGGACTGTATTACACTGGATCATTGGAAGAGTCGGTCCTGGACTGTATTACACTGGGTCATTGGGAGAGTCGGTCCTGGACTGTATTACACTCGGTCATTGGTAGACTCGGTCCTGGATTGTATTACACTGGGTCATTGGGAGTGTCGGTCCTGGACTTTATTACACTGGATCATTGGGAGAGTCGGTGCTGGACTGTATTGCACTGGGTCATTGGGAGAGTCGGTCCTGGACTGTATTACACTGGGTCATTGGAAGACTCGGTCCTGGACTGTATTACCATGGGTCATTGGGAGAGTCGGTCCTGGACTGTAATACACTGGGTCATTGGGAGAGTCGGTCCTGAACTGTATTACACTGGGTCATTGGGAGAGTCGGTCCTGGACTGTATTACACTGGGTCATTGGGAGAGTCGGTCCTGGACTGTATTACACTGTGTCATTGGGAGAGTCGGTCCAGGACTGTATTACACTGGGTCATTGGGAGAGTCGGTCCTTGACTGTATTACACTGGGTCATTGGGAGAGTCGGTCCTGGACTGTATTACACTGGGTCATTGGGAGAGTCGGTCCTGGACTGTATTACACTGGGTCATTGGAAGAGTCGGTCCTGGACTGTATTACACTGGATCATTGGGAGAGTCGGTCCTGGACTGTATTACACTGGGTCATTGGGTGAGTCGGTCCTGGACTGTATTACACTGGGTCATTGGAAGAGTCCGTCCTGGACTGCATTACACTGGATCATTGGGAGAGTCGGTCCTGGACTGTATTACACTGACTCATTGGGAGAGTCGGTCCTGGACTGTATCACACTGGATCATTGGGAGAGTCGGTCCTGGACTGTATTACACTGGGTCATTGGCAGAGTCCGTCCTGGACTGTATTACACTGGGTCATTGGGAGATTCGGTCCAGGACTGTATTACACTGGGTCATTGGGAGAGTCGGTCCTGGACTGTATTACACTGGGTCATTGGAAGAGTCGGTCCTGGACTGTATTACACTGGGTCATTCGAAGAGTCGATCCTGGACTGTATTACACTGGGTCATTGGGAGAGTCGGTCCTGGACTGTATTACACTGGGTCATTGGGAGAGTTGGTCCTGGACTGTATTACACTGGGTCTTTGGGAGAGTCGGTCCTGGACTGTTTTACACTGTGTCATTGGGAGAGTCGGTCCTGGACTGTATTACACTGGGTCATTGGGAGAGTCGGTCCTGGACTGTATTACACTGGGTCTTTGGGAGAATCGGTCCTGGACTGTATTACACTGGATCATTGGGAGAGTCGGTCCTGGACTGTATTACACTGGGTCATTGGGAGAGTCGGTCCTGGACTGTATTACACTGGGTCATTGGGAGTTTCAGTCCTGGATTGTATTACACTGGATCATTGGGAGAGTTGGTCCTGGACTGTATTACACTGGATCATTGGGAGAGTCGGTCCTGGACTGTATTACACTGGGTCATTGGGAGAGTCGGTCCTGGACTGTATTACACTGGATCATTGGGAGTTTCAGTCCTGGATTGTATTACACTGGATCATTGGGAGAGTTGGTCCTGGACTGTATTACACTGGATCATTGGGAGAGTCGGTCCTGGACTGTATTACACTGGATCATTGGGACAGTCGGTCCTGGACTGTATTACACAGGTTCATTGGGAAAGTCGGTCCTGGACTGTATTACACTCGGTCATTGGGAGACTCGGTCCTGGACTGTATTACACTGGGTCATTGGGAGAGTCGGTCCTGGACTGTATTACACTGGGTCATTGTGGGAGTCGGTCCTGGATTGTATTACACTGGGTCATTGGGAGAGTCGGTCCTGGACTGTATTACACTGGGTCATTGGGAGAGTCGGTCCTGGACTGTATTACACTGGATCATTGGGCGAGTCTGTCCTGGACTGTATTACACTGGGTCATTGGGAGAGTCGGCCCTGGACTGTATTACACTGGATCATTGGGAGAGTCGGTCCTGGACTGTATTACAATGGATCATTGGGCGAGTCGGTCCTGGACTGTATTACACTGGGTCATTGGGAGAGTCGGTCCTGGACTGTATTACACTGGGTCATTGGGAGAGTCAGTCCTGGACTGTATTACACTTGGTCATTGTGAGAGTCGGTCCTGGACTGTATTACACTGGGTCATTGGGAGAGTCGGTCCTGCACTGTATTACAAAGGATCATTGGGAGTGTCCGTCCTGGACTGTATTACACTGGATCATTGGGAGAGTCGGTACTGGACTGTATTACACTGGATCATTGGAAGAGTTGGTCCTGGACTGTATTACACTGGATCATTGTGAGAGTCGGTCCTCGACTGTATTACACTGGATCATTGGGAGAGTCGGTCCTGGACTGTATTACACTGGGTTAGTGGGAGAGTCGATCCTGGACTGTATTACACTGGATCATTGGGAGAGTCGGTCTTTGACTGTATTACACTGGGTCATTGGGAGAGTCGATCCTGGACTGTATTACACTGGCTCATTGGGAGAGACGGTCCTGGACTGTATTACACTGGATCATTGGGAGAGTCGGTCCTGGACTGTATTACACTGGGTCATTGGGAGAGTCGGTCCTGGACTGTATTACACTGGGTCATTGGGAGAGTCGGTCCTGGACTGTATTACACTGGATCATTGGGAGTGTCAGTCCTGGATTGTATTACAATGGATCATTGGGAGAGTCGGTCCTGGACTGTATTACACTGGGTCATTGGGAGAGTCGGTCCTGGACTGTATTACACTGGATCATTGGAAGAGTCGGTCCTGGACTGTATTACACTGGGTCATTGGGAGAGTCGGTCCTGGACTGTATTACACTGGATCATTGGGAGAGTCGGTCCTGGACTGTATTACACTGGGTCATTGGGAGAGTCGATCCTGGACTGTATTACACTGGATCATTGGGAGAGTCGGTCCTGGAATGTATTACACTGGGTCATTGGGAGAGTCGGTCCTGGAATGTATTACACTGGATCATTGGGAGAGTCGGTCCTGGACTGTTTCACACTGGGTCATTGGGAGAGTCGGTCCTGGGCTGTATTACACTGGGTCATTGGGAGAGTCGGTCCTGGACTGTATTACATTGGCTCATTGGGAGAGTCGGTCCTGGACTATATTACACTGGGACATTGGGTGAGTCGGTCCTGGACTGTATTACACTGGACCATTGGGAGAGTCGGTCCTGGACTTTATTACACTGGGTCATTGGGAGAGTCGGTCCTGGACTGTATTACACTGGGTCATTGGGAGAGTCGGTCCTGGACTGCATTGCACTGGGTCATTGGGAGAGTCGGTCCTGGACTGTATTACACTGGTCATTGGGAGATTCGGTCCTGGACTGTATTACACTGGTTCATTGGGAGAGTCGTTCCTGGACTGTATTACACTGGGTCATTGGGAGAGTCGGTCCTGGACTGTATTACACTGGATCATTGGGAGAGTCGGTCCTGGACTGTATTACACTGGGTCATTGGGAGAGTCGGTCCTGGACTGTATTACGCTGGGTCATTGGGAGAGTCGGTCCTGGACTGTATTACACTGGGTCATTGGGAGAGTCGGTCCTGGACTGTATTACTCTGGGTCATTGGGAGAGTCGGTCCTGGACTGTATTACACTGGGTCATTGGAAGACTCGGTCCTGGATTGTATTACACTGTGTCATTGGGAGAGTCGGTCCTGGACTGTATTACACTGGGTTTTTGGGAGAGTCGGTCCTGGACTGTGTTATACTGGGTCATTGGGAGAGTCGGTCCTGGACTGTATTGCACTGGATCATTGGGAGAGTCGGTCCTGGACTGTATTACACTGGGTCATTGGGAGAGTCGGTCCTGGACTCTATTACACTGGGTCATTGCGAGAGTCGGTCCTGGACTGTATTACACTGGGTCATTGGGAGAGTCGCTCCTGGACTGTATTACACTGGGTCATTGGGAGAGTCGGTCCTGGACTGTATTACACTGGGTCATTGGGAGAGTCGGTCCTGGACTGTATTACGCTGGGTCATTGGGTGAGTCGGTCCTGGACTGTATTACACTGGATCATTGGGAGAGTCGGTCCTGGACTGTATTACACTGGGTCATTGGGAGAGTCGGTCCTGGACTGTATTACACTGGATCATTGGAAGATTCGGTCCTGGACTGTATTACACTGGATCATTGGGAGAGTCGGTGCTGGACTGTATTGCACTGGGTCATTGGGAGAGTCGGTCCTGGACTGTATTACACTGGGTCATTGGAAGACTCGGTCCTGGACTGTATTACCATGGGTCATTGGGAGAGTCGGTCCTGGACTGTAATACACTGGGTCATTGGGAGAGTCGGTCCTGAACTGTATTACACTGGGTCATTGGGAGAGTCGGTCCTGGACTGTATTACACTGGGTCATTGGGAGAGTCGGTCCTGGACTGTATTACACTGTGTCATTGGGAGAGTCGGTCCAGGACTGTATTACACTGGGTCATTGGGAGAGTCGGTCCTTGACTGTATTACACTGGGTCATTGGGAGAGTCGGTCCTGGACTGTATTACACTGGGTCATTGGGAGAGTCGGTCCTGGACTGTATTACACTGGGTCATTGGAAGAGTCGGTCCTGGACTGTATTACACTGGATCATTGGGAGAGTCGGTCCTGGACTGTATTACACTGGGTCATTGGGTGAGTCGGTCCTGGACTGTATTACACTGGGTCATTGGAAGAGTCCGTCCTGGACTGCATTACACTGGATCATTGGGAGAGTCGGTCCTGGACTGTATTACACTGACTCATTGGGAGAGTCGGTCCTGGACTGTATCACACTGGATCATTGGGAGAGTCGGTCCTGGACTGTATTACACTGGGTCATTGGGAGATTCGGTCCAGGACTGTATTACACTGGGTCATTGGGAGAGTCGGTCCTGGACTGTATTACACTGGGTCATTGGAAGAGTCGGTCCTGGACTGTATTACACTGGGTCATTGGAAGAGTCGATCCTGGACTGTATTACACTGGGTCATTGGGAGAGTCGGTCCTGGACTGTATTACACTGGGTCATTGGAAGAGTTGGTCCTGGACTGTATTACACTGGGTCTTTGGGAGAGTCGGTCCTGGACTGTTTTACACTGTGTCATTGGGAGAGTCGGTCCTGGACTGTATTACACTGGGTCATTGGGAGAGTCGGTCCTGGACTGTATTACACTGGGTCTTTGGGAGAATCGGTCCTGGACTGTATTACACTGGATCATTGGGAGAGTCGGTCCTGGACTGTATTACACTGGGTCATTGGGAGAGTCGGTCCTGGACTGTATTACACTGGGTCATTGGGAGTTTCAGTCCTGGATTGTATTACACTGGATCATTGGGAGAGTTGGTCCTGGACTGTATTACACTGGATCATTGGGAGAGTCGGTCCTGGACTGTATTACACTGGATCATTGGGAGTTTCAGTCCTGGATTGTATTACACTGGATCATTGGGAGAGTTGGTCCTGGACTGTATTACACTGGATCATTGGGAGAGTCGGTCCTGGACTGTATTACACTGGATCATTGGGACAGTCGGTCCTGGACTGTATTACACAGGTTCATTGGGAAAGTCGGTCCTGGACTGTATTACACTCGGTCATTGGGAGACTCGGTCCTGGACTGTATTACACTGGGTCACTGGGAGAGTCGGTCCTGGACTGTATTACACTGGGTCATTGTGGGAGTCGGTCCTGGATTGTATTACACTGGGTCATTGGGAGAGTCGGTCCTGGACTGTATTACACTGGGTCATTGGGAGAGTCGGTCCTGGACTGTATTACACTGGATCATTGGGCGAGTCTGTCCTGGACTGTATTACACTGGGTCATTGGGAGAGTCGGCCCTGGACTGTATTACACTGGATCATTGGGAGAGTCGGTCCTGGACTGTATTACAATGGATCATTGGGCGAGTCGGTCCTGGACTGTATTACACTGGGTCATTGGGAGAGTCGGTCCTGGACTGTATTACACTGGGTCATTGGGAGAGTCAGTCCTGGACTGTATTACACTTGGTCATTGTGAGAATCGGTCCTGGACTGTATTACACTGGGTCATTGGGAGAGTCGGTCCTGCACTGTATTACAAAGGATCATTGGGAGTGTCCGTCCTGGACTGTATTACACTGGATCATTGGGAGAGTCGGTACTGGACTGTATTACACTGGATCATTGGAAGAGTTGGTCCTGGACTGTATTACACTGGATCATTGTGAGAGTCGGTCCTCGACTGTATTACACTGGATCATTGGGAGAGTCGGTCCTGGACTGTATTACACTGGGTTATTGGGAGAGTCGATCCTGGACTGTATTACACTGGATCATTGGGAGAGTCGGTCTTTGACTGTATTACACTGGGTCATTGGGAGAGTCGATCCTGGACTGTATTACACTGGGTCATTGGGAGAGACGGTCCTGGACTGTATTACACTGGATCATTGGGAGAGTCGGTCCTGGACTGTATTACACTGGGTCATTGGGAGAGTCGGTCCTGGACTGTATTACACTGGGTCATTGGGAGAGTCGGTCCTGGACTGTATGACACTGGATCATTGGGAGTGTCAGTCCTGGATTGTATTACAATGGATCATTGGGAGAGTCGGTCCTGGACTGTATTACACTGGGTCATTGGGAGAGTCGGTCCTGGACTGTATTACACTGGATCATTGGAAGAGTCGGTCCTGGACTGTATTACACTGGGTCATTGGGAGAGTCGGTCCTGGACTGTATTACACTGGATCATTGGGAGAGTCGGTCCTGGACTGTATTACACTGGGTCATTGGGAGAGTCGGTCCTGGACTGTATTACACTGGATCATTGGGAGAGTCGGTCCTGGAATGTATTACACTGGGTCATTGGGAGAGTCGGTCCTGGAATGTATTACACTGGATCATTGGGAGAGTCGGTCCTGGACTGTATTACACTGGGTCATTGGGAGAGTCGGTCCTGGAATGTATTACACTGGATCATTGGGAGAGTCGGTCCTGGACTGTATTACACTGGGACATTGGGAGAGTCGGTCCTGGGCTGTATTACACTGGGTCATTGGGAGAGCCGGTCCTGGACTGTATTACACTGGGTCATTGGGAGAGCCGGTCCTGGACTGTATTACACTGGCTCATTGGGAGAGTCGGTCCTGGACTTTATTACACTGGGTCATTGGGAGAGTCGGTCCTGGACTGTATTACACTGGGTCATTGGGAGAGTCGGTCCTGGACTGCATTGCACTGGGTCATTGGGAGAGTCGGTCCTGGACTGTATTACACTGGGTCATTGGGAGATTCGGTCCTGGACTGTATTACACTGGTTCATTGGGAGAGTCGTTCCTGGACTGTATTACACTGGGTCATTGGGAGAGTCGGTCCTGGACTGTATTACACTGGATCATTGGGAGAGTCGGTCCAGGACTGTATTACACTGGGTCATTGGGAGAGTCGGTCCTGGACTGTATTACCCTGGGTCATTGGGAGAGTCGGTCCTGGACTGTATTACACTGGGTCATTGGGAGATTCGGTCCTGGACTGTATTACACTGGGTCATTGGGAGAGTCGGTCCTGGACTGTATTACACTGGGTCATTGGGAGAGTCGGTCCTGGACTGTATTACACTGTGTAATTGGGAGAGTCGGTCCTGGACTGTATTACACTGGGTTTTTGGGAGAGTCGGTCCTGGACTGTGTTATACTGGGTCATTGGGAGAGTCGGTCCTGGACTGTATTGCACTGGATCATTGGGAGAGTCGGTCCTGGACTGTATTACACTGGGTCATTGGGAGATTCGGTCCAGGACTGTATTACACTGGGTCATTGGGAGAGTCGGTCCTGGACTGTATTGCACTGGATCATTGGGAGAGTCCGTCCTGGACTGTATTACACTGGGTCATTGGGAGATTCGGTCCAGGACTGTATTACACTGGGTCATTGGGAGAGTCGGTCCTGGACTGTATTACACTGGGTCATTGGAAGAGTCGGTCCTGGACTGTATTACACTGGGTCATTGGAAGAGTCGATCCTGGACTGTATTACACTGGGTCATTGGGAGAGTCGGTCCTGGACTATATTACACTGGGTCATTGGGAGAGTTGGTCCTGGACTGTATTACACTGGGTCTTTGGGAGAGTCGGTCCTGGACTGTTTTACACTGTGTCATTTGGAGAGTCGGTCCTGGACTGTATTACACTGGGTCATTGGGAGAGTCGGTCCTGGACTGTATTACACTGGGTCTTTGGGAGAATCGGTCCTGGACTGTATTACACTGGATCATTGGGAGAGTCGGTCCTGGACTGTATTACACTGGGTCATTGGGAGAGTCGGTTCTGGACTGTATTACACTGGGTCATTGGGAGTTTCAGTCCTGGATTGTATTACACTGGATCATTGGGAGAGTTGGTCCTGGACTGTATTACACTGGATCATTGGGAGAGTCGGTCCTGGACTGTATTACACTGGGTCATTGGGAGAGTCGGTCCTGGACTGTATTACACTGGATCATTGGGAGTTTCAGTCCTGGATTGTATTACACTGGATCATTGGGAGAGTTGGTCCTGGACTGTATTACACTGGATCATTGGGAGAGTCGGTCCTGGACTGTATTACACTGGATCATTGGGACAGTCGGTCCTGGACTGTATTACACAGGTTCATTGGGAAAGTCGGTCCTGGACTGTATTACACTCGGTCATTGGGAGACTCGGTCCTGGACTGTATTACACTGGGTCATTGGGAGAGTCGGTCCTGGACTGTATTACACTGGGTCATTGTGGGAGTCGGTCCTGGATTGTATTACACTGGGTCATTGGGAGAGTCGGTCCTGGACTGTATTACACTGGGTCATTGGGAGAGTCGGTCCTGGACTGTATTACACTGGATCATTGGGCGAGTCTGTCCTGGACTGTATTACACTGGGTCATTGGGAGAGTCGGCCCTGGACTGTATTACACTGGATCATTGGGAGAGTCGGTCCTGGACTGTATTACAATGGATCATTGGGCGAGTCGGTCCTGGACTGTATTACACTGGGTCATTGGGAGAGTCGGTCCTGGACTGTATTACACTGGGTCATTGGGAGAGTCAGTCCTGGACTGTATTACACTTGGTCATTGTGAGAGTCGGTCCTGGACTGTATTACACTGGGTCATTGGGAGAGTCGGTCCTGCACTGTATTACAAAGGATCATTGGGAGTGTCCGTCCTGGACTGTATTACACTGGATCATTGGGAGAGTCGGTACTGGACTGTATTACACTGGATCATTGGAAGAGTTGGTCCTGGACTGTATTACACTGGATCATTGTGAGAGTCGGTCCTCGACTGTATTACACTGGATCATTGGGAGAGTCGGTCCTGGACTGTATTACACTGGGTTATTGGGAGAGTCGATCCTGGACTGTATTACACTGGATCATTGGGAGAGTCGGTCTTTGACTGTATTACACTGGGTCATTGGGAGAGTCGATCCTGGACTGTATTACACTGGGTCATTGGGAGAGACGGTCCTGGACTGTATTACACTGGATCATTGGGAGAGTCGGTCCTGGACTGTATTACACTGGGTCATTGGGAGAGTCGGTCCTGGACTGTATTACACTGGGTCATTGGGAGAGTCGGTCCTGGACTGTATTACACTGGATCATTGGGAGTGTCAGTCCTGGATTGTATTACAATGGATCATTGGGAGAGTCGGTCCTGGACTGTATTACACTGGGTCATTGGGAGAGTCGGTCCTGGACTGTATTACACTGGATCATTGGAAGAGTCGGTCCTGGACTGTATTACACTGGGTCATTGGGAGAGTCGGTCCTGGACTGTATTACACTGGATCATTGGGAGAGTCGGTCCTGGACTGTATTACACTGGGTCATTGGGAGAGTCGGTCCTGGACTGTATTACACTGGATCATTGGGAGAGTCGGTCCTGGAATGTATTACACTGGGTCATTGGGAGAGTCGGTCCTGGAATGTATTACACTGGATCATTGGGAGAGTCGGTCCTGGACTGTTTCACACTGGGTCATTGGGAGAGTCGGTCCTGGAATGTATTACACTGGGACATTGGGAGAGTCGGTCCTGGGCTGTATTACACTGGGTCATTGGGAGAGTCGGTCCTGGACTGTATTACACTGGCTCATTGGGAGAGTCGGTCCTGGACTATATTACACTGGGACATTGGGTGAGTCGGTCCTGGACTGTATTACACTGGACCATTGGGAGAGTCGGTCCTGGACTTTATTACACTGGGTCATTGGGAGAGTCCCTCCTGGACTGTATTACACTGGGTCATTGGGAGAGTCGGTCCTGGACTGTGTTACACTGGATCATTGGGAGAGTCGGTCCTGGACTGTATTACACTGGGTCATTGGGAGAGTCGGTCCTGGACTGTATTACACAGGGTCATTGGGAGAGTCGGTCCTGGACTGTATTACACTGGATCATTGGGAGTTTCAGTCCTGGATTGTATTACACTGGATCATTGGGACAGTTGGTCCTGGACTGTATTACACTGGATCATTGGGAGAGTCGGTCCTGGATTGTATTACACTGGATCATTGGGAGAGTTGGTCCTGGACTGTATTACACAGGTTCATTTGGAGAGTCGGTCCTGGACTGTATTACACTCGGTCATTGGGAGACACGGTCCTGGACTGGATTACACTGGGTCATTGGGAGAGTCGGTCCTGGACTGTATTACACTGGGTCATTGTGGGAGTCGGTCCTGGATTGTATTACACTGGGTCATTGGGAGAGAAGGTCCTGGACTGTATTACACTGGGTCATTGGGAGAGTCGGTCCTGGACTGTATTACACTGGGTCATTGGGAGAGTCGGTCCTAGACTGTATTACACTGGATCATTGGGAGAGTCGGTCCTGGACTGTATTACAATGAATCATTGGGCGAGTCGGTCCTGGACTGTATTACACTGGGTCATTGGGAGAGTCGGTCCTGGACTGTATTATACTGGGTCATTGGGAGAGTTGGTCCTGCACTGTATTACACTGGATCATTGGGAGAGTCGGTCCTGGACTGTATTACACTGGGTCATTGGGAGAGTCGGTCCTGGACTGTATTACACTGGGTCATTGGGAGAGTCGGTCATGGACTGTATTACACTGGGTCATTGGGAGAGTCGGTCCTGGATTGTATTACACTTGGTCATTGGGAGAGTCGGTCCTGGACTGTATTACACTGGGTCATTGGGAGAGTCGACCCTGCACTGTATTACAAAGGATCATTGGGAGTGTCCGTCCTGGACTGTATTACACTGGATCATTGGGAGAGTCGGTACTGGACTGTATTACACTGGATCATTGGGAGAGTCGGTCCTGGACTGTATTACACTGGATCATTGGGAGAGTCGGACCTGGACTGTATTACACTGGATCATTGGGAGAGTCGGTCCTCGACTGTATTACACTGGATCATTGGGAGAGTCGGTCCTGGACTGTATTACACTGGGTTATTGGGAGAGTCGGTCCTGGACTGTATTACAGTGGATCATTGGGAGTGTCGGTCCTGGACTGTGTTACACTGGGTCATTGGGAGAGTCGGTCCTGGACTGTATTACACTGGGTCATTGGGAAAGTCGGTCCTGGACTGTATTACGCTGGGTCATTGGGTGAGTCGGTCCTGGATTGTATTACACTGGATCATTGGGAGAGTCGGTCCTGGACTGTATTACACTGGGTCATTGGGAGAGTCGGTCCTGGACTGTATTACACTGGATCATTGGAAGAGTCGGTCCTGGACTGTATTACACTGGGTCATTGGGAGAGTCGGTCCTGGACTGTATTACACTCGGTCATTGGTAGACTCGGTCCTGGATTGTATTACACTGGGTCATTGGGAGTGTCGGTCCTGGACTTTATTACACTGGATCATTGGGAGAGTCGGTGCTGGACTGTATTGCACTGGGTCATTGGGAGAGTCGGTCCTGGACTGTATTACACTGGGTCATTGGAAGACTCGGTCCTGGACTGTATTACCATGGGTCATTGGGAGAGTCGGTCCTGGACTGTAATACACTGGGTCATTGGGAGAGTCGGTCCTGAACTGTATTACACTGGGTCATTGGGAGAGTCGGTCCTGGACTGTATTACACTGGGTCATTGGGAGAGTCGGTCCTGGACTGTATTACACTGTGTCATTGGGAGAGTCGGTCCAGGACTGTATTACACTGGGTCATTGGGAGAGTCGGTCCTTGACTGTATTACACTGGGTCATTGGGAGAGTCGGTCCTGGACTGTATTACACTGGGTCATTGGGAGAGTCGGTCCTGGACTGTATTACACTGGGTCATTGGAAGAGTCGGTCCTGGACTGTATTACACTGGATCATTGGGAGAGTCGGTCCTGGACTGTATTACACTGGGTCATTGGGTGAGTCGGTCCTGGACTGTATTACACTGGGTCATTGGAAGAGTCCGTCCTGGACTGCATTACACTGGATCATTGGGAGAGTCGGTCCTGGACTGTATTACACTGACTCATTGGGAGAGTCGGTCCTGGACTGTATCACACTGGATCATTGGGAGAGTCGGTCCTGGACTGTATTACACTGGGTCATTGGCAGAGTCCGTCCTGGACTGTATTACACTGGGTCATTGGGAGATTCGGTCCAGGACTGTATTACACTGGGTCATTGGGAGAGTCGGTCCTGGACTGTATTACACTGGGTCATTGGAAGAGTCGGTCCTGGACTGTATTACACTGGGTCATTCGAAGAGTCGATCCTGGACTGTATTACACTGGGTCATTGGGAGAGTCGGTCCTGGACTGTATTACACTGGGTCATTGGGAGAGTTGGTCCTGGACTGTATTACACTGGGTCTTTGGGAGAGTCGGTCCTGGACTGTTTTACACTGTGTCATTGGGAGAGTCGGTCCTGGACTGTATTACACTGGGTCATTGGGAGAGTCGGTCCTGGACTGTATTACACTGGGTCTTTGGGAGAATCGGTCCTGGACTGTATTACACTGGATCATTGGGAGAGTCGGTCCTGGACTGTATTACACTGGGTCATTGGGAGAGTCGGTCCTGGACTGTATTACACTGGGTCATTGGGAGTTTCAGTCCTGGATTGTATTACACTGGATCATTGGGAGAGTTGGTCCTGGACTGTATTACACTGGATCATTGGGAGAGTCGGTCCTGGACTGTATTACACTGGGTCATTGGGAGAGTCGGTCCTGGACTGTATTACACTGGATCATTGGGAGTTTCAGTCCTGGATTGTATTACACTGGATCATTGGGAGAGTTGGTCCTGGACTGTATTACACTGGATCATTGGGAGAGTCGGTCCTGGACTGTATTACACTGGATCATTGGGACAGTCGGTCCTGGACTGTATTACACAGGTTCATTGGGAAAGTCGGTCCTGGACTGTATTACACTCGGTCATTGGGAGACTCGGTCCTGGACTGTATTACACTGGGTCATTGGGAGAGTCGGTCCTGGACTGTATTACACTGGGTCATTGTGGGAGTCGGTCCTGGATTGTATTACACTGGGTCATTGGGAGAGTCGGTCCTGGACTGTATTACACTGGGTCATTGGGAGAGTCGGTCCTGGACTGTATTACACTGGATCATTGGGCGAGTCTGTCCTGGACTGTATTACACTGGGTCATTGGGAGAGTCGGCCCTGGACTGTATTACACTGGATCATTGGGAGAGTCGGTCCTGGACTGTATTACAATGGATCATTGGGCGAGTCGGTCCTGGACTGTATTACACTGGGTCATTGGGAGAGTCGGTCCTGGACTGTATTACACTGGGTCATTGGGAGAGTCAGTCCTGGACTGTATTACACTTGGTCATTGTGAGAGTCGGTCCTGGACTGTATTACACTGGGTCATTGGGAGAGTCGGTCCTGCACTGTATTACAAAGGATCATTGGGAGTGTCCGTCCTGGACTGTATTACACTGGATCATTGGGAGAGTCGGTACTGGACTGTATTACACTGGATCATTGGAAGAGTTGGTCCTGGACTGTATTACACTGGATCATTGTGAGAGTCGGTCCTCGACTGTATTACACTGGATCATTGGGAGAGTCGGTCCTGGACTGTATTACACTGGGTTAGTGGGAGAGTCGATCCTGGACTGTATTACACTGGATCATTGGGAGAGTCGGTCTTTGACTGTATTACACTGGGTCATTGGGAGAGTCGATCCTGGACTGTATTACACTGGCTCATTGGGAGAGACGGTCCTGGACTGTATTACACTGGATCATTGGGAGAGTCGGTCCTGGACTGTATTACACTGGGTCATTGGGAGAGTCGGTCCTGGACTGTATTACACTGGGTCATTGGGAGAGTCGGTCCTGGACTGTATTACACTGGATCATTGGGAGTGTCAGTCCTGGATTGTATTACAATGGATCATTGGGAGAGTCGGTCCTGGACTGTATTACACTGGGTCATTGGGAGAGTCGGTCCTGGACTGTATTACACTGGATCATTGGAAGAGTCGGTCCTGGACTGTATTACACTGGGTCATTGGGAGAGTCGGTCCTGGACTGTATTACACTGGATCATTGGGAGAGTCGGTCCTGGACTGTATTACACTGGGTCATTGGGAGAGTCGATCCTGGACTGTATTACACTGGATCATTGGGAGAGTCGGTCCTGGAATGTATTACACTGGGTCATTGGGAGAGTCGGTCCTGGAATGTATTACACTGGATCATTGGGAGAGTCGGTCCTGGACTGTTTCACACTGGGTCATTGGGAGAGTCGGTCCTGGGCTGTATTACACTGGGTCATTGGGAGAGTCGGTCCTGGACTGTATTACATTGGCTCATTGGGAGAGTCGGTCCTGGACTATATTACACTGGGACATTGGGTGAGTCGGTCCTGGACTGTATTACACTGGACCATTGGGAGAGTCGGTCCTGGACTTTATTACACTGGGTCATTGGGAGAGTCGGTCCTGGACTGTATTACACTGGGTCATTGGGAGAGTCGGTCCTGGACTGCATTGCACTGGGTCATTGGGAGAGTCGGTCCTGGACTGTATTACACTGGGTCATTGGGAGATTCGGTCCTGGACTGTATTACACTGGTTCATTGGGAGAGTCGTTCCTGGACTGTATTACACTGGGTCATTGGGAGAGTCGGTCCTGGACTGTATTACACTGGATCATTGGGAGAGTCGGTCCTGGACTGTATTACACTGGGTCATTGGGAGAGTCGGTCCTGGACTGTATTACGCTGGGTCATTGGGAGAGTCGGTCCTGGACTGTATTACACTGGGTCATTGGGAGAGTCGGTCCTGGACTGTATTACTCTGGGTCATTGGGAGAGTCGGTCCTGGACTGTATTACACTGGGTCATTGGAAGACTCGGTCCTGGATTGTATTACACTGTGTCATTGGGAGAGTCGGTCCTGGACTGTATTACACTGGGTTTTTGGGAGAGTCGGTCCTGGACTGTGTTATACTGGGTCATTGGGAGAGTCGGTCCTGGACTGTATTGCACTGGATCATTGGGAGAGTCGGTCCTGGACTGTATTACACTGGGTCATTGGGAGAGTCGGTCCTGGACTCTATTACACTGGGTCATTGCGAGAGTCGGTCCTGGACTGTATTACACTGGGTCATTGGGAGAGTCGCTCCTGGACTGTATTACACTGGGTCATTGGGAGAGTCGGTCCTGGACTGTATTACACTGGGTCATTGGGAGAGTCGGTCCTGGACTGTATTACGCTGGGTCATTGGGTGAGTCGGTCCTGGACTGTATTACACTGGATCATTGGGAGAGTCGGTCCTGGACTGTATTACACTGGGTCATTGGGAGAGTCGGTCCTGGACTGTATTACACTGGATCATTGGAAGATTCGGTCCTGGACTGTATTACACTGGATCATTGGGAGAGTCGGTGCTGGACTGTATTGCACTGGGTCATTGGGAGAGTCGGTCCTGGACTGTATTACACTGGGTCATTGGAAGACTCGGTCCTGGACTGTATTACCATGGGTCATTGGGAGAGTCGGTCCTGGACTGTAATACACTGGGTCATTGGGAGAGTCGGTCCTGAACTGTATTACACTGGGTCATTGGGAGAGTCGGTCCTGGACTGTATTACACTGGGTCATTGGGAGAGTCGGTCCTGGACTGTATTACACTGTGTCATTGGGAGAGTCGGTCCAGGACTGTATTACACTGGGTCATTGGGAGAGTCGGTCCTTGACTGTATTACACTGGGTCATTGGGAGAGTCGGTCCTGGACTGTATTACACTGGGTCATTGGGAGAGTCGGTCCTGGACTGTATTACACTGGGTCATTGGAAGAGTCGGTCCTGGACTGTATTACACTGGATCATTGGGAGAGTCGGTCCTGGACTGTATTACACTGGGTCATTGGGTGAGTCGGTCCTGGACTGTATTACACTGGGTCATTGGAAGAGTCCGTCCTGGACTGCATTACACTGGATCATTGGGAGAGTCGGTCCTGGACTGTATTACACTGACTCATTGGGAGAGTCGGTCCTGGACTGTATCACACTGGATCATTGGGAGAGTCGGTCCTGGACTGTATTACACTGGGTCATTGGGAGATTCGGTCCAGGACTGTATTACACTGGGTCATTGGGAGAGTCGGTCCTGGACTGTATTACACTGGGTCATTGGAAGAGTCGGTCCTGGACTGTATTACACTGGGTCATTGGAAGAGTCGATCCTGGACTGTATTACACTGGGTCATTGGGAGAGTCGGTCCTGGACTGTATTACACTGGGTCATTGGGAGAGTTGGTCCTGGACTGTATTACACTGGGTCTTTGGGAGAGTCGGTCCTGGACTGTTTTACACTGTGTCATTGGGAGAGTCGGTCCTGGACTGTATTACACTGGGTCATTGGGAGAGTCGGTCCTGGACTGTATTACACTGGGTCTTTGGGAGAATCGGTCCTGGACTGTATTACACTGGATCATTGGGAGAGTCGGTCCTGGACTGTATTACACTGGGTCATTGGGAGAGTCGGTCCTGGACTGTATTACACTGGGTCATTGGGAGTTTCAGTCCTGGATTGTATTACACTGGATCATTGGGAGAGTTGGTCCTGGACTGTATTACACTGGATCATTGGGAGAGTCGGTCCTGGACTGTATTACACTGGGTCATTGGGAGAGTCGGTCCTGGACTGTATTACACTGGATCATTGGGAGTTTCAGTCCTGGATTGTATTACACTGGATCATTGGGAGAGTTGGTCCTGGACTGTATTACACTGGATCATTGGGAGAGTCGGTCCTGGACTGTATTACACTGGATCATTGGGACAGTCGGTCCTGGACTGTATTACACAGGTTCATTGGGAAAGTCGGTCCTGGACTGTATTACACTCGGTCATTGGGAGACTCGGTCCTGGACTGTATTACACTGGGTCATTGGGAGAGTCGGTCCTGGACTGTATTACACTGGGTCATTGTGGGAGTCGGTCCTGGATTGTATTACACTGGGTCATTGGGAGAGTCGGTCCTGGACTGTATTACACTGGGTCATTGGGAGAGTCGGTCCTGGACTGTATTACACTGGATCATTGGGCGAGTCTGTCCTGGACTGTATTACACTGGGTCATTGGGAGAGTCGGCCCTGGACTGTATTACACTGGATCATTGGGAGAGTCGGTCCTGGACTGTATTACAATGGATCATTGGGCGAGTCGGTCCTGGACTGTATTACACTGGGTCATTGGGAGAGTCGGTCCTGGACTGTATTACACTGGGTCATTGGGAGAGTCAGTCCTGGACTGTATTACACTTGGTCATTGTGAGAATCGGTCCTGGACTGTATTACACTGGGTCATTGGGAGAGTCGGTCCTGCACTGTATTACAAAGGATCATTGGGAGTGTCCGTCCTGGACTGTATTACACTGGATCATTGGGAGAGTCGGTACTGGACTGTATTACACTGGATCATTGGAAGAGTTGGTCCTGGACTGTATTACACTGGATCATTGTGAGAGTCGGTCCTCGACTGTATTACACTGGATCATTGGGAGAGTCGGTCCTGGACTGTATTACACTGGGTTATTGGGAGAGTCGATCCTGGACTGTATTACACTGGATCATTGGGAGAGTCGGTCTTTGACTGTATTACACTGGGTCATTGGGAGAGTCGATCCTGGACTGTATTACACTGGGTCATTGGGAGAGACGGTCCTGGACTGTATTACACTGGATCATTGGGAGAGTCGGTCCTGGACTGTATTACACTGGGTCATTGGGAGAGTCGGTCCTGGACTGTATTACACTGGGTCATTGGGAGAGTCGGTCCTGGACTGTATGACACTGGATCATTGGGAGTGTCAGTCCTGGATTGTATTACAATGGATCATTGGGAGAGTCGGTCCTGGACTGTATTACACTGGGTCATTGGGAGAGTCGGTCCTGGACTGTATTACACTGGATCATTGGAAGAGTCGGTCCTGGACTGTATTACACTGGGTCATTGGGAGAGTCGGTCCTGGACTGTATTACACTGGATCATTGGGAGAGTCGGTCCTGGACTGTATTACACTGGGTCATTGGGAGAGTCGGTCCTGGACTGTATTACACTGGATCATTGGGAGAGTCGGTCCTGGAATGTATTACACTGGGTCATTGGGAGAGTCGGTCCTGGAATGTATTACACTGGATCATTGGGAGAGTCGGTCCTGGACTGTATTACACTGGGTCATTGGGAGAGTCGGTCCTGGAATGTATTACACTGGATCATTGGGAGAGTCGGTCCTGGACTGTATTACACTGGGACATTGGGAGAGTCGGTCCTGGGCTGTATTACACTGGGTCATTGGGAGAGCCGGTCCTGGACTGTATTACACTGGGTCATTGGGAGAGCCGGTCCTGGACTGTATTACACTGGCTCATTGGGAGAGTCGGTCCTGGACTTTATTACACTGGGTCATTGGGAGAGTCGGTCCTGGACTGTATTACACTGGGTCATTGGGAGAGTCGGTCCTGGACTGCATTGCACTGGGTCATTGGGAGAGTCGGTCCTGGACTGTATTACACTGGGTCATTGGGAGATTCGGTCCTGGACTGTATTACACTGGTTCATTGGGAGAGTCGTTCCTGGACTGTATTACACTGGGTCATTGGGAGAGTCGGTCCTGGACTGTATTACACTGGATCATTGGGAGAGTCGGTCCAGGACTGTATTACACTGGGTCATTGGGAGAGTCGGTCCTGGACTGTATTACCCTGGGTCATTGGGAGAGTCGGTCCTGGACTGTATTACACTGGGTCATTGGGAGATTCGGTCCTGGACTGTATTACACTGGGTCATTGGGAGAGTCGGTCCTGGACTGTATTACACTGGGTCATTGGGAGAGTCGTTCCTGGACTGTATTACACTGTGTAATTGGGAGAGTCGGTCCTGGACTGTATTACACTGGGTTTTTGGGAGAGTCGGTCCTGGACTGTGTTATACTGGGTCATTGGGAGAGTCGGTCCTGGACTGTATTGCACTGGATCATTGGGAGAGTCGGTCCTGGACTGTATTACACTGGGTCATTGGGAGAGTCGGTCCTGGACTCTATTACACTGGGTCATTGCGAGAGTCGGTCCTGGACTGTATTACACTGGGTCATTGGGAGAGTCGCTCCTGGACTGTATTACACTGGGTCATTGGGAGAGTCGGTCCTGGACTGTATTACACTGGGTCATTGGGAGAGTCGGTCCTGGACTGTATTACACTGGATCATTGGGAGAGTCGTTCCTGGACTGTATTAGACCGGGTCATTGGGAGAGTCGGTCCTGGACTGTATTACACTGGGTCATTGGAAGAGTCCGTCCTGGTCTGTATTACACTGGATCATTGGGAGAGTCGGTCCTGGACTGTATTACACTGGGTCATTGGGAGAGTCGGTCCGGGACTGTATTACACTGGATCATTGGGAGAGTCGGCCCTGGACTGTATTACATTGGGTCATTGGAAGAGTCCGTCCTGGACTGTATTACACTGGGTCATTGGGAGTGTCGGTCCAGGACTGTATTACACTGGGTCATTGGGAGAGTCGGTCCTGGACTGTATTACACTGGGTCAATGGGAGAGTCGGTCCTGGACTGTATTACACTGGGTCTTTGGGAGAGTCGTCCTGGACTGTATTACACTGTGTCATTGGGAGAGTCGGTCCTGGACTGTCTTTCACTGGTTCATTGTGAGAGTCGGTCCTGGACTGTTTTACACTGGGTCATTGGGAGAGTCGGTCCTGGACTGTATTACACTGGCTCATTGGGGGAGTCGGTCCTGGACTATATTACACTGGGACATTGGGTATGTCGGTCCTGGACTGTATTACACTGGCTCATTGGGAGAGTCGGTCCTGGACTATATTACACTGGGTCATTGGGAGAGTCGGTCCTGGACTGTATTACACTGGCTCATTGGGAGAGTCGGTCCTGGACTGTATTACACTGGGACATTGGGTGAGTCGGTCCTGGACTGTATTACACTGGACCATTGGGAGAGTCGGTCCTGGACTTTATTACACTGTGTCATTGGGAGTTTCGGTCCTGGACTGTATTACACTGGGTCATTGGGAGAGTCGGTCCTGGACTGCATTGCACTGGGTCATTGGGAGAGTCGGTCCTGGACTGTATTACACTGGATCATTGGAAGACTCGGTCCTGGATTTTATTACCCTGGGTCATTGGGAGAGTCGGTCCTGGACTGTATCACCCTGGGTCATTGGGAGAGTCGGTCCTGGACTGTATTACACTGGGTCATTGGGAGAGTCGGTCCTGGACTGTATTACGCTGGGTCATTGGGTGAGTCGGTCCTGGACTGTATTACACAGGGTCATTGGAAGACTCGGTCCTGGATTTTATTACCCTGGGTCATTGGGAGAGTCGGTCCTGGACTGTATTACACTGGGTCATTGGGAGATTCGGTCCTGGACTGTATTACACTGGGTCATTGGGAGAGTCGGTCCTGGACTGTATTACACTGGGTCATTGGGAGAGTCGGTCCTGGACTGTATTACACTGTGTCATTGGGAGAGTCGGTCCTGGACTGTATTACACTGGGTTTTTGGGAGAGTCGGTCCTGGACTGTGTTACACTGGGTCATTGGGAGAGTCGGTCCTGGACTGTATTGCACTGGATCATTGGGAGATTCGGTCCTGGACTGTATTACACTGGATCATTGGGAGAGTCGGTCCTGGACTGTATTACACTGGGTCATTGGGAGAGTCGGTCCTGGACTCTATTACACTGGGTCATTGCGAGAGTCGGTCCTGGACTGTATTACACTGGGTCATTGGGAGAGTCGCTCCTGGACTGTATTACACTGGGTCATTGGGAGAGTCGGTCCTGGACTGTATTACACTGGATCATTGGGAGAGTCGGTCCTGGACTGTATTACACCAGGTCATTGGGAGAGTCTGTCCTGGACTGTATTACACTGGGTCATTGGAAGAGTCCGTCCTGGACTGTATTACACTGGATCATTGGGAGAGTCGGTCCTGGACTGTATTACACTGGGTCATTGGGAGAGTCGGTCCTGGACTCTATTACACTGGGTCATTGGGAGAGTCGGCCCTGGACTGTATTACACTGGGTCATTGGAAGTGTCCGTCCTGGACTGTATTACACTGTGTCATTGGGAGATTCGGTCCAGGGCTGTATTACACTGGGTCATTGGGAGAGTCGGTCCTGGACTGTATTACACTGGGTCAATGGGAGAGTCGGTCCTGGACTGTATTACACTGGGTCTTTGGGAGAGTCGTCCTGGACTGTATTACACTGGGTCATTGGGAGAGTCGGTCCTGGACTGTATTACACTGGGTCTTTGGGAGAGTCGTCCTGGACTGTATTACACTGTGTCATTGGGAGAGTCGGTCCTGGACTGTCTTTCACTGGTTCATTGGGAGAGTCGGTCCTGGACTGTATTACACTTGGTCATTGGTAGATTCGGTCCAGGACTGTATTACACTGGGTCATTGGGAGAGTCGGTCCTGGACTGTATTACACTGGGTCATTGGGAGAGTCGGTCCTGGACTGTATTACACTGGATCATTGGGCGAGTCGGTCCTGGACTGTATTACACTGGGTCATTGGGAGAGTCGGTCCTGGACTGTTTTACACTGGGTCATTGGGAGAGTCGGTCCTGGACTGTATTACACTGGGTCATTGGGAGAGTCGGTCCTGGACTGTATTACACTGGGTCATTGGGAGAGTCGGTCCTGGACTTTATTACACTGGGTCATTGGGAGAGTCGGTCCTGGACTGTATTACACTGGGTCATTGGGAGAGTCGGTCCTGGACTGTATTACACTGGGTCATTGGGAGATTCGGTCCTGGACTGTATTACACTGGATCATTGGGAGAGTCGGTCCTGGACTGTATTACACTGGGTCATTGGGAGAGTCGTACCTGGACTGTATTACGCTGGGTCATTGGGTGAGTCGGTCCTGGATTGTATTACACTGGGTCTTTGGGAGATTCGGTCCTGGACTGTATTACACTGGGTCATTGGGAGAGTCGGTCCTGGACTGCATTACACTGGGTCATTGGGAGAGTCGGTCCTGGACTTTATTACACTGGGTCATTGGGAGAGTCGGTCCAGGACTGTATTACACTGGGTCATTGGGAGTGTCGGTCCTGGACTGTATTACACTGGGTCATTGGGAGAGTCGCTCCTGGACTGTATTACACTGGGTCATTGGGAGAGTCGGTCCTGGACTGTATTACACTGGGTCATTGGGAGTGTCGGTCCTGGACTGTATTACACTGGATCATTGGGAGAGTCGGTCCTGGACTGTATTACACTGGGTCATTGGGAGAGTCGGTCCTGGACTGTATTACACTGGGTCATTGGAAGAGTCCGTCCTGGACTGTATTACACTGGATCATTGGGAGTGTCGGTCCTGGACTGTATTACACTGGGTCATTGGGAGAGTCGGTCCTGGACTGTATTACACTGGATCATTGGGAGTTTCAGTCCTGGATTGTATTACACTGGATCATTGGGAGAGTTGGTCCTGGACTGTATTACACTGGATCATTGGGAGAGTCGGTCCTGGACTGTATTACACTGGATCATTGGGACAGTCGGTCCTGGACTGTATTACACAGGTTCATTGGGAAAGTCGGTCCTGGACTGTATTACACTCGGTCATTGGGAGACTCGGTCCTGGACTGTATTACACTGGGTCATTGGGAGAGTCGGTCCTGGACTGTATTACACTGGGTCATTGTGGGAGTCGGTCCTGGATTGTATTACACTGGGTCATTGGGAGAGTCGGTCCTGGACTGTATTACACTGGGTCATTGGGAGAGTCGGTCCTGGACTGTATTACACTGGATCATTGGGCGAGTCTGTCCTGGACTGTATTACACTGGGTCATTGGGAGAGTCGGCCCTGGACTGTATTACACTGGATCATTGGGAGAGTCGGTCCTGGACTGTATTACAATGGATCATTGGGCGAGTCGGTCCTGGACTGTATTACACTGGGTCATTGGGAGAGTCGGTCCTGGACTGTATTACACTGGGTCATTGGGAGAGTCAGTCCTGGACTGTATTACACTTGGTCATTGTGAGAATCGGTCCTGGACTGTATTACACTGGGTCATTGGGAGAGTCGGTCCTGCACTGTATTACAAAGGATCATTGGGAGTGTCCGTCCTGGACTGTATTACACTGGATCATTGGGAGAGTCGGTACTGGACTGTATTACACTGGATCATTGGAAGAGTTGGTCCTGGACTGTATTACACTGGATCATTGTGAGAGTCGGTCCTCGACTGTATTACACTGGATCATTGGGAGAGTCGGTCCTGGACTGTATTACACTGGGTTATTGGGAGAGTCGATCCTGGACTGTATTACACTGGATCATTGGGAGAGTCGGTCTTTGACTGTATTACACTGGGTCATTGGGAGAGTCGATCCTGGACTGTATTACACTGGGTCATTGGGAGAGACGGTCCTGGACTGTATTACACTGGATCATTGGGAGAGTCGGTCCTGGACTGTATTACACTGGGTCATTGGGAGAGTCGGTCCTGGACTGTATTACACTGGGTCATTGGGAGAGTCGGTCCTGGACTGTATGACACTGGATCATTGGGAGTGTCAGTCCTGGATTGTATTACAATGGATCATTGGGAGAGTCGGTCCTGGACTGTATTACACTGGGTCATTGGGAGAGTCGGTCCTGGACTGTATTACACTGGATCATTGGAAGAGTCGGTCCTGGACTGTATTACACTGGGTCATTGGGAGAGTCGGTCCTGGACTGTATTACACTGGATCATTGGGAGAGTCGGTCCTGGACTGTATTACACTGTGTCATTGGGAGAGTCGGTCCTGGACTGTATTACACTGGATCATTGGGAGAGTCGGTCCTGGAATGTATTACACTGGGTCATTGGGAGAGTCGGTCCTGGAATGTATTACACTGGATCATTGGGAGAGTCGGTCCTGGACTGTATTACACTGGGTCATTGGGAGAGTCGGTCCTGGAATGTATTACACTGGATCATTGGGAGAGTCGGTCCTGGACTGTATTACACTGGGACATTGGGAGAGTCGGTCCTGGGCTGTATTACACTGGGTCATTGGGAGAGCCGGTCCTGGACTGTATTACACTGGGTCATTGGGAGAGCCGGTCCTGGACTGTATTACACTGGCTCATTGGGAGAGTCGGTCCTGGACTTTATTACACTGGGTCATTGGGAGAGTCGGTCCTGGACTGTATTACACTGGGTCATTGGGAGAGTTGGTCCTGGACTGCATTGCACTGGGTCATTGGGAGAGTCGGTCCTGGACTGTATTACACTGGGTCATTGGGAGATTCGGTCCTGGACTGTATTACACTGGTTCATTGGGAGAGTCGTTCCTGGACTGTATTACACTGGGTCATTGGGAGAGTCGGTCCTGGACTGTATTACACTGGATCATTGGGAGAGTCGGTCCAGGACTGTATTACACTGGGTCATTGGGAGAGTCGGTCCTGGACTGTATTACCCTGGGTCATTGGGAGAGTCGGTCCTGGACTGTATTACACTGGGTCATTGGGAGATTCGGTCCTGGACTGTATTACACTGGGTCATTGGGAGAGTCGGTCCTGGACTGTATTACACTGGGTCATTGGGAGAGTCGGTCCTGGACTGTATTACACTGTGTAATTGGGAGAGTCGGTCCTGGACTGTATTACACTGGGTTTTTGGGAGAGTCGGTCCTGGACTGTGTTATACTGGGTCATTGGGAGAGTCGGTCCTGGACTGTATTGCACTGGATCATTGGGAGAGTCGGTCCTGGACTGTATTACACTGGGTCATTGGGAGAGTCGGTCCTGGACTCTATTACACTGGGTCATTGCGAGAGTCGGTCCTGGACTGTATTACACTGGGTCATTGGGAGAGTCGCTCCTGGACTGTATTACACTGGGTCATTGGGAGAGTCGGTCCTGGACTGTATTACACTGGGTCATTGGGAGAGTCGGTCCTGGACTGTATTACACTGGATCATTGGGAGAGTCGTTCCTGGACTGTATTAGACCGGGTCATTGGGAGAGTCGGTCCTGGACTGTATTACACTGGGTCATTGGAAGAGTCCGTCCTGGTCTGTATTACACTGGATCATTGGGAGAGTCGGTCCTGGACTGTATTACACTGGGTCATTGGGAGAGTCGGTCCGGGACTGTATTACACTGGATCATTGGGAGAGTCGGCCCTGGACTGTATTACATTGGGTCATTGGAAGAGTCCGTCCTGGACTGTATTACACTGGGTCATTGGGAGAGTCGGTCCAGGACTGTATTACACTGGGTCATTGGGAGAGTCGGTCCTGGACTGTATTACACTGGGTCAATGGGAGAGTCGGTCCTGGACTGTATTACACTGGGTCTTTGGGAGAGTCGTCCTGGACTGTATTACACTGTGTCATTGGGAGAGTCGGTCCTGGACTGTCTTTCACTGGTTCATTGTGAGAGTCGGTCCTGGACTGTTTTACACTGGGTCATTGGGAGAGTCGGTCCTGGACTGTATTACACTGGCTCATTGGGGGAGTCGGTCCTGGACTATATTACACTGGGACATTGGGTGAGTCGGTCCTGGACTGTATTACACTGGCTCATTGGGAGAGTCGGTCCTGGACTATATTACACTGGGTCATTGGGAGAGTCGGTCCTGGACTGTATTACACTGGCTCATTGGGAGAGTCGGTCCTGGACTGTATTACACTGGGACATTGGGTGAGTCGGTCCTGGACTGTATTACACTGGACCATTGGGAGAGTCGGTCCTGGACTTTATTACACTGGGTCATTGGGAGTTTCGGTCCTGGACTGTATTACACTGGGTCATTGGGAGAGTCGGTCCTGGACTGCATTGCACTGGGTCATTGGGAGAGTCGGTCCTGGACTGTATTACACTGGATCATTGGAAGACTCGGTCCTGGATTTTATTACCCTGGGTCATTGGGAGAGTCGGTCCTGGACTGTATTACCCTGGGTCATTGGGAGAGTCGGTCCTGGACTGTATTACACTGGGTCATTGGGAGAGTCGGTCCTGGACTGTATTACGCTGGGTCATTGGGTGAGTCGGTCCTGGACTGTATTACACAGGGTCATTGGAAGACTCGGTCCTGGATTTTATTACCCTGGGTCATTGGGAGAGTCGGTCCTGGACTGTATTACACTGGGTCATTGGGAGATTCGGTCCTGGACTGTATTACACTGGGTCATTGGGAGAGTCGGTCCTGGACTGTATTACACTGGGTCATTGGGAGAGTCGGTCCTGGACTGTATTACACTGTGTCATTGGGAGAGTCGGTCCTGGACTGTATTACACTGGGTTTTTGGGAGAGTCGGTCCTGGACTGTGTTACACTGGGTCATTGGGAGAGTCGGTCCTGGACTGTATTGCACTGGATCATTGGGAGATTCGGTCCTGGACTGTATTACACTGGATCATTGGGAGAGTCGGTCCTGGACTGTATTACACTGGGTCATTGGGAGAGTCGGTCCTGGACTCTATTACACTGGGTCATTGCGAGAGTCGGTCCTGGACTGTATTACACTGGGTCATTGGGAGAGTCGCTCCTGGACTGTATTACACTGGGTCATTGGGAGAGTCGGTCCTGGACTGTATTACACTGGATCATTGGGAGAGTCGGTCCTGGACTGTATTACACCAGGTCATTGGGAGAGTCTGTCCTGGACTGTATTACACTGGGTCATTGGAAGAGTCCGTCCTGGCCTGTATTACACTGGATCATTGGGAGAGTCGGTCCTGGACTGTATTACACTGGGTCATTGGGAGAGTCGGTCCTGGACTCTATTACACTGGATCATTGGGAGAGTCGGCCCTGGACTGTATTACACTGGGTCATTGGAAGTGTCCGTCCTGGACTGTATTACACTGGGTCATTGGGAGAGTCGGTCCTGGACTGTATTACACTGGGTCATTGGGAGAGTCGGTCCTGGACTGTATTACACTGGGTCATTGGGAGAGTCGGCCTGGACTCTATTACACTGGATCATTGGGAGAGTCGGTCCTGGACTGTATTACACTGTGTCATTGGGAGATTCGGTCCAGGGCTGTATTACACTGGGTCATTGGGAGAGTCGGTCCTGGACTGTCTTTCACTGGTTCATTGGGAGAGTCGGTCCTGGACTGTATTACACTTGGTCATTGGTAGATTCGGTCCAGGACTGTATTACACTGGGTCATTGGGAGAGTCGGTCCTGGACTGTATTACACTGGGTCATTGGGAGAGTCGGTCCTGGACTGTATTACACTGGATCATTGGGCGAGTCGGTCCTGGACTGTATTACACTGGGTCATTGGGAGAGTCGGTCCTGGACTGTTTTACACTGGGTCATTGGGAGAGTCGGTCCTGGACTGTATTACACTGGGTCATTGGGAGAGTCGGTCCTGGACTGTATTACACTGGGTCATTGGGAGAGTCGGTCCTGGACTGTATTACACTGGGTCATTGGGAGATTCGGTCCTGGACTGTATTACACTGGATCATTGGGAGAGTCGGTCCTGGACTGTATTACACTGGGTCATTGGGAGAGTCGTACCTGGACTGTATTACGCTGGGTCATTGGGTGAGTCGGTCCTGGATTGTATTACACTGGGTCTTTGGGAGATTCGGTCCTGGACTGTATTACACTGGGTCATTGGGAGAGTCGGTCCTGGACTGCATTACACTGGGTCATTGGGAGAGTCGGTCCTGGACTTTATTACACTGGGTCATTGGGAGAGTCGGTCCAGGACTGTATTACACTGGGTCATTGGGAGTGTCGGTCCTGGACTGTATTACACTGGGTCATTGGGAGAGTCGCTCCTGGACTGTATTACACTGGGTCATTGGGAGAGTCGGTCCTGGACTGTATTACACTGGGTCATTGGGAGTGTCGGTCCTGGACTGTTTTACACTGGATCATTGGGAGAGTCGGTCCTGGACTGTATTACACTGGGTCATTGGGAGAGTCGGTCCTGGACTGTATTACACTGGGTCATTGGAAGAGTCCGTCCTGGACTGTATTACACTGGATCATTGGGAGTGTCGGTCCTGGACTGTATTACACTGGCTCATTGGGAGAGTCGGTCCTGGACTGTATTACACTGGATCATTGGGAGAGTCGGCCCTGGACTGTATTACACTGGGTCATTGGAAGAGTCCGTCCTGGACTGTATAACACTGGGTCATTGGGAGATTCGGTCCAGGACTGTATTGCACTGGGTCATTGGGAGAGTCGGTCCTGGACTGTATTACACTGGGTCATTGGGAGAGTCGGTCCTGGACTGTATTACACTGGGTCATTGGGAGAGTCGGTCCTGGACTGTATTGCACTGGATCATTGGGAGAGTCGGTCCTGGACTGTATTACACTGGATCATTGGGAGAGTCGGTCCTGGAGTGTATTACACTGGATCATTGGGAGAGTCGGTCCTGGAGTGTATTACACTGGGTCATTGGGAGAGTCGGTCCTGGACTGCATTACACTAGGTCATTGGGAGAGTCGGTCCTGGACTGTATTACACTGGGTCATTGGGAGAGTCGGTCCTGGACTGTATTACGCTGGGTCATTGGGTGAGTCGGTCCTGGACTGTATTACACTGGGTCTTTGGAAGACTCGGTCCTGGACTGTATTACACTGGGTTATTGGGAGAGTCGGTCCTGGACTGTATTACACTGGGTCATTGGGAGAGTCGGTCCTGGACTGTATTACACTGGGTCTTTGGGAGAGTCGGTCCTGCACTTTATTACACCGGGTTTTTGGTAGAGTCGGTCCTGGACTGTATTACACTGGGTCATTGGGAGAGTCGGTCCTGGACTGTATTAAACTGGATCATTGGGAGATTCGGTCCTGGACTGTATTACACTGGATCATTGGGAGAGTCGATCCTGGACTGTATTACACTGGGTCATTGGGAGAGTCGGTCCTGGACTCTATTACACTGGGTCATTGGGAGAGTCGGTCCTGGACTGTATTACACTGGGTCATTGGGAGAGTCGGTCCTGGACTGTATTACACTGGGTCATTGGGAGAGTCGCTCCTGGACTGTATTACACTGGGTCATTGGGAGAGTCGGTCCTGGACTGTATTGCACTGGGTCATTGGGAGAGTCGGTCCTGGACTGTATTACAGTGGATCATTGGGAGAGTCGGTCCTGGACTGTATTACACTGGGTCATTGGGAGAGTCGGTCCTGGACTCTATTACACTGGGTCATTGGGAGAGTCGGTCCTGGACTGTATTACACTGGGTCATTGGGAGAGTCGCTCCTGGACTGTATTACACTGGGTCATTGGGAGAGTCGGTCCTGGACTGTATTGCACTGGACCATTGGGAGATTCGGTCCTGGACTGTATTACACTGGCTCATTGGTAGAGTCGGTCCTGGACTGTATTACACTGGGTCATTGGGAGAGTCGGTCCTGGACTGTATTACACTGGGTCATTGGGAGAGTCGGTCCTGGACTGTATTACACTGGGTCATTGGGAGAGTCGGTCCTGGACTGTATTACACTCGGTCATTGGGAGAGTCGGTCCTGGACTGTATTACACTGGCTCATTGGGAGAGTCCGTCCTGGACTGTATTACACTGGATCATTGGCAGAGTCGGTCCTGGACTGTATTACACTGGCTCATTGGGAGAGTCGGTCCTGGACTGTATTACACTGGATCATTGGGAGAGTCGGCCCTGGACTGTATTACACTGGGTCATTGGGAGTGTCGGTCCTGGACTGTATTACACTGGGTCATTGGGAGATTCGGTCCTGGACTGTATTACACTGGGTCATTGGGAGAGTCGGCCCTGGACTGTATTACATTGGGTCATTGGGAGAGTCGGTCCTGGACTGTATTACACTGGATCATTGGGAGAGTCGGTCCTGGACTGTATTACACTGGCTCATTGGGAGAGTCGGTCCTGGACTGTATTACACTGGATCATTGGGAGAGTCGGTCCTGGACTCTATTACACTGGGTCATTGGAAGAGTCCGTCCTGGACTGTATTACACTGGGTCATTGGGAGATTCGGTCCAGGACTGTATTACACTGGGTCATTGGGAGAGTCGGTCCTGGACTGTATTACACTGGGTCATTGGGAGAGTCGGTCCTGGACTGTATTACACTGGGTCATTGGGTGAGTCGGTCCTGGACTGTATTACACTGGATCATTGGGAGAGTCGGTCCTGGACTGTATTACACTGGATCATTGGGAGAGTCGGTCCTGGAGTGTATTACACTGGGTCATTGGAAGAGTCAATCCTGGACTGTGTTACACTGGGTCATTGGGAGAGTCGGTCCTGGACTGTATTATACTGGGTCATTGGGAGAGTCGGTACTGGACTGTATTATACTGGATCATTGGGAGAGTCGGTCCTGGACTGTAATACACTGGATCATTGGGAGAGTCGGTCCTGGAGTGTATTACACTGGGTCATTGGGAGAGTCGGTCCTGGACTGCATTACACTGGGTCATTGGGAGAGTCGGTCCTGGACTGTATTACAGTGGGTCATTGGGAGATTCTGTCCTGGACTGTATTACACTGGTTCATTGGGAGAGTCGTTCCTGGACTGTATTACACTGGGTCATTGGGAGAGTCGGTCCTGGACTGTATTACACTGGATCATTGGGAGAGTCGGTCCAGGACTGTATTACACTGGGTCATTGGGAGAGTCGGTCCAGGACTGTATTACACTGGGTCATTGGGTGAGTCGGTCCTGGACTGTATTACACTGGGTCATTGGAAGACTCGGTCCTGTACTGTATTACCCTGGGTCATTGGGAGATTCGGTCCTGGTCTGTATTACACTGGGTCTTTGGGAGATTCGGTCCTGGACTGTATTACACTGGGTCATTGGGAGAGTCGGTCCTGGACTGTATTACACTGGGTCATTGGGAGAGTCAGTCCTGGATGTATTACACTGTGTCATTGGGAGAGTCTGTCCTGGAATTTATTACACTGGGTGTTTGGGAGAGTCGGTCCTGGACTGTATTACACTGGGTCATTGGGAGAGTCGGTCCTCGACTGTACTACACTGGATCATTGGGAGATTCGGTCCTGGACTGTATTACACTGAATCATTGGGAGAGTCGGTCCTGGACTGTATTACACTGGGTCATTGGGAGAGTCGGTCCTGGACTCTATTACACTGGGTCATTGGGAGAGTCGGTCCTGGACTGTATTACACTGGGTCATTGGGAGAGTCGCTCCTGGACTGTATTACACTGGGTCATTGGGAGAGTCGGTCCTGGACTGTATTACACTGGGTCATTGGGAGAGTCGGTCCTGGACTGTATTACACTGGATCATTGGGAGAGTCGGTCCTGGACTGTATTACACAGGGTCATTGGGAGAGTCGGTCCTGGACTGTATTACACTGGGTCATTGGAAGAGTCCGTCCTGGACTGTATTACACTGGATCATTGGGAGAGTCGGTCCTGGACTGTATTACACTGGCTCCTTGGGAGAGTCGGTCCTGGACTGTATGACACTGGATCATTGGGAGAGTCGGCCCTGGACTGTATTACACTGGGTCATTGGAAGAGTCCGTCCTGGACTGTATTACACTGGGTCATTGGGAGATTCGGTCCAGGACTGTATTACACTGGGTCATTGGGAGTGTCGGTCCTGGACTGTATTACACTGGGTCATTGGGAGAGTCGGTCCTGGACTGTATTACACTGGATCATTGGGAGAGTCGGTCCTGGACTGTATTACACTGGATCATTGGGAGAGTCGGTCCTGGACTGTATTACACTGGATCTTTGGGAGAGTCAGTGCTGGACTGTATTACACTGGGTCATTGGGAGAGTCGGTCCTGGACTGTATTACACTGGGTCATTGGGAGAGTCGGTCCTGGACTGTATTACACTGGGTCATTGGAAGAGTCAATCCTGGACTGTATTACACTGGTTCATTGGGAGAGTCGGTCCTGGACTGTATTACACTGGATCATTGGGAGAGTCGGTCCTGGACTGTATCACACTGGGTCATTGGGAGAGTTGGTCCTGGACTGTATTACACTGGGTCTTTGTGAGAGTCGTCCTGGACTATATTACACTGTGTCATTGGGAGAGTCGGTCCTGGACTGTATGACACTGGGTCATTGGGAGAGTCGGTCCTGGACTGTATTACACTGGGTCATTGGGAGAGTCGGTCCTGGACTGTATTACACTGGATCATTGGGAGAGTCGGTCCTGGACTGTATTACACTGGGTCATTGGGAGAGTCGGTCCTGGACTGTATTACACTGGATCATTGGGAGAGTCGGTCCTGGACTGTATTACACTGGGTCATTGGGAGAGTCGGTCTTGGGCTGTATTACACTGGGTCATTGGGAGAGTGGGTCCTGGACTGTATTACACTGGATCATTGGGAGAGTCGGTCCTGGAATGTATTTCACTGGTTCATTGGGAGAGTCGGTCCTGGACTGTATTACACTGGATCATTGGGCGAGTCGGTCCTGGACTGTATTACACTGGGTCATTGGGAGAGTCGGTCCTGGAATGTATTTCACTGGTTCATTGGGAGAGTCGGTCCTGGACTGTATTACACTGGATCATTGGGCGAGTCGGTCCTGGACTGTATTACACTGGGTCATTGGGAGAGTCGGTCCTGGATTGTATTACACTGGGTCATTGGAAGACTCGGTCCTGGCCTGTATTACACTGGGTCATTGGGAGAGTCGGTCCTGGACTGTATTACACTGGGTCATTGGGAGAGTTGGTCCTGGACTGTATTACACTGGGTCATTGGGAGTGTCGGTCCTGGGCTGTATTACACTGGGTCATTGGGAGAGTCGGTCCTGGACTGTATTACACTGGGTCATTGGGAGAGTCGCTCCTGGACTGTATTACACTGGGTCATTGGGAGAGTCGGTCCTGGACTGTATTACACTGGGTCATTGGGAGAGTCGGTCCTGGACTGTATTACACTGGATCATTGGGAGAGTCGGTCCTGGACTGTATTACACTGGGTCATTGGGAGAGTCGGTCCTGGACTGTATTACACTGGGTCACTGGAAGAGTCCGTCCTGGACTGTATTACACTGGATCATTGGGAGAGTCGGTCCTGGACTGTATTACACTGGCTCATTGGGAGAGTCGGTCCTGGACTGTATTACACTGGATCATTGGGAGAGTCGGTCCTGGACTGTATTACACTGGGTCATTGGGAGAGTCGGTCCTGGACTCTATTACACTGGGTCATTGGGAGAGTCGGTCCTGGACTGTATTACACTGGGTCATTGGGAGAGTCGCTCCTGGACTGTATTACACTGGGTCATTGGGAGAGTCGGTCCTGGACTGTATTACACTGGGTCATTGGGAGAGTCGGTCCTGGACTGTATTACACTGGATCATTGGGAGAGTCGGTCCTGGACTGTATTACACAGGGTCATTGGGAGAGTCGGTCCTGGACTGTATTACACTGGGTCATTGGAAGAGTCCGTCCTGGACTGTATTACACTGGATCATTGGGAGAGTCGGTCCTGGACTGTATTACACTGGCTCCTTGGGAGAGTCGGTCCTGGACTGTATGACACTGGATCATTGGGAGAGTCGGCCCTGGACTGTATTACACTGGGTCATTGGAAGAGTCCGTCCTGGACTGTATTACACTGGGTCATTGGGAGATTCGGTCCAGGACTGTATTACACTGGGTCATTGGGAGTGTCGGTCCTGGACTGTATTACACTGGGTCATTGGGAGAGTCGGTCCTGGACTGTATTACACTGGATCATTGGGAGAGTCGGTCCTGGACTGTATTACACTGGATCATTGGGAGAGTCGGTCCTGGACTGTATTACACTGGATCTTTGGGAGAGTCAGTGCTGGACTGTATTACACTGGGTCATTGGGAGAGTCGGTCCTGGACTGTATTACACTGGGTCATTGGGAGAGTCGGTCCTGGACTGTATTACACTGGGTCATTGGAAGAGTCAATCCTGGACTGTATTACACTGGTTCATTGGGAGAGTCGGTCCTGGACTGTATTACACTGGATCATTGGGAGAGTCGGTCCTGGACTGTATCACACTGGGTCTTTGTGAGAGTCGTCCTGGACTATATTACACTGTGTCATTGGGAGAGTCGGTCCTGGACTGTATGACACTGGGTCATTGGGAGAGTCGGTCCTGGACTGTATTACACTGGGTCATTGGGAGAGTCGGTCCTGGACTGTATTACACTGGATCATTGGGAGAGTCGGTCCTGGACTGTATTACACTGGGTCATTGGGAGAGTCGGTCCTGGACTGTATTACACTGGATCATTGGGAGAGTCGGTCCTGGACTGTATTACACTGGGTCATTGGGAGAGTCGGTCTTGGGCTGTATTACACTGGGTCATTGTGAGAGTCGTCCTGGACTATATTACACTGTGTCATTGGGAGAGTCGGTCCTGGACTGTATGACACTGGGTCATTGGGAGAGTCGGTCCTGGACTGTATTACACTGGGTCTTTGTGAGAGTCGTCCTGGACTATATTACACTGTGTCATTGGGAGAGTCGGTCCTGGACTGTATGACACTGGGTCATTGGGAGAGTCGGTCCTGGACTGTATTACACTGGGTCATTGGGAGAGTCGGTCCTGGACTGTATTACACTGGATCATTGGGAGAGTCGGTCCTGGACTGTATTACACTGGGTCATTGGGAGAGTCGGTCCTGGACTGTATTACACTGGATCATTGGGAGAGTCGGTCCTGGACTGTATTACACTGGGTCATTGGGAGAGTCGGTCTTGGGCTGTATTACACTGGGTCATTGGGAGAGTGGGTCCTGGACTGTATTACACTGGATCATTGGGAGAGTCGGTCCTGGAATGTATTTCACTGGTTCATTGGGAGAGTCGGTCCTGGACTGTATTACACTGGATCATTGGGCGAGTCGGTCCTGGACTGTATTACACTGGGTCATTGGGAGAGTCGGTCCTGGAATGTATTTCACTGGTTCATTGGGAGAGTCGGTCCTGGACTGTATTACACTGGATCATTGGGCGAGTCGGTCCTGGACTGTATTACACTGGGTCATTGGGAGAGTCGGTCCTGGATTGTATTACACTGGGTCATTGGAAGACTCGGTCCTGGCCTGTATTACACTGGGTCATTGGGAGAGTCGGTCCTGGACTGTATTACACTGGGTCATTGGGAGAGTTGGTCCTGGACTGTATTACACTGGGTCATTGGGAGTGTCGGTCCTGGGCTGTATTACACTGGGTCATTGGGAGAGTCGGTCCTGGACTGTATTACACTGGGTCATTGGGAGAGTCGCTCCTGGACTGTATTACACTGGGTCATTGGGAGAGTCGGTCCTGGACTGTATTACACTGGGTCATTGGGAGAGTCGGTCCTGGACTGTATTATACTGGATCATTGGGAGAGTCGGTCCTGGACTGTATTACACTGGGTCATTGGGAGAGTCGGTCCTGGACTGTATTACACTGGGTCACTGGAAGAGTCCGTCCTGGACTGTATTACACTGGATCATTGGGAGAGTCGGTCCTGGACTGTATTACACTGGCTCATTGGGAGAGTCGGTCCTGGACTGTATTACACTGGATCATTGGGAGAGTCGGCCCTGGACTGTATTACACTGGGTCATTGGAAGAGTCCGTCCTGGACTGTATAACACTGGGTCATTGGGAGATTCGGTCCAGGACTGTATTGCACTGGGTCATTGGGAGAGTCGGTCCTGGACTGTATTACACTGGGTCATTGGGAGAGTCGGTCCTGGACTGTATTACACTGGGTCATTGGGAGAGTCGGTCCTGGACTGTATTGCACTGGATCATTGGGAGAGTCGGTCCTGGACTGTATTACACTGGATCATTGGGAGAGTCGGTCCTGGAGTGTATTACACTGGATCATTGGGAGAGTCGGTCCTGGAGTGTATTACACTGGGTCATTGGGAGAGTCGGTCCTGGACTGCATTACACTAGGTCATTGGGAGAGTCGGTCCTGGACTGTATTACACTGGGTCATTGGGAGAGTCGGTCCTGGACTGTATTACGCTGGGTCATTGGGTGAGTCGGTCCTGGACTGTATTACACTGGGTCTTTGGAAGACTCGGTCCTGGACTGTATTACACTGGGTTATTGGGAGAGTCGGTCCTGGACTGTATTACACTGGGTCATTGGGAGAGTCGGTCCTGGACTGTATTACACTGGGTCTTTGGGAGAGTCGGTCCTGCACTTTATTACACCGGGTTTTTGGTAGAGTCGGTCCTGGACTGTATTACACTGGGTCATTGGGAGAGTCGGTCCTGGACTGTATTAAACTGGATCATTGGGAGATTCGGTCCTGGACTGTATTACACTGGATCATTGGGAGAGTCGATCCTGGACTGTATTACACTGGGTCATTGGGAGAGTCGGTCCTGGACTCTATTACACTGGGTCATTGGGAGAGTCGGTCCTGGACTGTATTACACTGGGTCATTGGGAGAGTCGGTCCTGGACTGTATTACACTGGGTCATTGGGAGAGTCGCTCCTGGACTGTATTACACTGGGTCATTGGGAGAGTCGGTCCTGGACTGTATTGCACTGGGTCATTGGGAGAGTCGGTCCTGGACTGTATTACAGTGGATCATTGGGAGAGTCGGTCCTGGACTGTATTACACTGGGTCATTGGGAGAGTCGGTCCTGGACTCTATTACACTGGGTCATTGGGAGAGTCGGTCCTGGACTGTATTACACTGGGTCATTGGGAGAGTCGCTCCTGGACTGTATTACACTGGGTCATTGGGAGAGTCGTTCCTGGACTGTATTGCACTGGACCATTGGGAGATCCGGTCCTGGACTGTATTACACTGGCTCATTGGGAGAGTCGGTCCTGGACTTTATTACACTGGGTCATTGGGAGAGTCGGTCCTGGACTGTATTACACTGGGTCATTGGGAGAGTCGGTCCTGGACTGTATTACACTGGGTCATTGGGAGAGTCGGTCCTGGACTGTATTACACTCGGTCATTGGGAGAGTCGGTCCTGGACTGTATTACACTGGCTCATTGGGAGAGTCCGTCCTGGACTGTATTACACTGGATCATTGGGAGAGTCGGTCCTGGACTGTATTACACTGGCTCATTGGGAGAGTCGGTCCTGGACTGTATTACACTGGATCATTGGGAGAGTCGGCCCTGGACTGTATTACACTGGGTCATTGGGAGTGTCGGTCCTGGACTGTATTACACTGGGTCATTGGGAGATTCGGTCCTGGACTGTATTACACTGGGTCATTGGGAGAGACGGTCCTGGACTCTATTACACTGGGTCATTGGAAGAGTCCGTCCTGGACTGTATTACACTGGGTCATTGGGAGATTCGGTCCAGGATTGTATTACACTGGGTCATTGGGAGAGTCGGTCCTGGACTGTATTACACTGGGTCATTGGGAGAGTCGGTCCTGGACTGTATTACACTGGGTCATTGGGTGAGTCGGTCCTGGACTGTATTACACTGGATCATTGGGAGAGTCGGTCCTGGACTGTATTACACTGGATCATTGGGAGAGTCGGTCCTGGAGTGTATTACACTGGGTCATTGGAAGAGTCAATCCTGGACTGTATTACACTGGGTCATTGGGAGAGTCGGTCCTGGACTGTATTACACTGGGTCATTGGGAGAGTCGGTACTGGACTGTATTATACTGGATCATTGGGAGAGTCGGTCCTGGACTGTAATACACTGGATCATTGGGAGAGTCGGTCCTGGAGTGTATTACACTGGGTCATTGGGAGAGTCGGTCCTGGACTGCATTACACTGGGTCATTGGGAGAGTCGGTCCTGGACTGTATTACAGTGGGTCATTGGGAGATTCTGTCCTGGACTGTATTACACTGGTTCATTGGGAGAGTCGTTCCTGGACTGTATTACACTGGGTCATTGGGAGAGTCGGTCCTGGACTGTATTACACTGGATCATTGGGAGAGTCGGTCCAGGACTGTATTACACTGGGTCATTGGGAGAGTCGGTCCAGGACTGTATTACACTGGGTCATTGGGTGAGTCGGTCCTGGACTGTATTACACTGGGTCATTGGAAGACTCGGTCCTGGACTGTATTACCCTGGGTCATTGGGAGATTCGGTCCTGGTCTGTATTACACTGGGTCTTTGGGAGATTCGGTCCTGGACTGTATTACACTGGGTCATTGGGAGAGTCGGTCCTGGACTGTATTACACTGGGTCATTGGGAGAGTCAGTCCTGGATGTATTACACTGTGTCATTGGGAGAGTCTGTCCTGGAATTTATTACACTGGGTGTTTGGGAGAGTCGGTCCTGGACTGTATTACACTGGGTCATTGGGAGAGTCGGTCCTCGACTGTATTACACTGGATCATTGGGAGATTCGGTCCTGGACTGTATTACACTGAATCATTGGGAGAGTCGGTCCTGGACTGTATTACACTGGGTCATTGGGAGAGTCGGTCCTGGACTCTATTACACTGGGTCATTGGGAGAGTCGGTCCTGGACTGTATTACACTGGGTCATTGGGAGAGTCGCTCCTGGACTGTATTACACTGGGTCATTGGGAGAGTCGGTCCTGGACTGTATTACACTGGGTCATTGGGAGAGTCGGTCCTGGACTGTATTACACTGGATCATTGGGAGAGTCGGTCCTGGACTGTATTACACAGGGTCATTGGGAGAGTCGGTCCTGGACTGTATTACACTGGGTCATTGGAAGAGTCCGTCCTGGACTGTATTACACTGGATCATTGGGAGAGTCGGTCCTGGACTGTATTACACTGGCTCCTTGGGAGAGTCGGTCCTGGACTGTATGACACTGGATCATTGGGAGAGTCGGCCCTGGACTGTATTACACTGGGTCATTGGAAGAGTCCGTCCTGGACTGTATTACACTGGGTCATTGGGAGATTCGGTCCAGGACTGTATTACACTGGGTCATTGGGAGAGACGGTCCTGGACTGTATAACACTGGGTCATTGGGAGTGTCGGTCCTGGACTGTATTACACTGGGTCATTGGGAGAGTCGGTCCTGGACTGTATTACACTGGATCATTGGGAGAGTCGGTCCTGGACTGTATTACACTGGATCATTGGGAGAGTCGGTCCTGGACTGTATTACACTGGATCTTTGGGAGAGTCAGTGCTGGACTGTATTACACTGGGTCATTGGGAGAGTCGGTCCTGGACTGTATTACACTGGGTCATTGGGAGAGTCGGTCCTGGACTGTATTACACTGGGTCATTGGAAGAGTCAATCCTGGACTGTATTACACTGGTTCATTGGGAGAGTCGGTCCTGGACTGTATTACACTGGATCATTGGGAGAGTCGGTCCTGGACTGTATCACACTGGGTCATTGGGAGAGTTGGTCCTGGACTGTATTACACTGGGTCTTTGTGAGAGTCGTCCTGGACTATATTACACTGTGTCATTGGGAGAGTCGGTCCTGGACTGTATGACACTGGGTCATTGGGAGAGTCGGTCCTGGACTGTATTACACTGGGTCATTGGGAGAGTCGGTCCTGGACTGTATTACACTGGATCATTGGGAGAGTCGGTCCTGGACTGTATTACACTGGGTCATTGGGAGAGTCGGTCCTGGACTGTATTACACTGGATCATTGGGAGAGTCGGTCCTGGACTGTATTACACTGGGTCATTGGGAGAGTCGGTCTTGGGCTGTATTACACTGGGTCATTGGGAGAGTGGGTCCTGGACTGTATTACACTGGATCATTGGGAGAGTCGGTCCTGGAATGTATTTCACTGGTTCATTGGGAGAGTCGGTCCTGGACTGTATTACACTGGATCATTGGGCGAGTCGGTCCTGGACTGTATTACACTGGGTCATTGGGAGAGTCGGTCCTGGAATGTATTTCACTGGTTCATTGGGAGAGTCGGTCCTGGACTGTATTACACTGGATCATTGGGCGAGTCGGTCCTGGACTGTATTACACTGGGTCATTGGGAGAGTCGGTCCTGGATTGTATTACACTGGGTCATTGGAAGACTCGGTCCTGGCCTGTATTACACTGGGTCATTGGGAGAGTCGGTCCTGGACTGTATTACACTGGGTCATTGGGAGAGTTGGTCCTGGACTGTATTACACTGGGTCATTGGGAGTGTCGGTCCTGGGCTGTATTACACTGGGTCATTGGGAGAGTCGGTCCTGGACTGTATTACACTGGGTCATTGGGAGAGTCGCTCCTGGACTGTATTACACTGGGTCATTGGGAGAGTCGGTCCTGGACTGTATTACACTGGGTCATTGGGAGAGTCGGTCCTGGACTGTATTACACTGGATCATTGGGAGAGTCGGTCCTGGACTGTATTACACTGGGTCATTGGGAGAGTCGGTCCTGGACTGTATTACACTGGGTCACTGGAAGAGTCCGTCCTGGACTGTATTACACTGGATCATTGGGAGAGTCGGTCCTGGACTGTATTACACTGGCTCATTGGGAGAGTCGGTCCTGGACTGTATTACACTGGATCATTGGGAGAGTCGGCCCTGGACTGTATTACACTGGGTCTTTGGAAGAGTCCGTCCTGGACTGTATTACACTGGGTCATTGGGAGATTCGGTCCAGGACTGTATTACACTGGGTCATTGGGAGAGTCGGTCCTGGACTGTATTACACTGGGTCATTGGGAGAGTCGGTCCTGGACTGTATTACACTGGGTCATTGGGAGAGTCGGTCCTGGACTGTATTACACTGGATCATTGGGAGAGTCGGTCCTGGACTGTATTACACTGGATCATTGGAAGAGTCGGTCCTGGAGTGTATTACACTGGGTCATTGGGAGAGTCGGTCCTGGACTGTATCACACTGGATCATTGGGAGAGTCGGTCCTGGACTGTATTACACTGGGTCATTGGGAGAGTCGGTCCTGGACTGTATCACACTGGATCATTGGGAGAGTCGGTCCTGGACTGTATTACACTGGGTCATTGGGAGAGTCGGTCCTGGACTGTATTACACTGGATCATTGGGAGAGTCGGTCCTGGACTGTATTACACTGGGTCATTGGGAGAGTCGGTCCTGGACTGTATTACACTGGATCATTGGGAGAGTCGGTCCTGGACTGTATTACACTGGGTCATTGGGAGAGTCGGTCCTGGGCTGTATTACACTGGGTCATTGGGAGAGTCGGTCCTGGAATGTATTACACTGGATCATTGGGAGAGTCGGTCCTGGACTGTATTACACTGGGTCATTGGGAGAGTCGGTCCTGGACTGTATTACACTGGATCATTGGGAGAGTCGGTCCTGGACTGTTTCACACTGGGTCATTGGGAGAGTCGGTCCAGGAATGTATTACACTGGGTCATTGGGAGAGTCGGTCCTGGACTGTATTACACTGGCTCATTGGGAGAGTCGGTCCTGGACTATATTACACTGGGACATTGGGTGAGTCGGTCCTGGACTGTATTAAACTGGACCATTGGGAGAGTCGGTCCTGGACTTTATTACACTGGGTCATTGGGAGAGTCGGTCCTGGACTGTATTACACTGGGTCATTGGGAGAGTCGGTCCTGGACTGCATTACACTGGGTCATTGGGAGAGTCGGTCCTGGATTGTATTACACTGGGTCATTGGGAGATTCGGTCCTGGACTGTATTACACTGGGTCATTGGAAGAGTCGGTCCTGGATTGTATTACACTGGGACATTGGGAGAGTCGGTCCTGGACTGCATTACACTGGGTCATTGGGAGAGTCGGTCCTGGATTGTATTACACTGGGTCATTGGGAGATTCGGTCCTGGACTGTATTACACTGGTTCATTGGGAGAGTCGGTACTGGATTGTATTACACTGGGACATTGGGAGAGTCGGTCCTGGACTGTATTACACTGGATCATTGGGAGAGTCGGTCCTGGACTGTATTACACTGGATCATTGGGAGAGTCGGTCCTGGACTGTATTACACTGGGTCATTGGGAGAGTCGGTCCTGGATTGTATTACACTGGGTCATTGGGAGAGTCGGTCCTGGACTGTATTACACTGGGTCATTGGGAGAGTCGGTCCTGGACTGTATTACACTGGATCATTGGGAGAGTCGGCCCTGGACTGTATTACACTGGGTCATTGGGAGAGTCGGTCCTGGATTGTATTACACTGTGTCATTGGGAGTGTCAGTCCTGGACTGTATTACACTGGGTCATTGGGAGAGTCGGCCCTGGACTGTATTACACTGGGTCACTGGGAGAGTCGGTCCTGGACTGTATTACACTGTGTCATTGGGAGTGTCAGTCCTGGACTGTATTACACTGGGTCATTGGGAGAGTCGGTCCTGGACTGTATTACACTGGATCATTGGGTGAGTCGGTCCTGGACTGTATTACACTGGATCATTGGGAGAGTCGGTCCTGGACTGTATTACACTGGATCATTGGGAGAGTCCGTCCTGGACTGTATTACACTGGGTCATTGGGAGAGTCGGTCCTGGCCTGTATTACACTGGGTCATTGGGAGAGTCGGTCCTGGACTGTATTACACTGGATCATTGGGAGAGTCAGTCCTGGACTGTATTACACTGGGTCATTGGGAGAGTCGGTCCAGGACTTTATTACACTGGGTCATTGGGAGAGTCCGTCCTGGACTGTATTACACTGGGTCATTGGGAGAGTCGGTCCTGGACTGTATTACTCTGGGTCATTGGGAGAGTCGGTCCTGGACTGTTTCACACTGGGTCATTGGGAGAGTCGGTCCAGGAATGTATTACACTGGGTCATTGGGAGAGTCGGTCCTGGAATGTATTACCCTGGCTCATTGGGTGAGTCGGTCCTGGACTATATTACACTGGGACATTGGCTGAGTCGGTCCTGGACTTTATTAAACTGGATCATTGGGAGAGTCGGTCCTGGACTTTATTACACTGGGTCATTGGAGAGTCGGTCCTGGACTGTATTACACTGGGTCATTGGGAGAGTCGGTCCTGGACTGCATTACACTGGATCATTGGGAGAGTCGGTCCTGGACTGTATTACACTGGGTCATTGGGAGAGTCGGTCCTGGAGTGTATTACACTGGGTCATTGGGAGATTCGGTCCTGGACTGCATTACACTGGTTCATTGGGAGAGTCGTTCCTGGACTGTATTACACTGGGTCATTGGGAGAGTCGGTCCTGGACTGTATTACACTGGATCATTGGGAGAGTCGGTCCAGGACTGTATTACACTGTGTCATTGGGAGAGTCGGTCCTGGACTGTATTACGCTGGTTCATTGGGTGAGTCGGTCCTGGACTGTATTACACAGGGTCATTGGAAGACTCGGTCCTGGATTGTATTACCTGGGTCATTGGGAGAGTTGGTCCTGGACTGTATTACACTGGGTCATTGGGAGATTCGGTCCTGGACTGTATTACACTGTGTCATTGGGAGAGTCGGTCCTGGACTGTATTACACTGGGTTTTTGGGAGAGTCGGTCCTGGACTGTATTACACTGGGTCATTGGGAGAGTCGGTCCTGGACTGTATTACACTGGATCATTGGGAGATTCGGTCCTGGACTGTATTACACTGGATCATTGGGAGAGTCGGTCCTGGACTGTATTACACTGGGTCATTGGGAGAGTCGGTCCTGGACTCTATTACACTGGGTCATTGGGAGAGTCGGTCCTGGACTGTATTACACTGGGTCATTGGGAGAGTCGCTCCTGGACTGTATTACACTGGGTCATTGGGAGAGTCGGTCCTGGACTGTATTACACTGGGTCATTGGGAGAGTCGGTCCTGGACTGTATTACACTGGATCATTGGGAGAGTCGGTCCTGGACTGTATTACACTGGGTCATTGGGAGAGTCGGTCCTGGACTGTATTACACTGGGTCATTGGAAGAGTCCGTCCTGGACTGTATTACACTGGATCATTGGGAGAGTCGGTCCTGGACTGTATTACACTGGCTCATTGGGAGAGTCAGTCCTGGACTGTATTACACTGGATCATTGGGAGAGTCGGTCCTGGACTGTATTACACTGGGTCATTGGAAGAGTCCGTCCTGGACTGTATAACACTGGGTCATTGGGAGATTCGGTCCAGGACTGTATTACACTGGGTCATTGGGAGAGTCGGTCCTGGACTGTATTACACTGGGTCATTGGGAGAGTCGCTCCTGGACTGTATTACACTGGGTCATTGGGAGAGTCGGTCCTGGACTGTATTACACTGCGTCATTGGGAGAGTCGGTCCTGGACTGTATTACACTGGATCATTGGGAGAGTCGGTCCTGGACTGTATTACACTGGGTCATTGGGAGAGTCGGTCCTGGACTGTATTACACTGGGTCATTGGAAGAGTCCGTCCTGGACTGTATTACACTGGATCATTGGGAGAGTCGGTCCTGGACTGTATTACACTGGCTCATTGGGAGAGTCAGTCCTGGACTGTATTACACTGGATCATTGGGAGAGTCGGTCCTGGACTGTATTACACTGGGTCATTGGAAGAGTCCGTCCTGGACTGTATAACACTGGGTCATTGGGAGATTCGGTCCAGGACTGTATTGCACTGGGTCATTGGGAGAGTCGGTCCTGGACTGTATTACACTGGGTCATTGGGAGAGTCGGTCCTGGACTGTATTACACTGGGTCCTTGGGAGAGTCGGTCCTGGACTGTATTGCACTGGATCATTGGGAGAGTCGGTCCTGGACTGTATTACACTGGATCATTGGGAGAGTCGGTCCTGGAGTGTATTACACTGGATCATTGGGAGAGTCGGTCTTGGAGTGTATTACACTGGGTCATTGAGAGAGTCGGTCCTGGACTGCATTACACTAGGTCATTGGGAGAGTCGGTCCTGGACTGTATTACACTGGGTCATTGGGAGATTCGGTCCTGGACTGTACTACACTGGTTCATTGGGAGAGTCGTTCCTGGACTGTATTACACTGGGTCATTGGGAGAGTCGGTCCTGGACTGTATTACACTGGATCATTGGGAGAGTCGGTCCAGGACTGTATTACACTGGATCATTGGGAGAGTCGGTCCTGGATTGTATTACGCTGGGTCATTGGGTGAGTCGGTCCTGGACTGTATTACACTGGGTCATTGGAAGACTCGGTCCTGGACTGTATTACACTGGGTCATTGGGAGAGTCGGTCCTGGACTGTATTACGCTGGGTCATTGGGTGAGTCGGTCCTGGACTGTATTACACTGGGTCATTGGAAGACTCGGTCCTGGACTGTATTACACTGGGTTATTGGGAGAGTCGGTCCTGGACTGTATTACACTGGGTCATTGGGAGAGTCGGTCCTGGACTGTATTACACTGTGTCATTGGGAGAGTCGGTCCTGCACTTTATTACACTGGGTTTTTGGTAGAGTCGGTCCTGGACTGTATTACACTGGGTCATTGGGAGAGTCGGTCCTGGACTGTATTACACTGGATCATTGGGAGATTCGGTCCTGGACTGTATTACACTGGATCATTGGGAGAGTCGGTCCTGGACTGTATTACACTGGGTCATTGGGAGAGTCGGTCCTGGACTGTATTACACTGGGTCATTGGGAGAGTCGCTCCTGGACTGTATTACACTGGGTCATTGGGAGAGTCGGTCCTGGACTGTATTGCACTGGGTCATTGGGAGAGTCGGTCCTGGACTGTATTACAGTGGATCATTGGGAGAGTCGGTCCTGGACTGTATTACACTGGGTCATTGGGAGAGTCGGTCCTGGACTCTATTACACTGGGTCATTGGGGGAGTCGGTCCTGGACTGTATTACACTGGGTCATTGGGAGAGTCGCTCCTGGACTGTATTACACTGGGTCATTGGGAGAGTCGGTCCTGGACTGTATTGCACTGGGTCATTGGGAGAGTCGGTCCTGGACTGTATTACACTGGCTCATTGGGAGAGTCGGTCCTGGACTGTATTACACTGGGTCATTGGGAGAGTCGGTCCTGGACTGTATTACACTGGGTCATTGGAAGAGTCCGTCCTGGACTGTATTACACTGGATCATTGGGAGAGTCGGTCCTGGACTGTATTACACTGGCTCATTGGGAGAGTCGGTCCTGGACTGTATTACACTGGATCATTGGGAGATTCGGCCCTGGACTGTATTACACTGGGTCATTGGAAGAGTCCGTCCTGGACTGTATTACACTGGGTCATTGGGAGATTCGGTCCAGGACTGTATTACACTGGGTCATTGGGAGAGTCGGTCCTGGACTGTATTACACTGGATCATTGGGAGAGTCGGTCCTGGAGTGTATTACACTGGGTCATTGGAAGAGTCAATCCTGGACTGTATTACACTGGGTCATTGGGAGAGTCGGTCCTGGACTGTATTACACTGGATCATTGGGAGAGTCGGTCCTGGACTTTATTACACTGGGTCATTGGGAGAGTCGGTCCTGGACTGTATTACACTGGGTCATTGGGTGAGTCGGTCCTGGACTGTATGACACTGGATCATTGGGAGAGTCGGTCCTGGACTGTATTACACTGGATCATTGGGAGAGTCGGTCCTGGAGTGTATTACACTGGGTCATTGGAAGAGTCAATCCTGGACTGTATTACACTGGGTCATTGGGAGAGTCGGTCCTGGACTGTATTACACTGGATCATTGGGAGAGTCGGTCCTGGACTGTATCACACTGGGTCATTGGGAGAGTCGGTCCTGGACTGTATTACACTGGGTCATTGGGAGAGTCGGTCCTGGACTGTATTACACCGGATCATTGGGAGAGTCGGTCCTGGACTGTATTACACTGGGTCATTGGGAGAGTCGGTCCTGGACTGTATTACACTGGATCATTGGGAGAGTCGGTCCTGGACTATATGACACTGGGTCATTGTGAGAGTCGGTCTTGGGCTGTATTACACTGGGACATTGGGAGAGTGGGTCCTGGACTGTATTACACTGGATCATTGGGAGAGTCGGTCCTGGACTGTATTTCACTGGTTCATTGGGAGAGTCGGTCCTGGACTGTATTACACTGGATCATTGGGCGAGTCGGTCCTGGACTGTATTGCACTGGGTCATTGGGAGAGTCGGTCCTGGATTGTATTATACTGGGTCATTGTGGGAGTCGGTCCTGGAATGTATTACACTGGGTCATTGGAAGAGTCGGTCCTGGACTGTATTACACTGGGTCATTGGAAGACTCGGTCCTGGTCAGTATTACTCTGGGTCATTGGGAGAGTCGGTCCTGGACTGTATTACACTGGGTCATTGGGAGAGTCGGTCCTGGACTGTATTACACTGGGTCATTGGAAGACTCGGTCCTGGTCAGTATTACTCTGGGTCATTGGGAGAGTCGGTCCTGGACTGTATTACACTGGGTCATTGGGAGAGTCGGTCCTGGACTGTATTACACTGGGTCATTGGGAGAGTCGGTCCTGGAATGTATTACACTGGGTCATTGGAAGACTCGGTCCTCTCCTGTATTACTCTGGGTCATTGGGAGAGTCGGTCCTGGACTGTATTACACTGGGTCATTGGGAGAGTCGGTCCTGGACTGTATTACACTGGGTCATTGGGACAGTCGGTCCTGGACTGTATTACACTGGCTCATTGGGACAGTCGGTCCTGGACTGTATTACAGTGGGTCATTGGAAGAGTCCGTCCTGGACTGTATTACACTGGATCATTGGGAGAGTCGGTCCTGGACTGTATTACACTGGCTCATTGGGAGAGTCGGTCCTGGACTGTATTACACTGGATCATTGGGAGAGTCGGCGCTGGACTGTATTACACTGGGTCATTGGAAGAGTCCGTCCTGGACTGTATTACACTGGGTCATTGGGTGATTCGGTCCAGGACTGTATTACACTGGGTCATTGGGAGAGTCGATCCTGGACTGTATTACACTGTGTCATTGGGAGAGTCGGTCCTGGACTGTATTACACTGGGTCATTGGGAGACTCGGTCCTGGCCTGTATTACTCTGGGTCATTGGGAGAGTCGGTCCTGGACTGTATTACACTGGGTCATTGGGAGAGTCGGTCCTGGACTGTATTACACTGGGTCATTGGGAGAGTCGGTCCTGGACTGTATTACACTGGGTCATTGGGAGAGTCGGTCCTGGACTGTATTACACTGGATCATTGGGAGAGTCGGTCCTGGACTGTATTACACTGCATCATTGGGAGAGTCGGTCGTGGAGTGTATTACACTGGGTCATTGGAAGAGTCAATCCTGGACTGTATTACACTGGGTCATTGGGAGAGTCGGTCCTGGACTGTATTACACTGGATCATTGGGAGAGTCGGTCCTGGACTGTATCAGACTTGGTCATTGGGAGAGTTGGTCCTGGACTGTATTACACTGGGTCTTTGGGAGAGTCGTCCTGGACTGTATTACACTGTGTCATTGGGAGAGTCGGTCCTGGACTGTATTACACTGGGTCATTGGAAGAGTCGGTCCTGGACTGTATTACACTGGGTCATTGGGATAGTCGGTCCTGGACTGTATTACACTGGATCATTGGGAGAGTCGGTCCTGGACTGTATTACACTGGTTCATTGGGAGAGTCGGTCCTGGACTGTATTACACTGGATCATTGGGAGGGTCGGTCCTGGACTGTATTACACTGGGTCATTGGGAGAGTCGGTCTTGGGCTGTATTACACTGGGTCATTGGGAGAGTGGGTCCTGGACTGTATTACACTGGATCATTGGGAGTGTCGGTCCTGGACTGTATTTCACTGGTTCATTGGGAGAGTCGGTCCTGGACTGTATTACACTGGATCATTGGGCGAGTCGGTCCTGGACTGTATTACACTGGGTCATTGGGAGAGTCGGTCCTGGATTGTATTACACTGGGTCATTGGAAATCTCGGTCCTGGCCTGTATTACTCTGGGTCATTGGGAGAGTCGGTCCTGGAGTGTATTACACTGGGTCATTGGGAGAGTCGGTCCTGGACTGTATTACACTGGGTCATTGGGAGAGTCAGTCCTGGACTGTATTACACTGGATCATTGGGAGAGTCGGTCCTGGACTGTATTACACTGGCTCATTGGGAGAGTCGGTCCTGGACTGTATTACACTGGATCATTGGGAGAGTCGGCCCTGGACTGTATTACACTGGGTCATTGGAAGAGTCCGTCCTGGACTGTATTACACTGGGTCATTGGGAGATTCGGTCCAGGACTATATTACACTGGGTCATTGGGAGAGTCGGTCCTGGACTGTATTACACTGGGTCATTGGGAGAATCGGTCCTGGACTGTATTACACTGGGTCATTGGGAGAGTCGGTCCTGGACTGTATTGCACTGGATCATTGGGAGAGTCGGTCCTGGACTGTATTACACTGGGTCATTGGGAGAGTCGGTCCTGGACTGTATTACACTGGGTCATTGGAAGAGTCAATCCTGGACTGTATTACACTGGGTCATTGGAAGAGTCGGTCCTGGACTGTATTACACTGGATCATTGGGAGAGTTGGTCCTGGACTGTATTACACTGGATCATTGGGAGAGTTGGTCCTGGACTGTATTACACTGGGTCTTTGGGAGAGTCGTCCTGGACTGTGTTACACTGTGTCATTGGGAGAGTCGGTCCTGGACTGTATTACACTGGGTCATTGCGAGAGTCTGTCCTGGACTGTATTACACTGGGTCATTGGGAGAGTCGGTCCTGGACTGTATTACACTGGATCATTGGGAGAGTCGATCCTGGACTGTATTACACTGGGCCATTGGGAGAGTCGGTCCTGCAATGTATTACACTGGATCATTGGGAGAGTCGGTCCTGGACTGTATTACACTGGGTCATTGGGAGAGTCGGTCTTGGGCTGTATTACACAGGGTCATTGGGAGAGTGGGTCCTGGACTGTATTACACTGGATCATTGGGAGAGTCGGTCCTGGACTGTCTGTCACTGGTTCATTGGGAGAGTCGGTCCTGGACTGTATTACACTTGGTCATTGGGAGATTCGGTCCAGGACTGTATTACACTGGGTCATTGGGAGAGTCGGTCCTGGACGGTATTACAATGGGTCATTGGGAGAGTCGGTCCTGGACTGTATTACACTGGATCATTGGGAGAGTCGGTCCTGGACTGTCTTTCACTGGTTCATTGGGAGAGTCGGTCCTGGACTGTATTACACTTGGTCATTGGGAGATTCGGTCCAGGACTGTATTACACTGGGTCATTGGGAGAGTCGGTCCTGGACTGTATTACACTGGGTCATTGGGAGAGTCGGTCCTGGACTGTATTACACTGGGTCATTGGGAGAGTCGGTCCTGGACTGTATTACACTGGATCATTGGGAGAGTCGGTCCTGGACTGTATTACACTGGATCATTGGGAGAGTCAGTGCTGGACTGTATTACACTGGGTCATTGGGAGAGTCGGTCCTGGACTGTATTACACTGGGTCATTGGGAGAGTCGGTCCTGGACTGTATTACACTGGAACATTGGGAGATTCGGTCCTGGACTGTATTACACTGGATCATTGGGAGAGTCGGTCCTGGACTGTATTACACTGGGTCATTGGGAGAGTCGGTCCTGGACTCTATTACAGTGGGTCATTGGGAGAGTCGGTCCTGGACTGTATTACACTGGGTCATTGGGAGAGTCGGTCCTGGACTGTATTACACTGGATCATTGGGAGAGTCGGTCCTGGACTGTATTACACTGGGTCATTGGGAGAGTCGGTCTTGGGCTGTATTACACTGGGTCATTGGGAGAGTGGGTCCTGGACTGTATTACACTGGATCATTGGGAGAGTCGGTCCTGGAATGTATTTCACTGGTTCATTGGGAGAGTCGGTCCTGGACTGTATTACACTGGATCATTGGGCGAGTCGGTCCTGGACTGTATTACACTGGGTCATTGGGAGAGTCGGTCCTGGATTGTATTACACTGGGTCATTGGAAGACTCGGTCCTGGCCTGTATTACACTGGGTCATTGGGAGAGTCGGTCCTGGACTGTATTACACTGGGTCATTGGGAGAGTCGGTCCTGGACTGTATTACACTGGGTCATTGGGAGAGTTGGTCCTGGACTGTATTACACTGGGTCATTGGGAGTGTCGGTCCTGGGCTGTATTACACTGGGTCATTGGGAGAGTCGGTCCTGGACTGTATTACACTGGGTCATTGGGAGAGTCGCTCCTGGACTGTATTACACTGGGTCATTGGGAGAGTCGGTCCTGGACTGTATTACACTGGGTCATTGGGAGAGTCGGTCCTGGACTGTATTACACTGGATCATTGGGAGAGTCGGTCCTGGACTGTATTACACTGGGTCATTGGGAGAGTCGGTCCTGGACTGTATTACACTGGGTCACTGGAAGAGTCCGTCCTGGACTGTATTACACTGGATCATTGGGAGAGTCGGTCCTGGACTGTATTACACTGGCTCATTGGGAGAGTCGGTCCTGGACTGTATTACACTGGATCATTGGGAGAGTCGGCCCTGGACTGTATTACACTGGGTCTTTGGAAGAGTCCGTCCTGGACTGTATTACACTGGGTCATTGGGAGATTCGGTCCAGGACTGTATTACACTGGGTCATTGGGAGAGTCGGTCCTGGACTGTATTACACTGGGTCATTGGGAGAGTCGGTCCTGGACTGTATTACACTGGGTCATTGGGAGAGTCGGTCCTGGACTGTATTACACTGGATCATTGGGAGAGTCGGTCCTGGACTGTATTACACTGGATCATTGGGAGAGTCGGTCCTGGATTGTATTACACTGGGTCATTGGGAGAGTCGGTCCTGGACTGTATCACACTGGATCATTGGAAGAGTCGGTCCTGGACTGTATTACACTGGGTCATTGGGAGAGTCGGTCCTGGACTGTATTACACTGGATCATTGGGAGAGTCGGTCCTGGACTGTATTACACTGGGTCATTGGGAGAGTCGGTCCTGGACTGTATTACACTGGATCATTGGGAGAGTCGGTCCTGGACTGTATTACACTGGGTCATTGGGAGAGTCGGTCCTGGAATGTATTACACTGGATCATTGGGAGAGTCGGTCCTGGACTGTATTACACTGGATCATTGGGAGAGTCGGTCCTGGACTGTATTACACTGGGTCATTGGGAGAGTCGGTCCTGGAATGTATTACACTGGGTCATTGGGAGAGTCGGTCCAGGAATGTATTACACTGGGTCATTGGGAGAGTCGGTCCAGGACTGTATTACACTGGCTCATTGGGAGAGTCGGTCCTGGACTATATTACACTGGGACATTGGGTGAGTCGGTCCTGGACTGTATTAAACTGGACCATTGGGAGAGTCGGTCCTGGACTTTATTACACTGGATCATTGGGAGAGTCGGCCCTGGATTGTATTACCCTGGGTCATTGGGAGAGTCGGTCCTGGACTGTATTACACTGGGTCATTGGGAGAGTCGGTCCTGGACTGTATTACACTGGATCATTGGGAGAGTCGGTCCTGGACTGTATTACACTGGGTCATTGGGAGAGTCGGTCCTGGATTGTATTACACTGGGTCATTGGGAGATTCGGTCCTGGACTGTATTACACTGGTTCATTGGGAGAGTCGCTCCTGGACTGTATTACACTGGGTCATTGGGAGAGTCGGTCCTGGACTGTATTACACTGGGTCATTGGGAGAGTCGGTCCTGGACTGTATTACACTGGATCATTGGGAGAGTCGGTCCAGGACTGTATTACACTGGGTCATTGGGAGATTCGGTCCTGGACTGTATTACACTGGATCATTGGGAGAGTCGGTCCTGGACTGTATTACGCTGGGTCATTGGGTGAGTCGGTCCAGGACTGTATTACACTGGGTTATTGGGAGAGTCGGTCCTGGACTGTATTACACTGGGTCATTGGGAGAGTCGGCCCTGGACTGTATTACACTGGGTCATTGGGTGAGTCGGTCCAGGACTGTATTACACTGGATCATTGGGAGAGTCGGTCCAGGACTGTATTACACTGGGTCATTGGGTGAGTCGGTCCAGGACTGTATTACACTGGGTCATTGGGAGAGTCGGTCCTGGACTGTATTACACTGGGTCATTGGGAGAGTCGGTCCTGGACTGTTTCACACTGGGTCATTGGGAGAGTCGGTCCAGGAATGTATTACACTGGGTCATTGGGAGAGTCGGTCCTGGACTGTATTACCCTGGCTCATTGGGTGAGTCGGTCCTGGACTATATTACACCGGGACATTGGCTGAGTCGGTCCTGGACTTTATTAAACTGGATCATTGGGAGAGTCGGTCCTGGACTTTATTACACTGGGTCATTGGAGAGTCGGTCCTGGACTGTATTACACTGGGTCATTGGGAGAGTCGGTCCTGGACTGTATTACACTGGGTCATTGGGAGATTCGGTCCTGGATTGTATTACACTGGGTCATTGGGAGAGTCGGTCCTGGACTGCATTACACTGGGTCATTGGGAGAGTCGGTCCTGGATTGTATTACACTGGGTCATTGGGAGATTCGGTCCTGGACTGTATTACACTGGTTCATTGGGAGAGTCGTTCCTGGACTGTATTACACTGGGTCATTGGGAGAGTCGGTCCTGGACTGTATTACACTGGATCATTGGGAGAGTCGGTCCAGGACTGTATTACACTGGGTCATTGGGAGAGTCGGTCCTGGACTGTATTACGCTGGTTCATTGGGTGAGTCGGTCCTGGACTGTATTACACAGGGTCATTGGAAGACTCGGTCCTGGATTGTATTACCCTGGGTCATTGGGAGAGTTGGTCCTGGACTGTATTACACTGGGTCATTGGGAGATTCGGTCCTGGACTGTATTACACTGGGTCATTGGGAGAGTCGGTCCTGGACTGTATTACACTGGGTCATTGGGAGATTCGGTCCTGGACTGTATTACACTGTGTCATTGGGAGAGTCAGTCCTGGACTGTATTACACTGGGTTTTTGGGAGAGTCGGTCCTGGACTGTATTACACTGGGTCATTGGGAGAGTCGGTCCTGGACTGTATTACACTGGATCATTGGGAGATTCGGTCCTGGACTGTATTACACTGGATCATTGGGAGAGTCGGTCCTGGACTGTATTACACTGGGTCATTGGGAGAGTCGGTCCTGGACTCTATTACACTGGGTCATTGGGAGAGTCGGTCCTGGACTGTATTACACTGGGTCATTGGGAGAGTCGCTCCTGGACTGTATTACACTGGGCCATTGGGAGAGTCGGTCCTGGACTGTATTACACTGGGTCATTGGGAGAGTCGGTCCTGGACTGTATTACACTGGATCATTGGGAGAGTCGGTCCTGGACTGTATTAAACTGGGTCATTGGGAGAGTCGGTCCTGGACTGTATTACACTGGGTCATTGGAAGAGTCCGTCCTGGACTGTATTACACTGGATCATTGGGAGAGTCGGTCCTGGACTGTATTACACTGGCTCATTGGGAGAGTCGGTCCTGGACTGTATTACACTGGATCATTGGGAGAGTCGGCCCTGGACTGTATTACACTGGGTCATTGGAAGAGTCCGTCCTGGACTGTATAACACTGGGTCATTGGGAGATTCGGTCCAGGACTGTATTGCACTGGGTCATTGGGAGAGTCGGTCCTGGACTGTATTACACTGGGTCATTGGGAGAGTCGGTCCTGGACTGTATTACACTGGGTCATTGGGAGAGTCGGTCCTGGACTGTATTGCACTGGATCATTGGGAGAGTCGGTCCTGGACTGTATTACACTGGATCATTGGGAGAGCCGGTCCTGGAGTGTATTACACTGGATCATTGGGAGAGTCGGTCTTGGAGTGTATTACACTGGGTCATTGGGAGAGTCGGTCCTGGACTGCATTACACTAGGTCATTGGGAGAGTCGGTCCTGGACTGTATTACACTGGGTCATTGGGAGATTCGGTCCTGGACTGTACTACACTGGTTCATTGGGAGAGTCGTTCCTGGACTGTATTACACTGGGTCATTGGGAGAGTCGGTCCTGGACTGTATTACACTGGATCATTGGGAGAGTCGGTCCAGGACTGTATTACACTGGGTCATTGGGAGAGTCGGTCCTGGACTGTATTACGCTGGGTCATTGGGTGAGTCGGTCCTGGACTGTATTACACTGGGTCATTGGAAGACTCGGTCCTGGACTGTATTACACTGGGTTATTGGGAGAGTCGGTCCTGGACTGTATTACACTGGGTCATTGGGAGAGTCGGTCCTGGACTGTATTACACTGTGTCATTGGGAGAGTCGGTCCTGCACTTTATTACACTGGGTTTTTGGTAGAGTCGGTCCTGGACTGTATTACACTGGGTCATTGGGAGTGTCGGTCCTGGACTGTATTACACTGGATCATTGGGAGATTCGGTCCTGGACTGTATTACACTGGATCATTGGGAGAGTCGGTCCTGGACTGTATTACACTGGGTCATTGGGAGAGTCGGTCCTGGACTCTATTACACTGGGTCATTGGGAGAGTCGGTCCTGGAGTGTATTACACTGGGTCATTGGGAGAGTCGCTCCTGGACTGTATTACACTGGGTCATTGGGAGAGTCGGTCCTGGACTGTATTGCACTGGGTCATTGGGAGAGTCGGTCCTGGACTGTATTACAGTGGATCATTGGGAGAGTCGGTCCTGGACTGTATTACACTGGGTCATTGGGAGAGTCGGTCCTGGACTCTATTACACTGGGTCATTGGAGGAGTCGGTCCTGGACTGTATTACACTGGGTCATTGGGAGAGTCGCTCCTGGACTGTATTACACTGGGTCATTGGGAGAGTCGGTCCTGGACTGTATTGCACTGGGTCATTGGGAGAGTCGGTCCTGGACTGTATTACACTGGCTCATTGGGAGAGTCGGTCCTGGACTGTATTACACTGGGTCATTGGGAGAGTCGGTCCTGGACTGTATTACACTGGGTCATTGGAAGAGTCCGTCCTGGACTGTATTACACTGGATCATTGGGAGAGTCGGTCCTGGACTGTATTACACTGGCTCATTGGGAGAGTCGGTCCTGGACTGTATTACACTGGATCATTGGGAGAGTCGGCCCTGGACTGTATTACACTGGGTCATTGGAAGAGTCCGTCCTGGACTGTATTACACTGGGTCATTGGGAGATTCGGTCCAGGACTGTATTACACTGGGTCATTGGGAGAGTCGGTCCTGGACTGTATTACACTGGATCATTGGGAGAGTCGGTCCTGGAGTGTATTACACTGGGTCATTGGAAGAGTCAATCCTGGACTGTATTACACTGGATCAATGGGAGAGTCGGTCCTGGACTGTATTACACTGGGTCATTGGGAGAGTCGGTCCTGGACTGTATTACACTGGATCATTGGGAGAGTCGGTCCTGGACTGTATTACACTGGGTCATTGGGAGAGTCGGTCCTGGACTGTATTACACTGGATCATTGGGAGAGTCGGTCCTGGACTGTATTACACTGGGTCATTGGGAGAGTCGGTCCTGGACTGTATTACACTGGGTCATTGGGTGAGTCGGTCCTGGACTGTATTACACTGGATCATTGGGAGAGTCGGTCCTGGACTGTATTACACTGGATCATTGGGAGAGTCGGTCCTGGAGTGTATTACACTGGGTCATTGGAAGAGTCAATCCTGGACTGTATTACACTGGGTCATTGGGAGAGTCGGTCCTGGACTGTATTACACTGGATCATTGGGAGAGTCGGTCCTGGACTGTATCACACTGGGTCATTGGGAGAGTCGGTCCTGGACTGTATTACACTGGGTCATTGGGAGAGTCGGTCCTGGACTGTATTACACTGGATCATTGGGAGAGTCGGTCCTGGACTGTATTACACTGGGTCATTGGGAGAGTCGGTCCTGGACTGTATTACACTGGATCATTGGGAGAGTCGGTCCTGGACTATATGACACTGGGTCATTGTGAGAGTTGGTCTTGGGCTGTATTACACTGGGACATTGGGAGAGTGGGTCCTGGACTGTATTACACTGGATCATTGGGAGAGTCGGTCCTGGACTGTATTTCACTGGTTCATTGGGAGAGTCGGTCCTGGACTGTATTACACTGGATCATTGGGCGAGTCGGTCCTGGACTGTATTGCACTGGTCATTGGGAGAGTCGGTCCTGGATTGTATTACACTGGGTCATTGTGGGAGTCGGTCCTGGACTGTATTACACTGGGTCATTGGAAGACTCGGTCCTGGTCAGTATTACTCTGGGTCATTGGGAGAGTCGGTCCTGGACTGTATTACACTGGGTCATTGGGAGAGTCGGTCCTGGACTGTATTACACTGGGTCATTGGAAGAGTCCGTCCTGGACTGTATAACACTGGGTCATTGGGAGATTCGGTCCAGGACTGTATTGCACTGGGTCATTGGGAGAGTCGGTCCTGGACTGTATTACACTGGGTCATTGGGAGAGTCGGTCCTGGACTGTATTACACTGGGTCATTGGGAGAGTCGGTCCTGGACTGTATTGCACTGGATCATTGGGAGTGTCGGTCCTGGACTGTATTACACTGGATCATTGGGAGAGTCGGTCCTGGAGTGTATTACACTGGATCATTGGGAGAGTCGGTCTTGGAGTGTATTACACTGGGTCATTGGGAGAGTCGGTCCTGGACTGCATTACACTAGATCATTGGGAGAGTCGGTCCTGGACTGTATTACACTGGGTCATTGGGAGATTCGGTCCTGGACTGTACTACACTGGTTCATTGGGAGAGTCGTTCCTGGACTGTATTACACTGGGTCATTGGGAGAGTCGGTCCTGGACTGTATTACACTGGATCATTGGGAGAGTCGGTCCAGGACTGTATTACACTGGGTCATTGGGAGAGTCGGTCCTGGACTGTATTACGCTGGGTCATTGGGTGAGTCGGTCCTGGACTATATTACACTGGGTCATTGGAAGACTCGGTCCTGGACTGTATTACACTGGGTTATTGGGAGAGTCGGTCCTGGACTGTATTACACTGGGTCATTGGGAGAGTCGGTCCTGGACTGTATTACACTGTGTCATTGGGAGAGTCGGTCCTGCACTTTATTACACTGGGTTTTTGGTAGAGTCGGTCCTGGACTGTATTACACTGGGTCATTGGGAGTGTCGGTCCTGGACTGTATTACACTGGATCATTGGGAGATTCGGTCCTGGACTGTATTACACTGGATCATTGGGAGAGTCGGTCCTGGACTGTATTACACTGGGTCATTGGGAGAGTCGGTCCTGGACTCTATTACACTGGGTCATTGGGAGAGTCGGTCCTGGAGTGTATTACACTGGGTCATTGGGAGAGTCGCTCCTGGACTGTATTACACTGGGTCATTGGGAGAGTCGGTCCTGGACTGTATTGCACTGGGTCATTGGGAGAGTCGGTCCTGGACTGTATTACAGTGGATCATTGGGAGAGTCGGTCCTGGACTGTATTACACTGGGTCATTGGGAGAGTCGGTCCTGGACTCTATTACACTGGGTCATTGGGGGAGTCGGTCCTGGACTGTAGTACACTGGGTCATTGGGAGAGTCGCTCCTGGACTGTATTACACTGGCTCATTGGGAGAGTCGGTCCTGGACTGTATTACACTGGATCATTGGGAGAGTCGGCCCTGGACTGTATTACACTGGGTCTTTGGAAGAGTCCGTCCTGGACTGTATTACACTGGGTCATTGGGAGATTCGGTCCAGGACTGTATTACACTGGGTCATTGGGAGAGTCGGTCCTGGACTGTATTACACTGGATCATTGGGAGAGTCGGTCCTGGAGTGTATTACACTGGGTCATTGGAAGAGTCAATCCTGGACTGTATTACACTGGATCAATGGGAGAGTCGGTCCTGGACTGTATTACACTGGGTCATTGGGAGAGTCGGTCCTGGACTGTATTACACTGGATCATTGGGAGAGTCGGTCCTGGACTGTATTACACTGGGTCATTGGGAGAGTCGGTCCTGGACTGTATTACACTGGATCATTGGGAGAGTCGGTCCTGGACTGTATTACACTGGGTCATTGGGAGAGTCGGTCCTGGACTGTATTACACTGGGTCATTGGGTGAGTCGGTCCTGGACTGTATTACACTGGATCATTGGGAGAGTCGGTCCTGGACTGTATTACACTGGATCATTGGGAGAGTCGGTCCTGGAGTGTATTACACTGGGTCATTGGAAGAGTCAATCCTGGACTGTATTACACTGGGTCATTGGGAGAGTCGGTCCTGGACTGTATTACACTGGATCATTGGGAGAGTCGGTCCTGGACTGTATCACACTGGGTCATTGGGAGAGTCGGTCCTGGACTGTATTACACTGGGTCATTGGGAGAGTCGGTCCTGGACTGTATTACACTGGATCATTGGGAGAGTCGGTCCTGGACTGTATTACACTGGGTCATTGGGAGAGTCGGTCCTGGACTGTATTACACTGGATCATTGGGAGAGTCGGTCCTGGACTATATGACACTGGGTCATTGTGAGAGTTGGTCTTGGGCTGTATTACACTGGGACATTGGGAGAGTGGGTCCTGGACTGTATTACACTGGATCATTGGGAGAGTCGGTCCTGGACTGTATTTCACTGGTTCATTGGGAGAGTCGGTCCTGGACTGTATTACACTGGATCATTGGGCGAGTCGGTCCTGGACTGTATTGCACTGGGTCATTGGGAGAGTCGGTCCTGGATTGTATTACACTGGGTCATTGTGGGAGTCGGTCCTGGACTGTATTACACTGGGTCATTGGAAGACTCGGTCCTGGTCAGTATTACTCTGGGTCATTGGGAGAGTCGGTCCTGGACTGTATTACACTGGGTCATTGGGAGAGTCGGTCCTGGACTGTATTACACTGGGTCATTGGGAGAGTCGGTCCTGGAATGTATTACACTGGGTCATTGGAAGACTCGGTCCTCTCCTGTATTACTCTGGGTCATTGGGAGAGTCGGTCCTGGACTGTATTACACTGGGTCATTGGGAGAGTCGGTCCTGGACTGTATTACACTGGGTCATTGGGACAGTCGGTCCTGGACTGTATTACACTGGCTCATTGGGACAGTCGGTCCTGGACTGTATTACACTGGGTCATTGGAAGAGTCCGTCCTGGACTGTATTACACTGGATCATTGGGAGAGTCGGTCCTGGACTGTATTACACTGGCTCATTGGGAGAGTCGGTCCTGGACTGTATTACACTGGATCATTGGGAGAGTCGGCCCTGGACTGTATTACACTGGGTCATTGGAAGAGTCCGTCCTGGACTGTATTACACTGGGTCATTGGGTGATTCGGTCCAGGACTGTATTACACTGGGTCATTGGGAGAGTCGGTCCTGGACTGTATTACACTGTGTCATTGGGAGAGTCGGTCCTGGACTGTATTACACTGGGTCATTGGGAGACTCGGTCCTGGCCTGTATTACTCTGGGTCATTGGGAGAGTCGGTCCTGGACTGTATTACACTGGGTCATTGGGAGAGTCGGTCCTGGACTGTATTACACTGGGTCATTGGGAGAGTCGGTCCTGGACTGTATTACACTGGGTCATTGGGAGAGTCGGTCCTGGACTGTATTACACTGGATCATTGGGAGAGTCGGTCCTGGACTGTATTACACTGCATCATTGGGAGAGTCGGTCCTGGACTGTATTACACTGGGTCATTGGGAGAGTCGGTCCTGGACTGTATTACACTGGGTCATTGGGAGAGTCGGTCCTGGACTGTGTTACACTGGATCATTGGGAGAGTCGGTCCTGGACTGTATTACACTGGATCATTGGGAGAGTCGGTCCTGGACTGTATTACACTGCATCATTGGGAGAGTCAATCCTGGACTGTATTACACTGGGTCATTGGGAGAGTCGGTCCTGGACTGTATTACACTGGATCATTGGGAGAGTCGGTCCTGGACTGTATCAGACTGGGTCATTGGGAGAGTTGGTCCTGGACTGTATTACACTGGGTCTTTGGGAGAGTCGTCCTGGACTGTATTACACTGTGTCATTGGGAGAGTCGGTCCTGGACTGTATTACACTGGGTCATTGGAAGAGTCGGTCCTGGACTGTATTACACTGGGTCATTGGGATAGTCGGTCCTGGACTGTATTACACTGGATCATTGGGAGAGTCGGTCCTGGACTGTATTACACTGGTTCATTGGGAGAGTCGGTCCTGGACTGTATTACACTGGATCATTGGGAGAGTCGGTCCTGGACTGTATTACACGGGTCATTGGGAGAGTCGGTCTTGGGCTGTATTACACTGGGTCATTGGGAGAGTGGGTCCTGGACTGTATTACACTGGATCATTGGGAGTGTCGGTCCTGGACTGTATTTCACTGGTTCATTGGGAGAGTCGGTCCTGGACTGTATTACACTGGATCATTGGGCGAGTCGGTCCTGGACTGTATTACACTGGGTCATTGGGAGAGTCGGTCCTGGATTGTATTACACTGGGTCATTGGAAGTCTCGGTCCTGGCCTGTATTACTCTGGGTCATTGGGAGAGTCGGTCCTGGAGTGTGTTACACTGGGTCATTGGGAGAGTCGGTCCTGGACTGTATTACGCTGGGTCATTGGGAGAGTCAGTCCTGGACTGTATTACACTGGATCATTGGGAGAGTCGGTCCTGGACTGTATTACACTGGCTCATTGGGAGAGTCGGTCCTGGACTGTATTACACTGGATCATTGGGAGAGTCGGCCCTGGACTGTATTACACTGGGTCATTGGAAGAGTCCGTCCTGGACTGTATTACACTGGGTCATTGGGAGATTCGGTCCAGGACTGTATTACACTGGGTCATTGGGAGAGTCGGTCCTGGACTGTATTACACTGGGTCATTGGGAGAATCGGTCCTGGACTGTATTACACTGGGTCATTGGGAGAGTCGGTCCTGGACTGTATTGCACTGGATCATTGGAAGAGTCGGTCCTGGACTGTATTACACTGGGTCATTGGGAGAGTCGGTCCTGGAGTGTATTACACTGGGTCATTGGGAGAGTCGGTCCTGGACTGTATTACACTGGGTCAGTGGGAGAGTCAATCCTGGACTGTATTGCACTGGATCATTGGGAGAGTCGGTCCTGGACTGTATTGCACTGGATCATTGGGAGAGTCGGTCCTGGACTGTATTACACTGGGTCACTGGGAGAGTCGGTCCTGGACTGTATTACACTGGGTCATTGGAAGAGTCGGTCCTGGACTGTATTACACTGGATCATTGGGAGAGTTGGTCCTGGACTGTATTACACTGGATCATTGGGAGAGTTGGTCCTGGACTGTATTACACTGGGTCTTTGGGAGAGTCGTCCTGGACTGTGTTACACTGTGTCATTGGGAGAGTCGGTCCTGGACTGTATTACACTGGGTCATTGGGAGAGTCTGTCCTGGACTGTATTACACTGGGTCATTGGGAGAGTCGGTCCTGGACTGTATTACACTGGATCATTGGGAGAGTCGATCCTGGACTGTATTACACTGGGTCATTGGGAGAGTCGGTCCTGCAATGTATTACACTGGATCATTGGGAGAGTCTGTCCTGGACTGTATTACACTGGGTCATTGGGAGAGTCGGTCCTGGACTGTATTACACTGGATCATTGGGAGAGTCGATCCTGGACTGTATTACACTGGATCATTGGGAGAGTCGGTCCTGGACTGTATTACACTGGATCATTGGGAGAGTCGGTCCTGGACTGTATTACACTGGGTCATTGGGAGAGTGGGTCCTGGACTGTATTACACTGGATCATTGGGAGAGTCGGTCCTGGACTGTATTACACTGGGTCATTGGGAGAGTCGGTCCTGGACTGTATTAAACTGGGTCATTGGGAGAGTGGGTCCTGGACTGTATTACACTGGATCATTGGGAGAGTCGGTCCTGGACTGTCTTTCACTGGTTCATTGGGAGAGTCGGTCCTGGACTGTATTACACTTGGTCATTGGGAGATTCGGTCCAGGACTGTATTACACTGGGTCATTGGGAGAGTCGGTCCTGGACGGTATTACACTGGGTCATTGGGAGAGTTGGTCCTGGACTGTATTACACTGGATCATTGGGAGAGTCGGTCCTGGACTGTCTTTCACTGGTTCATTGGGAGAGTCGGTCCTGGACTTTATTACACTTGGTCATTGGGAGATTCGGTCCAGGACTGTATTACACTGGGTCATTGGGAGAGTCGGTCCTGGACTGTATTACACTGGGTCATTGGGAGAGTCGGTCCTGGACTGTATTACACTGCGTCATTGGGAGAGTCGGTCCTGGACTGTATTACACTGGATCATTGGGAGAGTCGGTCCTGGACTGTATTACACTGGATCATTGGGAGAGTCGGTCCTGGACTGTATTACACTGGGTCATTGGGAGAGTCGGTCCTGGACTGTATTACACTGGGTCATTGGGAGAGTCGGTCCTGGACTGTATTACACTGGGTCATTGGGAGATTCTGTCCTGGACTGTATTACACTGGTTCATTGGGAGAGTCGTTCCTGGACTGTATTACACTGGGTCATTGGGAGAGTCGGTCCTGGACTGTATTATACTGGATCATTGGGAGAGTCGGTCCAGGACTGTATTACACTGGGTCATTGGGAGAGTCGGTCCTGGATTGTATTACGCTGGGTCATTGGGTGAGTCGGTCCTGGACTGTATTACACTGGGTCATTGGGAGAGTCGGTCCTGGACTGCATTACCCTGGGTCATTGGGAGAGTCGGTCCTGGACTGTATTACACTGGGTCTTTGGGAGATTCGGTCCTGGACTGTATTACACTGGGTCATTGGGAGAGTCGGTCCTGGACTGTATTACACTGGGTCATTGGGAGAGTCGGTCCTGGATGTATTACACTGTGTCATTGGGAGAGTCGGTCCTGGACTTTATTACACTGGGTTTTTGGGAGAGTCGGTCCTGGACTGTATTGCACTGGGTCATTGGGAGAGTCGGTCCTGGACTGTATTACACTGGATCATTGGGAGATTCGGTCCTGGACTGTATTACACTGGATCATTGGGAGAGTCGGTCCTGGACTGTATTACACTGGGTCATTGGGAGAGTCGGTCCTGGACTCTATTACACTGGGTCATTGGGAGAGTCGGTCCTGGACTGTATTACACTGGGTCATTGGGAGAGTCGCTCCTGGACTTTATTACACTGGGTCATTGGGAGAGTCGGTCCTGGACTGTATTACACTGGGTCATTGGGTGAGTCGGTCCTGGACTGTATTACACTGGATCATTGGGAGAGTCGGTCCTGGACTGTATTACACTGGGTCATTGGGAGAGTCGGTCCTGGTCTGTATTACACTGGGTCATTGGAAGAGTCCGTCCTGGACTGTATTACACTGGATCATTGGGAGAGTCGGTCCTGGACTGTATTACACTGGCTCCTTGGGAGAGTCGGTCCTGGACTGTATTACACAGGATCATTGGGAGAGTCGGCCCTGGACTGTATTACACTGGGTCATTGGAAGAGTCCGTCCTGGACTGTATTACACTGGGTCATTGGGAGATTCGGTCCAGGACTGTATTACACTGGGTCGTTGGGAGAGTCGGTCCTGGACTGTATTACACTGGGTCATTGGGAGAGTCGGTCTTGGGCTGTATTACACTGGGTCATTGGGAGAGTGGGTCCTGGACTGTATTACACTGGATCATTGGGAGTGTCGGTCCTGGACTGTATTTCACTGGTTCATTGGGAGAGTCGGTCCTGGACTGTATTACACTGGATCATTGGGCGAGTCGGTCCTGGACTGTATTACACTGGGTCATTGGGAGAGTCGGTCCTGGATTGTATTACACTGGGTCATTGGAAGTCTCGGTCCTGGCCTGTATTACTCTGGGTCATTGGGAGAGTCGGTCCTGGAGTGTATTACACTGGGTCATTGGGAGAGTCGGTCCTGGACTGTATTACACTGGGTCATTGGGAGAGTCAGTCCTGGACTGTATTACACTGGATCATTGGGAGAGTCGGTCCTGGACTGTATTACACTGGCTCATTGGGAGAGTCGGTCCTGGACTGTATTACACTGGATCATTGGGAGAGTCGGCCCTGGACTGTATTACACTGGGTCATTGGAAGAGTCCGTCCTGGACTGTATTACACTGGGTCATTGGGAGATTCGGTCCAGGACTGTATTACACTGGGTCATTGGGAGAGTCGGTCCTGGACTGTATTACACTGGGTCATTGGGAGAATCGGTCCTGGACTGTATTACACTGGGTCATTGGGAGAGTCGGTCCTGGACTGTATTGCACTGGATCTTTGGGAGAGTCGGTCCTGGACTGTATTACACTGGGTCATTGGGAGAGTCGGTCCTGGAGTGTATTACACTGGGTCATTGGAAGAGTCAATCCTGGACTGTATTACACTGGGTCATTGGAAGAGTCGGTCCTGGACTGTATTACACTGGATCATTGGGAGAGTTGGTCCTGGACTGTATTACACTGGATCATTGGGAGAGTTGGTCCTGGACTGTATTACACTGGGTCTTTGGGAGAGTCGTCCTGGACTGTGTTACACTGTGTCATTGGGAGAGTCGGTCCTGGACTGTATTACACTGGGTCATTGGGAGAGTCTGTCCTGGACTGTATTACACTGGGTCATTGGGAGAGTCGGTCCTGGACTGTATTACACTGGATCATTGGGAGAGTCGATCCTGGACTGTATTACACTGGGTCATTGGGAGAGTCGGTCCTGCAATGTATTACACTGGATCATTGGGAGAGTCGGTCCTGGACTGTATTACACTGGGTCATTGGGAGAGTCGGTCTTGGGCTGTATTACACATGATCATTGGGAGAGTGGGTCCTGGACTGTATTACACTGGATCATTGGGAGAGTCGGTCCTGGACTGTCTTTCACTGGTTCATTGGGAGAGTCGGTCCTGGACTGTATTACACTTGGTCATTGGGAGATTCGGTCCAGGACTGTATTACACTGGGTCATTGGGAGAGTCTGTCCTGGACTGTATTACACTGGATCATTGGGCGAGTCGGTCCTGGACGGTATTACACTGGGTCATTGGGAGAGTCGGTCCTGGACTGTATTACACTGGATCATTGGGAGAGTCGGTCCTGGACTGTCTTTCACTGGTTCATTGGGAGAGTCGGTCCTGGACTTTATTACACTTGGTCATTGGGAGATTCGGTCCAGGACTGTATTACACTGGGTCATTGGGAGAGTCGGTCCTGGACTGTATTACACTGGGTCATTGGGAGAGTCGGTCCTGGACTGTATTACACTGGGTCATTGGGAGAGTCGGTCCTGGACTGTATTACACTGGATCATTGGGAGAGTCGGTCCTGGACTGTATTACACTGGATCATTGGGAGAGTCGGTCCTGGAGTGTATTACACTGGGTCATTGGGAGAGTCGGTCCTGGACTGCATTACACTGGGTCATTGGGAGAGTCGGTCCTGGACTGTATTACACTGGATCATTGGGAGAGTCGGTCCCGGACTGTATTACACTGGGTCATTGGGAGATTCTGTCCTGGACTGTATTACACTGGTTCATTGGGAGAGTCGTTCCTGGACTGTATTACACTGGGTCATTGGGAGAGTCGGTCCTGGACTGTATTATACTGGATCATTGGGAGAGTCGGTCCAGGACTGTATTACACTGGGTCATTGGGAGAGTCGGTCCTGCATTGTATTACGCTGGGTCATTGGGAGAGTCGGTCCTGGACTGTATTACACTGGATCATTGGGAGAGTCGGTCCTGGACTGTATTACACTGGGTCATTGGAAGACTCGGTCCTGGACTGCATTACCCTGGGTCATTGGGAGAGTCGGTCCTGGACTGTATTACACTGGGTCATTGGGAGAGTCGGTCCTGGACTGTATTACACTGTGTCATTGGGAGAGTCGGTCCTGGACTTTATTACACTGGGTTTTTGGGAGAGTCGGTCCTGGACTGTATTGCACTGGGTCATTGGGAGAGTCGGTCCTGGACTGTATTACACTGGATCATTGGGAGATTCGGTCCTGGACTGTATTACACTGGATCATTGGGAGAGTCGGTCCTGGACTGTATTACACTGGGTCATTGGGAGAGTCGGTCCTGGACTCTATTACACTGGGTCATTGGGAGAGTCGGTCCTGGAATGTATTACACTGGGTCATTGGGAGAGTCGCTCCTGGACTTTATTACACTGGGTCATTGGGAGAGTCGGTCCTGGACTGTATTACACTGGGTCATTGGGAGAGTCGGTCCTGGACTGTATTACACTGGATCATTGGGAGAGTCAGTCCTGGACTGTATTACACTGGATCATTGGGAGAGTCGGTCCTGGACTGTATTACACTGGCTCATTGGGAGAGTCGGTCCTGGACTGTATTACACTGGATCATTGGGAGAGTCGGCCCTGGACTGTATTACACTGGGTCATTGGAAGAGTCCGTCCTGGACTGTATTACACTGGGTCATTGGGAGATTCGGTCCAGGACTGTATTACACTGGGTCATTGGGAGAGTCGGTCCTGGACTGTATTACACTGGGTCATTGGGAGAATCGGTCCTGGACTGTATTACACTGGGTCATTGGGAGAGTCGGTCCTGGACTGTATTGCACTGGATCATTGGGAGAGTCGGTCCTGGACTGTATTACACTGGGTCATTGGGAGAGTCGGTCCTGGAGTGTATTACACTGGGTCATTGGAAGAGTCAATCCTGGACTGTATTACACTGGGTCATTGGAAGAGTCGGTCCTGGACTGTATTACACTGGATCATTGGGAGAGTTGGTCCTGGACTGTATTACACTGGATCATTGGGAGAGTTGGTCCTGGACTGTATTACACTGGGTCTTTGGGAGAGTCGTCCTGGACTGTGTTACACTGTGTCATTGGGAGAGTCGGTCCTGGACTGTATTACACTGGGTCATTGGGAGAGTCTGTCCTGGACTGTATTACACTGGGTCATTGGGAGAGTCGGTCCTGGACTGTATTACACTGGATCATTGGGAGAGTCGATCCTGGACTGTATTACACTGGGTCATTGGGAGAGTCGGTCCTGCAATGTATTACACTGGATCATTGGGAGAGTCGGTCCTGGACTGTATTACACTGGGTCATTGGGAGAGTCGGTCTTGGGCTGTATTACACATGATCATTGGGAGAGTGGGTCCTGGACTGTATTACACTGGATCATTGGGAGAGTCGGTCCTGGACTGTCTTTCACTGGTTCATTGGGAGAGTCGGTCCTGGACTGTATTACACTTGGTCATTGGGAGATTCGGTCCAGGACTGTATTACACTGGGTCATTGGGAGAGTCGGTCCTGGACGGTATTACACTGGGTCATTGGGAGAGTCGGTCCTGGACTGTATTACACTGGATCATTGGGAGAGTCGGTCCTGGACTGTCTTTCACTGGTTCATTGGGAGAGTCGGTCCTGGACTTTATTACACTTGGTCATTGGGAGATTCGGTCCAGGACTGTATTACACTGGGTCATTGGGAGAGTCGGTCCTGGACTGTATTACACTGGGTCATTGGGAGAGTCGGTCCTGGACTGTATTACACTGGGTCATTGGGAGAGTCGGTCCTGGACTGTATTACACTGGATCATTGGGAGAGTCGGTCCTGGACTGTATTACACTGGATCATTGGGAGAGTCGGTCCTGGAGTGTATTACACTGGGTCATTGGGAGAGTCGGTCCTGGACTGCATTACACTGGGTCATTGGGAGAGTCGGTCCTGGACTGTATTACACTGGATCATTGGGAGAGTCGGTCCCGGACTGTATTACACTGGGTCATTGGGAGATTCTGTCCTGGACTGTATTACACTGGTTCATTGGGAGAGTCGTTCCTGGACTGTATTACACTGGGTCATTGGGAGAGTCGGTCCTGGACTGTATTATACTGGATCATTGGGAGAGTCGGTCCAGGACTGTATTACACTGGGTCATTGGGAGAGTCGGTCCTGGATTGTATTACGCTGGGTCATTGGGAGAGTCGGTCCTGGACTGTATTACACTGGATCATTGGGAGAGTCGGTCCTGGACTGTATTACACTGGGTCATTGGAAGACTCGGTCCTGGACTGCATTACCCTGGGTCATTGGGAGAGTCGGTCCTGGACTGTATTACACTGGGTCATTGGGAGAGTCGGTCCTGGACTGTATTACACTGTGTCATTGGGAGAGTCGGTCCTGGACTTTATTACACTGGGTTTTTGGGAGAGTCGGTCCTGGACTGTATTGCACTGGGTCATTGGGAGAGTCGGTCCTGGACTGTATTACACTGGATCATTGGGAGATTCGGTCCTGGACTGTATTACACTGGATCATTGGGAGAGTCGGTCCTGGACTGTATTACACTGGGTCATTGGGAGAGTCGGTCCTGGACTCTATTACACTGGGTCATTGGGAGAGTCGGTCCTGGACTGTATTACACTGGGTCATTGGGAGAGTCGCTCCTGGACTTTATTACACTGGGTCATTGGGAGAGTCGGTCCTGGACTGTATTACACTGGATCATTGGGAGAGTCGGTCCTGGACTGTATTACACTGGATCATTGGGAGAGTCGGTCCTGGACTGTATTACACTGGCTCCTTGGGAGAGTCGGTCCTGGACTGTATTACACTGGATCATTGGGAGAGTCGGCCCTGGACTGTATTACACTGGGTCATTGGAAGAGTCCGTCCTGGACTGTATTACACTGGGTCATTGGGAGATTCGGTCCAGGACTGTATTACACTGGGTCGTTGGGAGAGTCGGTCCTGGACTGTATTACACTGGGTCATTGGGAGAGTCGGTCCTGGACTGTATTACACTGGGTCATTGGGAGAGTCGGTCCTGGACTGTATTACACTGGATCATTGGGAGAGTCGGCCCTGGACTGTATTACACTGGATCATTGGGAGAGTCGGTCCTGGACTGTATTACACTGGATCATTGGGAGAGTCAGTGCTGGACTGTATTACACTGGGTCATTGGGAGAGTCGGTCCTGGGCTGTATTACACTGGGTCATTGGGAGAGTCGGTCCTGGACTGTATTACACTGGGTCATTGGAAGAGTCAATCCTGGACTGTATTACACTGGTTCATTGGGAGAGTCGGTCCTGGACTGTATTACACTGGATCATTGGGAGAGTCGGTCCTGGACTGTATCACACTGGGTCATTGGGAGAGTTGGTCCTGGACTGTATTACACTGGGTCTTTGGGAGAGTCGTCCTGGACTGTATTACACTGTGTCATTGGGAGAGTCGGTCCTGGACTGTATTACACTGGGTCATTGGGAGAGTCGGTCCTGGACTGTATTACACTGGGTCATTGGGAGAGTCGGTCCTGGACTGTATTACACTGGATCATTGGGAGAGTCGGTCCTGGACTGTATTGCACTGGGTCATTGGGAGAGTCGGTCCTGGACTGTATTACACTGGATCATTGGGAGAGTCGGTCCTGGACTGTGTTACACTGGGTCATTGGGAGAGTCGGTCTTGGGCTGTATTACACTGGGTCATTGGGAGAGTGGGTACTGGACTGTATTACACTGGATCATTGGGAGAGTCGGTCCTGGACTGTATTTCACTGGTTCATTGGGAGAGTCGGTCCTGGAGCTTATTACACTGGATCATTGGGAGAGTCGGTCCTGGACTGTATTACACTGGGTCATTGGGAGAGTCGGTCCTGGACTGTATTACACTGGGTCATTGGGAGAGTCGGTCCTGGACTGTATTACACTGGATCATTGGGAGAGTCGGTCCTGGACTTAATTACACTGGGTCATTGGGAGAGTCGGTCCTGGACTGTATTACACCGGGTCATTGGAAGAGTCCGTCCTGGACTGTATTACACTGGGTCATTGGGAGAGTCGGTCCTGGACTGTATTACACTGGGTCATTGGGAGAGTCGGTCCTGGAATGTATTACACTGGGTCATTGGGAGAGTCGGTCCTGGACTGTATTACACTGGGTCATTGGGAGAGTCGGTCCTGGACTGTATTACACTGTGTCATTGGGAGAGTCGGTCCTGGACTGTATTATACTGGGTCATTGGGAGAGTCGGTCCTGGACTGCATTACACTGGGTCATTGGGAGAGTCGGTCCTGGACTGTATTACACTGGATCATTGGGAGAGTCGGTCCTGGACTGTATTACACTGGGTCATTGGGAGAGTCGGTCCTGGACTGTATTACACTGGGTCATTGGGAGATTCAGCCCTGGACTGTATTACACTGGATCATTGGGACAGTCGGTCCTGGACTGTATTACACTGGATCATTGGGACAGTCGGTCCTGGACTGCATTACACTGGGTCATTGGGAGAGTCGGTCCTGGACTGTATTACACTGGATCATTGGGAGAGTCGGTCCTGGACTGTATTACACTGGGTCATTGGGAGAGTCGGTCCTGGACTGTATTACACTGGGTCATTGGGAGATTCAGCCCTGGACTGTATTACACTGGGTCATTGGGACAGTCGGTCCTGGACTGTATTACACTGGGTCATTGGGAGAGTCGGTCCTGGACTGTATTGCACTGGATCATTGGGAGAGTCGGTCCTGGACTGTATTACACTGGATCATTGGGAGAGTCTGTCCTGGACTGTATTACACTGGGTCATTGGAAGAGTCAATCCTGGACTGTATTACACTGGGTCATTGGGAGAGTCGGTCCTGCACTTTATTACACTGGATCATTGGGAGAGTCGGTCTTGGGCTGTATTACACTGGGTCATTGGGAGATTGGGTCCTGGACTGTATCACACTGGGTCATTGGGAGAGTTGGTCCTGGACTGTATTACACTGGGTCTTTGGGAGAGTCGGTCCTGGACTGTATTACACTGGGTCATTGGGAGAGTCGGTCCTGGACTGTATTACACTGGGTCATTGGGAGAGTCGGTCCTGGACTGTATTACACTGGATCATTGGGAGAGTCGGTCCTGGACTGTATTACACTGGGTCATTGGGAGAGTCGGACCTGGACTGTATTACACTGGATCATTGGGAGAGTCGGTCCTGGACTGTATTACACTGGGTCATTGGGAGAGTCGGTCTTGGGCTGTATTACACTGGGTCATTGGGAGATTGGGTCCTGGACTGTATTACACTGGATCATTTGGAGAGTCGGTCCTGGACTGTCTTTCACTGGTTCATTGGGAGAGTCGGTCCTGGACTGTATTACACTTGGTCATTGGGAGATTCGGTCCAGGACTGTATTACACTGGGTCATTGGGAGAGTCGGTCCTGGACTGTATTACACTGGGTCATTGGGAGAGTCGGTCCTGGACTGTATTACACTGGGTCATTGGGAGAGCCGGTCCTGGACTGTATTACACTGGATCATTGGGAGAGTCGGTCCTGGACTGTATTACACTGGATCATTGGGAGAGTCGGTCCTGGAGTGTATTACACTGGGTCATTGGGAGAGTCGGTCCTGGACTGCATTACACTGGGTCATTGGGAGAGTCGGTCCTGGACTGTATTACACTGGATCATTGGGAGAGTCGGCCCTGGACTGCATTACACTGGGTCATTGGGCGAGTCGGTCCTGGACTGTATTACACTGGGTCATTGGGAGAGTCGGTCCTGGACTGTATTACACTGAGTCATTGGGAGATTCGGTCCTGGACTGTATTACACTGGGACATTGGGAGAGTCGGTCCTGGACTGTATTACACTGGATCATTGGGAGAGTCGGTCCTGGAATGTATTACACTGGTTCATTGGGAGAGTCGTTCCTGGACTGTATTACACTGGGTCATTGGGAGAGTCGGTCCTGGACTGTATTACACTGGATCATTGGGAGAGTCGGTCCAGGACTGTATTACACTGGGTCATTGGGAGAGTCGGTCCTGGACTGTAGTACACTGGGTCATTGGAAGACTCGGTCCTGGACTTTATTACCCTGGGTCATTGGGAGAGTCGGTCCTGGACTGTATTACACTGGGTCTTTGGGAGATTCGGTCCTGGACTGTATTACACTGGGTCATTGGGAGAGTCGGTCCTGGACTGTATTACACTGGGTCATTGGGAGAGTCGGTCCTGGACTGTATTACACTGTGTCATTGGGAGAGTCGGTCCTGGACTTTATTACACTGGGTTTTTGGGAGAGTCGGTCCTGGACTGTATTACACTGGGTCATTGGGAGAGTCGGTCCTGGACTGTATTACACTGGACCATTGGGAGATTCGGTCCTGGACTGTATTACACTGGATCATTGGGAGAGTCGGTCCTGGACTCTATTACAGTGGGTCATTGGGAGAGTCGGTCCTGGACTGTATTACACTGGGTCATTGGGAGAGTCGCTCCTGGACTGTATTACACTGGATCATTGGGAGAGTCGGTCCTGGACTGTATTACACTGGGTCATTGGGAGAGTCGGTCCTGGACTGTATTACACTGGGTCATTGGGAGAGTCGGTCCTGGACTGTATTATACTGGATCATTGGGAGAGTCGGTCCTGGACTGTATTACACTGGGTCATTGGGAGAGTCGGTCCTGGACTGTATTACACTGGGTCATTGGAAGAGTCCGTCCTGGACTGTATTACACTGAATCATTGGGAGAGTCGGTCCTGGACTGTATGACACTGGCTCATTGGGAGAGTCGGTCCTGGACTGTATTACACTGGATCATTGGGAGAGTCGGCCCTGGACTGTATTACACTGGGTCATTGGAAGAGTCCGTCCTGGACTTTATTACACTGGGTCATTGGTAGATTCGGTCCAGGACTGTATTACACTGGGTCATTGGGAGAGTCGGTCCTGGACTGTATTACACTGGGTCATTGGGAGAATCGGTCCTGGACTGTATTACACTGGGTCATTGGGAGAGTCGGTCCTGGACTGTATTACACTGGATCATTGGGAGAGTCGGTCCTGGACTGTATTACACTGGATCATTGGGAGAGTCGGTCCTGGACTGTATTACACTGGATCATTGGGAGAGTCAGTGCTGGACTGTATTACACTGGGTCATTGGGAGAGTCGGTCCTGGACTGTATTACACTGGGTCATTGGGAGAGTCGGTCCTGGATTGTATTACACTGGGTCATTGGAAGAGTCAATCCTGGACTGTATTACACTGGGTCATTGGGAGAGTCGGTCCTGGACTGTATTACACTGGATCATTGGGAGAGTCGGTCCTGGACTGTATTACACTGGATCACTGGGAGTGCTGGTCCTGGACTGTATTACACTGGATCATTGGGAGAGTCGGTCCTGGACTGTATTACACTGGGTCATTGGGAGAGTCGGTCCTGGACTGTATCACACTGGGTCATTGGGAGAGTTGGTCCTGGACTGTATTACACTGGGTCTTTGGGAGAGTCGTCCTGGACTGTATTACACTGTGTCATTGGGAGAGTCGGTCCTGGACTGTATTACACTGGGTCATTGGGAGAGTCGGTCCTGGACTGTATTACACTGGGTCATTGGGAGAGTTGGTCCTGGACTGTATTACACTGGGTCATTGGGAGAGTCGGTCCTGGACTGTATTACACTGGATCATTGGGAGAGTCGGTCCTGGACTGTATTACACTGGGTCATTGGGAGAGTCGGTCTTGGGCTGTATTACACTGGGTCATTGGGAGAGTGGGTCCTGGACTGTATTACACTGGATCATTGGGAGAGTCGGTCCTGGACTGTATTTCACTGGTTCATTGGGAGAGTCGGTCCTGGACTGTATTACACTGGATCATTGGGCGAGTCGGTCCTGGATTGTATTACACTGGGTCATTGGAAGACTCGGTCCTGGCCTGTATTCCACTGGGTCATTGGGAGAGTCGGTCCTGGACTGTATTACACTGGGTCATTGGGAGAGTCGGTCCTGGACTGTATTACACTGGGTCATTGGGAGAGTTGGTCCTGGACTGTATTACACTGGGTCATTGGGAGTGTCGGTCCTGGACTGTATTACACTGGGTCATTGGGAGAGTCGGTCCTGGAGTGTATTACACTGGATCATTGGGATAGTCGGTCCTGGACTGTATTACACTGGATCATTGGGTGAGTCGGTCCTGGACTGTATTACACTGGATCATTGGGAGAGTCGGTCCTGGACTGTATTACACTGGATCATTGGGAGAGTTGGTCCTGGACTGTATTACACTGGGTCATTGGGAGAGTCGGGCCTGGACTGTATTACACTGGATCATTGGGAGAGTCGGTCCTGGACTGTATTACACTGGATCATTGGGAGAGTCGGTCCTGGACTGTATTACACTGGGTCATTGGGAGAGTCGGTCCTGGACTGCATTGCACTGGGTCATTGGGAGAGTCGGCCCCGGACTGTATTACACTGGTTCATTGGGAGAGTCGGTCCTGGACTGTATTACACTGGGTCATTGGGAGAGTCGGTCCTGGACTGTATTTCACTGGTTCATTGGGAGAGTCGGTCCTGGACTGTATTACACTGGGTCATTGGGAGAGTCGGTCCTGGACTGTATTACTCTGGGTCATTGGGACATTCGGTCCTGGACTGTATTACACTGGGTCATTGGAAGAGTCCGTCCTGGACTGTATTACACTGGGTCATTGGGAGAGTCGGTCCTGGACTGTATTAATCTGGGTCATTGGGACACTCGGTCCTGGACTGTATTACACTGGGTCATTGGAAGAGTCCGTCCTGGACTGTATTACACTGGGTCATTGGGAGAGTCGGTTCTGGATTGTATTACACTGGGTCACTGGAAGACTCGGTCCTGGACTGTATTACACTGGGTCATTGGGAGAGTCGGTCCTGGACTGTATTACACTGGATCATTGGGAGAGTCGGTCCTGGACTGTATTACACTGTGTCATTGGGAGAGTCGGTCCTGGACTGTATTACACTGGGTCATTGCGAGAGTCGGTCCTGGACTGTATTACACTGGGTCATTGGGAGAGTCGGTCCTGGACTGTATTACACTGGACCATTGGGAGATTGGGTCCTGGACTGTATTACACTGGATCATTGGGAGAGTCGGTCCTGGACTGTATTACACTGGGTCATTGGGAGAGTCGGTCCTGGACTCTATTACAGTGGGTCATTGGGAGAGTCGGTCCTGGACTGTATTACACTGGGTCATTGGGAGAGTCGCTCCTGGACTGTATTACACTGGGTCATTGGGAGAGTCGGTCCTGGACTGTATTACACTGGGTCATTGGGAGAGTCGGTCCTGGACTGTATTATACTGGATCATTGGGAGAGTCGGTCCTGGACTGTATTACACTGGGTCATTGGGAGAGTCGGTCCTGGACTGTATTACACTGGGTCATTGGAAGAGTCCGTCCTGGACTGTATTACACTGGGTCATTGGGAGAGTCGGTCCTGGACTGTATTACACTGGGTCATTGGGAGAGTCGGTCCTGGACTCTATTACACTGGGTCATTGGGAGAGTCGGTCCTGGACTGTATTACACTGGATCATTGGGAGAGTCGGTCCTGGACTATATTACACTGGGTCATTGGGAGAGTCGGTCCTGGACTATATTACACTGGGTCATTGGGAGAGTCGGTCCTGGACTGTATTACACTGGATCATTGGGAGAGTCGGTCCTGGACTGTATTACACTGGGTCATTGGGAGAGTCGGTCCTGGACTGTATTACACTGGGTCATTGCGAGAGTCGGTCCTGGACTGTATTACACTGGGTCATTGGGAGAGTCGGTCCTGGACTGTATTACACTGGATCATTGGAAGAGTCCGTCCTGGACTGTATTACAGTGGGTCATTGGGAGAGTCGGTCCTGGACTGTATTGCACTGGGTCATTGGGAGAGTCGGTCCTGGACTGTATTACACTGGATCATTGGGAGAGTCGGTCCTGGACTGTGTTACACTGGGTCATTGGGAGAGTCGGTCCTGGACTGTATTACACTGGGTCATTGGGAGAGTGGGTCCTGGACTGTATTACACTGGGTCATTGGGAGAGTGGGTCCTGGACTGTATTACACTGGGTCATTGGGAGAGTGGGTCCTGGACTGTATTACACTGGATCATTGGGAGAGTCGGTCCTGGACTGTATTACACTGGATCATTGGAAGAGTCCGTCCTGGACTGTACTACACTGGGTCATTGGGAGTGTCGGTCCTGGACTGTATTTCACTGGTTCATTGGGAGAGTCGGTCCTGGACTGTATTACACTGGGTCATTGGGAGAGTCGGTCCTGGACTGCATTACACTGGGTCATTGGGAGAGTCGGTACTGGACTGTATTACACTGGATCATTGGGAGAGTCGGTCCTGGACTTAATTACACTGGGTCATTGGGAGAGTCGGTCCTGGACTGTATTACACTGGGTCATTGGAAGAGTCCGTCCTGGACTGTATTACCCTGGGTCATTGGGAGAGTCGGTCCTGGACTGTATTACACTGGGTCATTGGGAGAGTCGGTCCTGGACTGTATTACACTGGGTCATTGGGAGATTCAGCCCTGGACTGTATTACACTGGGTCATTGGGACAGTCGGTCCTGGACTGTATTACACTGGGTCATTGGGAGAGTCGGTCCTGGACTGTATTACACTGGGTCATTGGGAGAGTCGGTCCTGGACTGTATTACACTGGGTCATTGGGAGAGTCGGTCCTGGACTGTATTGCACTGGATCATTGGGAGAGTCGGTCCTGGACTGTATTACACTGGATCATCGGGAGAGTCTGTCCTGGAGTGTATTACACTGGGTCATTGGAAGAGTCAATCCTGGACTGTATTACACTGGGTCATTGGGAGAGTTGGTCCTGGACTGTATTACACTGGGTCTTTGGGAGAGTCGGTCCTGGACTGTATTACACTGGGTCATTGGGAGAGTCGGTCCTGGACTGTATTACACTGGATCGTTGGGTGAGTCGGTCCTGGACTGTATTACACTGGATCATTGGAAGACTCGGTCCTGGATTGTATTACCCTGGGTCATTGGGAGAGTCGGTCCTGGATTGTATTACGCTGGGTCATTGGGAGAGTCGGTCCTGGACTGTATTACACTGGGTCATTGGGAGAGTCGGTCCTGGACTGTATTACACTGGGTCATTGGGAGAGTCGGTCCTGGACTGTATTACACTGGGTCATTGGGTGAGTCGGTCCTGGACTGTATTACACTGGGTCATTGGGAGAGTCGGTCCTGGACTGTATTACACTGGATCATTGGGAGAGTCGGTCCTGGACTGTATTACACTGGGTTATTGGGAGAGTCGGTCCTGGACTGTATTACACTGGGTTATTGGGAGAGTCGGTCCTGGACTGTATTACACTGGGTCATTGGGTGAGTCGGTCCTGGACTGTATTACACTGGGTCATTGGGAGAGTCGGTCCTGGACTGTATTACACTGGATCATTGGGAGAGTCGGTCCTGGACTGTATTACACTGGGTCATTGGGAGAGTCGGACCTGGACTGTATTACACTGGATCATTGGGAGAGTCGGTCCTGGACTGTATTACACTGGGTCATTGGGAGAGTCGGTCTTGGGCTGTATTACACTGGGTCATTGGGAGAGTGGGTCCTGGACTGTATTACACTGGGTCATTGGGAGAGTCGGTCTTGGGCTGTATTACACTGGGTCATTGGGAGAGTCGGTCTTGGGCTGTATTACACTGGGTCATTGGGAGAGTCGGTCCTGGACTGTATTACACTGGATCATTTGGAGAGTCGGTCCTGGACTGTCTTTCACTGGTTCATTGGGAGAGTCGGTCCTGGACTGTATTACACTTGGTCATTGGGAGATTCGGTCCAGGACTGTATTACACTGGGTCATTGGGAGAGTCGGTCCTGGACTCTATTACACTGGGTCATTGGGAGAGTCGGTCCTGGACTGTATTACACTGGGTCATTGGGAGAGCCGCTCCTGGACTGTATTACACTGGATCATTGGGAGAGTCGGTCCTGGACTGTATTACACTGGATCATTGGGAGAGTCGGTCCTGGAGTGTATTACACTGGATCATTGGGAGAGTCGGTCCTGGACTGTATTACACTGGGTCATTGGGAGAGTCGGTCCTGGACTGTATTACACTGGTTCATTGGGAGAGTCGTTCCTGGACTGTATTACACTGGGTCATTGGGAGAGTCGGTCCTGGACTGTATTACACTGGATCATTGGGAGAGTCGGTCCAGGACTGTATTACACTGGGTCATTGGGAGAGTCGGTCCTGGACTGTATTACACTGGATCATTGGGAGAGTCGGTCCAGGACTGTATTACACTGGGTCATTGGGAGAGTCGGTCCTGGACTTTATTACACTGGATCATTGGGAGAGTCGGTCCAGGACTGTATTACACTGGGTCATTGGGAGAGTCGGTCCTGGACTGTATTACACTGGATCATTGGGAGAGTCGGTCCTGGACTGTATTACACTGGATCATTGGGAGAGTCGGTCCTGGACTGTATTACACTGGGTCATTGGGAGAGTCGGTCCTGGACTGTATTACACTGGATCATTGGGAGAGTCGGTCCTGGACTGTATTACACTGGATCATTGGGAGAGTCGGTCCTGGAGTGTATTACACTGGATCATTGGGAGAGACGGTCCTGGACTGTATTACACTGGGTCATTGGAAGACTCGGTCCTGGACTTTATTACCCTGGGTCATTGGGAGAGTCGGTCCTGGACTTTATTACCCTGGGTCATTGGGAGAGTCGGTCCTGGACTGTATTACACTGGGTCATTGGGAGAGTCGGTCCTGGACTGTATTACACTGGGTTTTTGGGAGAGTCGGTCCTGGACTGTATTACACTGGGTTTTTGGGAGAGTCGGTCCTGGACTGTATTACACTGGGTCATTGGGAGAGTCGGTCCTGGACTGTATTACACTGGACCATTGGGAGATTCGGTCCTGGACTGTATTACACTGGATCATTGGGAGAGTCGGTCCTGGACTGTATTACACTGGGTCATTGGGAGAGTCGGTCCTGGACTCTATTACAGTGGGTCATTGGGAGAGTCGGTCCTGGACTGTATTACACTGGGTCATTGGGAGAGTCGCTCCTGGACTGTATTACACTGGGTCATTGGGAGAGTCGGTCCTGGACTGTATTACACTGGGTCATTGGGAGAGTCGGTCCTGGACTGTATTATACTGGATCATTGGGAGAGTCGGTCCTGGACTGTATTACACTGGGTCATTGGGAGAGTCGGTCCTGGACTGTATTACACTGGGTCATTGGAAGAGTCCGTCCTGGACTGTATTACACTGGGTCATTGGAAGAGTCGGTCCTGGACTGTATTACACTGGGTCATTGGGAGAGTCGGTCCTGGACTGTATTACACTGGGTCATTGGGAGAGTCGGTCCTGGATTGTATTACACTGAATCATTGGGAGAGTCGGTCCTGGACTGTATTACACTGGCTCATTGGGAGAGTCGGTCCTGGACTGTATTACACTGGATCATTGGGAGAGTCGGCCCTGGACTGTATTACACTGGGTCATTGGAAGAGTCCGTCCTGGACTGTATTACACTGGGTCATTGGGAGAGTCGGTCCTGGACTGTATTACACTGGACCATTGGGAGATTCGGTCCTGGACTGTATTACACTGGATCATTGGGAGAGTCGGTCCTGGACTGTATTACACTGGGTCATTGGGAGAGTCGGTCCTGGACTGTATTACACTGGGTCATTGGGAGAATCGGTCCTGGACTGTATTACACTGGGTCATTGGGAGAGTCAGTCCTGGACTGTATTACACTGGATCATTGGGAGAGTCGGTCCTGGACTGTATTACACTGGATCATTGGGAGAGTCGGTCCTGGACTGTATTACACTGGATCATTGGGAGAGTCAGTGCTGGACTGTATTACACAGGGTCATTGGGAGAGTCGGTCCTGGACTGTATTACACTGGGTCATTGGGAGAGTCGGTCCTGGACTGTATTACACTGGGTCATTGGAAGAGTCAATCCTGGACTGTATTACACTGGGTCATTGGGAGAGTCGGTCCTGGACTGTATTACACTGGATCATTGGGAGAGTCGGTCCTGGACTGTATTACACTGGATCACTGGGAGTGCTGGTCCTGGACTGTATTACACTGGATCATTGGGAGAGTCGGTCCTGGACTGTATTACACTGGGTCATTGGGAGAGTCGGTCCTGGACTGTATCACACTGGGTCATTGGGAGAGTTGGTCCTGGACTGTATTACACTGGGTCTTTGGGAGAGTCGTCCTGGACTGTATTACACTGTGTCATTGGGAGAGTCGGTCCTGGACTGTATTACACTGGGTCATTGGGAGAGTCGGTCCTGGACTGTATTACACTGGGTCATTGGGAGAGTCGGTCCTGGACTGTATTACACTGGGTCATTGGGAGAGTCGGTCCTGGACTGTATTACACTGGATCATTGGGAGAGTCGGTCCTGGACTGTATTACACTGGGTCATTGGGAGAGTCGGTCTTGGGCTGTATTACACTGGGTCATTGGGAGAGTGGGTCCTCGACTGTATTACACTGGATCATTGGGAGAGTCGGTCCTGGACTGTATTTCACTGGTTCATTGGGAGAGTCGGTCCTGGACTGTATTACACTGGATCATTGGGCGAGTCGGTCCTGGATTGTATTACACTGGGTCATTGGAAGACTCGGTCCTGGCCTGTATTCCACTGGGTCATTGGGAGAGTCGGTCCTGGACTGTATTACACTGGGTCATTGGGAGAGTCGGTCCTGGACTGTATTACACTGGGTCATTGGGAGAGTTGGTCCTGGACTGTATTACACTGGTCATTGGGAGTGTCGGTCCTGGACTGTATTACACTGGGTCATTGGGAGAGTCGGTCCTGGAGTGTATTACACTGGATCATTGGGAGAGTCGGTCCTGGACTGTATTACACTGGATCATTGGGTGAGTCGGTCCTGGACTGTATTACACTGGATCATTGGGAGAGTCGGTCCTGGACTGTATTACACTGGATCATTGGGAGAGTTGGTCCTGGACTGTATTACACTGGGTCATTGGGAGAGTCGGTCCTGGACTGTATTACACTGGATCATTGGGAGAGTCGGTCCTGGACTGTGTTACACTGGATCATTGGGAGAGTCTGTCCTGTACTGTATTACACTGGATCATTGGGAGAGTCGGTCCTGGACTGTATTACACTGGATCATTGGGAGAGTCGGTCCTGGACTGTATTACACTGGATCATTGGGAGAGTCGGTCCTGGACTGTATTACACTGGGTCATTGGGAGTGTCGGTCCTGGACTGCATTGCACTGGGTCATTGGGAGAGTCGGTCCCGGACTGTATTACACTGGTTCATTGGGAGAGTCGGTCCTGGACTGTATTACACTGGGTCATTGGGAGAGTCGGTCCTGGACTGTATTTCACTGGTTCATTGGGAGAGTCGGTCCTGGACTGTATTACACTGGGTCATTGGGAGAGTCGGTCCTGGACTGTATTACTCTGGGTCATTGGGACAGTCGGTCCTGGACTGTATTACACTGGGTCATTGGAAGAGTCCGTCCTGGACTGTATTACACTGGGTCATTGGGAGAGTCGGTTCTGGATTGTATTACACTGGGTCACTGGAAGACTCGGTCCTGGACTGTATTACACTGGGTCATTGGAAGAGTCGGTCCTGGACTGTATTACACTGGATCATTGGGAGAGTCGGTCCTGGACTGTATTACACTGTGTCATTGGGAGAGTCGGTCCTGGACTGTATTACACTGGGTCATTGCGAGAGTCGGTCCTGGACTGTATTACACTGGGTCATTGGGAGAGTCGGTCCTGGACTGTATTACACTGGACCATTGGGAGATTCGGTCCTGGACTGTATTACACTGGATCATTGGGAGAGTCGGTCCTGGACTGTATTACACTGGGTCATTGGGAGAGTCGGTCCTGGACTCTATTACAGTGGGTCATTGGGAGAGTCGGTCCTGGACTGTATTACACTGGGTCATTGGGAGAGTCGCTCCTGGACTGTATTACACTGGGTCATTGGGAGAGTCGGTCCTGGACTGTATTACACTGGGTCATTGGGAGAGTCGGTCCTGGACTGTATTATACTGGATCATTGGGAGAGTCGGTCCTGGACTGTATTACACTGGGTCATTGGGAGAGTCGGTCCTGGACTGTATTACACTGGGTCATTGGAAGAGTCCGTCCTGGACTGTATTACACTGAATCATTGGGAGAGTCGGTCCTGGACTGTATTACACTGGCTCATTGGGAGAGTCGGTCCTGGACTGTATTACACTGGATCATTGGGAGAGTCGGCCCTGGACTGTATTACACTGGGTCATTGGAAGAGTCCGTCCTGGACTGTATTGCACTGGGTCATTGGTAGATTCGGTCCAGGACTGTATTACACTGGGTCATTGGGAGAGTCGGTCCTGGACTGTATTACACTGGGTCATTGGGAGAATCGGTCCTGGACTGTATTACACTGGGTCATTGGGAGAGTCGGTCCTGGACTGTATTACACTGGATCATTGGGAGAGTCGGTCCTGGACTGTATTACACTGGATCATTGGGAGAGTCGGTCCTGGACTGTATTACACTGGATCATTGGGAGAGTCAGTGCTGGACTGTATTACACTGGGTCATTGGGAGAGTCGGTCCTGGACTGTATTACACTGGGTCATTGGAAGAGTCAATCCTGGACTGTATTACACTGGGTCATTGGGAGAGTCGGTCCTGGACTGTATTACACTGGATCATTGGGAGAGTCGGTCCTGGACTGTATTACACTGGATCACTGGGAGTGCTGGTCCTGGACTGTATTACACTGGATCATTGGGAGAGTCGGTCCTGGACTGTATTACACTGGGTCATTGGGAGAGTCGGTCCTGGACTGTATCACACTGGGTCATTGGGAGAGTTGGTCCTGGACTGTATTACACTGGGTCTTTGGGAGAGTCGTCCTGGACTGTATTACACTGTGTCATTGGGAGAGTCGGTCCTGGACTGTATTACACTGGGTCATTGGGAGAGTCGGTCCTGGACTGTATTACACTGGGTCATTGGGAGAGTCGGTCCTGGACTGTATTACACTGGGTCATTGGGAGAGTCGGTCCTGGACTGTATTACACTGGATCATTGGGAGAGTCGGTCCTGGACTGTATTACACTGGGTCATTGGGAGAGTCGGTCTTGGGCTGTATTACACTGGGTCATTGGGAGAGTGGGTCCTGGACTGTATTACACTGGATCATTGGGAGAGTCGGTCCTGGACTGTATTTCACTGGTTCATTGGGAGAGTCGGTCCTGGACTGTATTACACTGGATCATTGGGCGAGTCGGTCCTGGATTGTATTACACTGGGTCATTGGAAGACTCGGTCCTGGCCTGTATTCCACTGGGTCATTGGGAGAGTCGGTCCTGGACTGTATTACACTGGGTCATTGGGAGAGTCGGTCCTGGACTGTATTACACTGGGTCATTGGGAGAGTCGGTCCTGGACTGTATTACACTGGGTCATTGGAAGAGTCCGTCCTGGACTGTATTACACTGAATCATTGGGAGAGTCGGTCCTGGACTGTATTACACTGGCTCATTGGAAGAGTCGGTCCTGGACTGTATTACACTGGGTCATTGGGAGAGTCGGTCCTGGACTGTATTACACTGGGTCATTGGGAGAATCGGTCCTGGACTGTATTACACTGGGTCATTGGGAGAGTCGGTCCTGGACTGTATTACACTGGATCATTGGGAGAGTCGGTCCTGGACTGTATTACACTGGATCATTGGGAGAGTCGGTCCTGGACTGTATTACACTGGATCATTGGGAGAGTCAGTGCTGGACTGTATTACACTGGGTCATTGGGAGAGTCGGTCCTGGACTGTATTACACTGGGTCATTGGAAGAGTCAATCCTGGACTGTATTACACTGGGTCATTGGGAGAGTCGGTCCTGGACTGTATTACACTGGATCATTGGGAGAGTCGGTCCTGGACTGTATTACACTGGATCACTGGGAGTGCTGGTCCTGGACTGTATTACACTGGATCATTGGGAGAGTCGGTCCTGGACTGTATTACACTGGGTCATTGGGAGAGTCGGTCCTGGACTGTATCACACTGGGTCATTGGGAGAGTTGGTCCTGGACTGTATTACACTGGGTCTTTGGGAGAGTCGTCCTGGACTGTATTACACTGTGTCATTGGGAGAGTCGGTCCTGGACTGTATTACACTGGGTCATTGGGAGAGTCGGTCCTGGACTGTATTACACTGGGTCATTGGGAGAGTCGGTCCTGGACTGTATTACACTGGGTCATTGGGAGAGTCGGTCCTGGACTGTATTACACTGGATCATTGGGAGAGTCGGTCCTGGACTGTATTACACTGGGTCATTGGGAGAGTCGGTCTTGGGCTGTATTACACTGGGTCATTGGGAGAGTGGGTCCTGGACTGTATTACACTGGATCATTGGGAGAGTCGGTCCTGGACTGTATTTCACTGGTTCATTGGGAGAGTCGGTCCTGGACTGTATTACACTGGATCATTGGGCGAGTCGGTCCTGGATTGTATTACACTGGGTCATTGGAAGACTCGGTCCTGGCCTGTATTCCACTGGGTCATTGGGAGAGTCGGTCCTGGACTGTATTACACTGGGTCATTGGGAGAGTCGGTCCTGGACTGTATTACACTGGGTCATTGGGAGAGTTGGTCCTGGACTGTATTACACTGGGTCATTGGGAGTGTCGGTCCTGGACTGTATTACACTGGGTCATTGGGAGAGTCGGTCCTGGAGTGTATTACACTGGATCATTGGGAGAGTCGGTCCTGGACTGTATTACACTGGATCATTGGGTGAGTCGGTCCTGGATTGTATTACACTGGATCATTGGGAGAGTCGGTCCTGGACTGTATTACACTGGATCATTGGGAGAGTTGGTCCTGGACTGTATTACACTGGGTCATTGGGAGAGTCGGTCCTGGACTGTATTACACTGGATCATTGGGAGAGTCGGTCCTGGACTGTATTACACTGGATCATTGGGAGAGTCTGTCCTGTACTGTATTACACTGGATCATTGGGAGAGTCGGTCCTGGACTGTATTACACTGGATCATTGGGAGAGTCGGTCCTGGACTGTATTACACTGGATCATTGGGAGAGTCGGTCCTGGACTGTATTACACTGGGTCATTGGGAGAGTCGGTCCTGGACTGCATTGCACTGGGTCATTGGGAGAGTCGGTCCCGGACTGTATTACACTGGTTCATTGGGAGAGTCGGTCCTGGACTGTATTACACTGGGTCATTGGGAGAGTCGGTCCTGGACTGTATTTCACTGGTTCATTGGGAGAGTCGGTCCTGGACTGTATTACACTGGGTCATTGGGAGAGTCGGTCCTGGACTGTATTACTCTGGGTCATTGGGACAGTCGGTCCTGGACTGTATTACACTGGGTCATTGGAAGAGTCCGTCCTGGACTGTATTACACTGGGTCATTGGGAGAGTCGGTCCTGGACTGTATTACTCTGGGTCATTGGGACAGGCGGTCCTGGACTGTATTACACTGGGTCATTGGAAGAGTCCGTCCTGGACTGTATTACACTGGGTCATTGGGAGAGTCGGTCCTGGATTGTATTACACTGGGTCACTGGAAGACTCGGTCCTGGACTGTATTACACTGGGTCATTGGGAGAGTCGGTCCTGGACTGTATTACACTGGATCATTGGGAGAGTCGGTCCTGGCCTGTATTACTCTGGGTCATTGGGAGAGTCGGTCCTGGACTGTATTACTCTGGGTCATTGGGACAGGCGGTCCTGGACTGTATTACACTGGGTCATTGGAAGAGTCCGTCCTGGACTGTATTACACTGGGTCATTGGGAGAGTCGGTTCTGGATTGTATTACACTGGGTCACTGGAAGACTCGGTCCTGGACTGTATTACACTGGGTCATTGGGAGAGTCGGTCCTGGACTGTATTACACTGGGTCATTGCGAGAGTCGGTCCTGGACTGTATTACACTGGGTCATTGGGAGAGTCGGTCCTGGACTGTATTACACTGGGTCATTGGGAGAGTCGGTCCTGGACTGTATTACACTGGGTCATTGGGAGAGTCGGTCCTGGACTGTATTACTCTGGGTCATTGGGAGAGTCGGTCCTGGACTGTATTACACTGGGTCATTGGGAGAGTCGGTCCTGGACTGTATTACACTGGGTCATTGGGAGAGTCGGTCCTGGACTGTATTACACTGGGTCATTGGGAGAGTCGGTCCTGGACTGTATTACACTGGGTCATTGGGAGAGTCGGTCCTGGATTGTATTACACTGGGTCATTGGGAGTGTCGGTCCTGGACTGTATTACACTGGATCATTGAGAGATTCGGTCCTGGACTGTATTACACTGGGTCATTGGGAGAGTCGGTCCTGGACTGTATTACACTGGGTCATTGGGAGAGTCGGTCCTGGACTGTATTACACTGGATCATTGAGAGATTCGGTCCTGGATTGTATTACACTGGGTCATTGGGAGAGTCGGTCCTGGACTTAATTACTCTGGGTCATTGGGAGAGTCGGTCCTGGACTGTATTACACTGGATCATTGGGAGTGTCGGTCCTGGACTGTATTACACTGGGCCATTGGGAGAGTCGGTCCTGGACTGTATTACACTGGATCATTGGGAGAGTCGGTCCTGGACTGTATTACTCTGGGTCATTGGGACAGTCGGTTCTGGATTGTATTACACTGGGTCATTGGGAGAGTCGGTCCTGGACTGTATTACACTGGGTCATTGGGAGAGTCGGTCCTGGACTGTATTACTCTGGGTCATTGGGAGAGTCGGTCCTGGACTGTATTACACTGGGTCATTGGGAGAGTCGGTCCTGGACTGTATTACACTGGATCATTGGGAGAGTCGGTCCTGGACTGTATTACTCTGGGTCATTGGGACAGTCGGTCCTGGACTGTATTACACTGGGTTATTGGGAGAGTCGGTCCTGGACTGTATTACACTGGGTCATTGGGAGAGTCGGTCCTGGACTGTATTACACTGGGTCATTGGAAGACTCGGTCCTGGACTGTATTACAGTGGGTCATTGGGAGAGTCGGTCCTGGACTGTATTACTCTGGGTCATTGGAAGACTCGGTCCTGGACTGTATTACTCTGTGTCATTGGGAGAGTCGGTCCTGGACTGTATTACACTGGGTTATTGGGAGAGTCGGTCCTGGACTGTATTACACTGGGTCATTGCGATTGTTATACTCCTTTGCACTCTGTGTAACCCTGTGCTGGGAAATGGACAATTGCCGTTATTCCATTATCGCCTTCGACACCTGAATCTATTCCAATGGTCTCCTGGTCAGCTTCCCACGTTCCACCCTCCGTAAACTTTAACTCATCCATAACTCTGCTGCCCCCTATCCTAACTCGCACCAAGGCCCGTTCACCCTCCCCTGTGCTAGCTGACCTACATTGGCTTTCGGTCTGGCAATGCCTCGATTTTAAAAATCTCCCCATCCTTTTGTCCAGATCCCTCCAAGGCCTCCTCGTTCCCTGCCGCCCCCCCCAACCCCTTCCCTATCTCTGTAGCCTCCTCCAGCCTTACAAGCCTCCGCCTTTAGCGCGTCCCCGATTTTCATCGCTCCACCATTGGCGGCCGTGCCTTCAACTGCCGAGGCTCTAAGCTTGGAACTCCCTCCCTCTCTACCTCTCTCTCCTCCTTTAACATGCTCCTTAAACCCTATGGTGGAAAAATTCGGTATCGCCCCATTTGGGGCGTCATTATCGGCCGTGCGCAAAGTTTAGCGCCTGGCGCTAATTATCGTCTCCGACGGCAAACTTGGTTTTTATCGCCCCTGGAGGCGATTTGAACGCTAAATCAGGCACTTTACACCTGTCTTAAGGTGCAAAGACCGAGGAGCGAGGCGCTACCTCAGAGCACTGGCAAAGCTCATGTGATGTCAGTCAGCAATGGAACACAGACACACTGGTGCCGGCCAATTCTTAAAGGGGAGGGTCGATCTGGCTCTCCAGCCACACCCTGCTCATTGCAGCCTTGAATCTCGGCCTGGAGAGACCTGGACATCAAATCTGCTGGAAAGAACAATGGAGAGACCCAGGGAAAGAGCTCAGAGTGCAGCCCCCAAATCTCTTCTAAATCGATACAAGGAAGGTCAAATCAAAATGAACCTGCAAAGTGCTGCTCAGTACCCAAAACTCCTTCACACAGCGTTGAATCGCTCCAGAAGTCTCTCTCTCTCTCTCTCAGAATGCGTGGTGCAAAAATGTCACCGAAAAAAAATGGCAGGAAGCGGTTGCCTTTAAATAGCGCTCCCCCAGTCCCTTCCTGACTGCAAAACGCTCCCCCTCAACCTGTCGTTGCTAGCGGCAGGCGGTAAGGCAGGGGGCGCCACTCAATATCCGGTCCGGGGCGTTGCGCACTCGACTGACGTCACAATCTGCGGGCGCAGGTGATCGTGGCGGTAGTGTTTAGCACCACCGCAAAATGTCTAGTTCGTTTCGCGAGCGGTGCCGACATCGCCGCGCCCGGGCGCTAGTTGCTTTGTGCCCCATTAGCGCCCTCTTAAGGCGCTAACGGGAGGCGCAAACAGCTGAATTTTCCCCCCTAGCTCTTTAACCAAGCTTTTGGCCACCTGTCCAAACATCTCCTTATGTGACCCGGTGTCACATTTTGTCTGATTTATGCTGCTGTGAAGCGCCTTGGGACGTTTTAGGTACCGTATCAGTGCGAGTTGATGTTGAAATTGCCACTCACCTTTCCACTGCTGGCTGGCTCCCCTTTGACCTTCGCCCCGACCCGGCCCGTCAGGAGGAACTGGACGATTCGGGAGTCCCGGAAGGTCTCACCCAAGAAACCGGTGACCTTTCCCACGGTGCGCATCAGCTTCTCCATCGCCTCCATCCTCCGGCTCTGCTTCTCCGTCTCCCGGCGCAGGATGGCCAGGACCTCGGTGACCTCTGCCCTCCAGGGCTTGTCCGGACAGAGGACGGGGCCGTCGCCCCCGTCCACCCCACCCGCTTTCTCCCGGGCGCTCTCCAGACTCCGCAGCAGTCGCCCTTGGGTGCTGACCAGGAGGTCCACCTTCTCAGCCAGGCCGTCCAGTTTGAGGTCCATGGACCGCAGTCCGTCCGGCGTGGGCAGGGTGGAGGAGGATCCCACGGGCTTTCTCGGGGAGGTGGGGGGTCCCTGGTTCCTCAGGGTGTTGGGGTCAAACACCTTCGCCAAGGAATTCACCAGCGTAACCGGCTGGCTCATGGTCTCTCTCTCTCTCTCTCTCCCTGACTCGATGGCAGAAGACCTCCTGCCCCAACCTTCCCGGCCAACCGTCCCGCTCCTCCTTGCCCGCTCGTCCACCTCGCTCTGAGTGCGGCCTCGAGCGCTTCCTGAGAGGAGCGATATCCTCCGCAGCTTCTGGGGAAGATTTCACGGTCTGTGCTCGCCTTACCAGCACACCCTTCCGATCTCCCAATACTCAAACGAGAGAGGCTTCTTACTGTGAAAAGATCTCCACCCTGCTCTCTTTCTCTATCTGTCTCTCTGTCTCCCTCTCTCTGTCTCTCTCTCTCTCTCTTTGTCTCCCCCTGTCTCTCTGTCTCTGTCTCTCTTTGTCTTCCTCTCTCTCTCTCTCTGCCTCTCTCTCCCTCTTTGTCTCTATCACTCTCTCTCTGTCTCTCTCTATCTGTCTCTGTGCCTCTGTCTCTGTCTCTCTGTCTCTCTTTGTCTCTCTCTCTATCTGTCTCTATGTGGCTCTCTCGCTCTTTGTCTCTATCTCTCTCTCTCGCTCTGTCTCTCTCTCTCTCTGTCTCTCTCTCTGTCTCTCTGTCTGTCTCTCTCTCTCTCTCTCTCTCTCTCTATCTGTCTCTCTCTCTCTCTGTCTCTCTCTCTCTGTCTCTCTTTCTGTTTCTATGTCTCTCTCTCTCTCTATCTCTCTCTCTGTTTGTCTCTCTCTCTCTGTCTCTCTTGCTGCGTCTATGTCTCTGTCTCTCTGTCTGTCTCTGGTGCGAATGATGAGATGATGCCCCACCAGCAGAAAAACCTTAAGTTGCAAGAAGCAAAATATTGCAGAGAGAGAGAGAGAGACAGGTGTGATTGACAGTTTGGTATGTTCTTCAATTTGTGACGTTGATTAAAGCAGTTACTGGGAGTTTTGCATTCTTACCAGATTGGCCAGCTGCCCGCCCGGATTAATCCGCCCAGTGACAGCAGAATTCCGACTCCTACAGACTATATATATATATCTCGGGAAGGACATTAACCCTTCGAGTGCCGAGGGAGAGACGTTACTCTTTTCTCCCCACTTCCCCCTCCCATCCAAGGTCCGAACCCCTTGCTGACCCTGGAGTTTCCTGGATTGCCCAGGAGTCTCCTGGATTTCCAGGGAGTCTCCTGGATTGCCCGGGAGTCTCCTGGATTTCCAGGGAGTTTCCTGGATTGCCCTGGAGGCTCTTCGATTACCCGGGAGTTTCCTGGAATGCCCGGCAGGCTTCTGGATTGTCCGGGAGTCTCCTGGATTGTTTCCTCTGTTTGCCCGGGAGTCTCCCCCCACCCCGGGATTCGGCGATCGATCAGCCGCCATTGCGAGTGCAGCGCCTCCACTTTTCTGGCTCGTGCCTGGAAAGAGCGAAGAGGCCGTTGGCCAGCTTGGCGCCCGAACCAGGGCCCGATCCCCGGTGCGGAGAGCGCCTCACTCGCCAATGGTACCCGTGGGGGCTGGTGGCAGGGGAGCGGTGGGAGGAGGGAGCAGAAGAACGGGATATCCAATTCTCTTTTGAAAGTTACTATTGAATCTGCTTCCACCGCCCTTTCAGGCAGTGCATTCCAGATCACAGCAACTCGCTGCGTAAAAAACATTTCTCCTCATCTCCCCCTCTGGTTCTTTTGCCAAGTATCTTAAATCTGTGATCTCTGGTTACCGACCCTCCTGCCAGTGGAAAGAGTTTCTCCTTATTTACTCTTCTCAAAACCGTTCATGATTTTCAACACCTCTATTAAATCTCCCCTTAACCTTCTCTGCTCTAAGGAGAACAACCCCAGCTTCTCCAGTCCCTCCACGTCACTGAAGTCCCTCATCCCTGGTACCATTCTAGTAAATCTCCCCTTAACCTTCTCTGCTCTAAGGAGAACAACCCCAGCTTCTCCAGTCCCTCCACGTCACTGAAATCCCTCATCCCCTGGTACCATTCTGGTAAATCTCCCCTTAACCTTCTCTGCTCTAAGGAGAACAGTCCCAGCTTATTCAGCCTCTCCACATTAACTGAAGTCTCTCATCCCCGGTACCATTCTAGTTAATCTCCCCTTAACCTTCTCTGCTCTAAGGAGAACAACCCCAGCTTTTCCAGTCTCTCCACATAACTGAACTCTCTCATCCCTGGTACCATTCTAGTTAATCTCCCCTTAACCTTCTCTGCTCTAAGGAGAACAATCCCAGCTTTTCCAGTCTCTCCACATAACTGAAGTCTCTCATCCCTGGTACCATTCTAGTTAATCTCCCCTTAACCTTCTCTGCTCTAAGGAGAACAACCCCAGCTTCTCCAGTCTCTCCACATTAACTGAAGTCTCTCATCCCTGGTACCATTCTAGTTAATCTCCCCTTAACCTTCTCTGCTCTAAGGAGAACAACCCCAGCTTTTCCAGTCTCTCCACATAACTGAAGCCCCTCATCCCTGGTACCATTCTAGTAAATCTCCCCTTAACCTTCTCTGCTCCAAGGAGAACAACCCCAGCTTCTCTAGTCTCTCCAAATAACTGAAGTCCCTCATCCCTGGTACCATTCTAATAAATCTCCCCTTAACCTTCTCTGCTCTAAGGAGAACAATCCTAGCTTCTCCAGTCTCTCCACATTAACTGAAGTCCCTCATCCCCTGGTACCATTCTAGTAAATCTCCCCTTAACCTTCTCTGCTCCAAGGAGAATAACCCCAGCTTCTCCAGTCTCTCCACATAACTGAAGTCCCTCATCCCTGGTACCATTCTAGTAAATCTCCCCTTAACCTTCTGATATACCTATCAATTCGTCCAATAAAAAGCGACGAGTTAGGAACGTAACTAAAGGTTTTTATTGACTAAATAACAGAGCCCACCCTCGTGGGTGATCGGGTCCAACAAGGAGGAATACCAGCCAGTCGACTACCTTTATACCTGGGCAGGTAGGTGGAGCCATGGGCGGAGTCGGAGGTGGTCAGCCCAGGTATAACAGCGCGACAAGAGGCGACCTCGTATCATGATACAACAGTGATAACGGTGATAACAATACAACAGTGATAACTATAGTGTAACGATAAAAGTGGTTTACCACATTCACCCCTTGTTTAGATTTGAGTCCGGCGGGGTGAAGTGTACTACCAGTTCTGGTATGTCAGTCTGTCCGGAGGCCTCGTAAGCCTCTCCGATCGTCGCAGCGGCGGTGCTGCATTATCCGGTGTTAGTGCTGGTGTCTGCGTGGTCGGCGAAGGCTCGTGGGGTTCCGGCATGCCGTCTACCTGGGCTGGAATTGGGGGGGTGGTGGGGGGGGGTAAAGGTGGTGTCTCCAGAGTGCCCGAGGGTGCGAGGTCTCGTAAGGAGACAGTGTCCTCCCGCCCGTCTGGGTAAGCCACGTAGGCGTACTGGGGGTTGGCGTGCAGGAGGTTCACCCTCTCGACCAGGGGGTCTGTTTTATGGGCCCTCACGTGCTTTCGCAGCAAGACGGGCCCCGGAGAGGTCAGCCAGGTTGGTAGAGTGGTTCCCGTAGTCGACTTCCTGGGGAAAACAAACATTCGTTCATGGGGGGTGGCGTTAACGGCAGTGCAAAGTAGTGACCGGATGGAGTGCAGCGCTGTCGGGAGGACTTCCTGCCAGCGGGAGGTTGGGAGGCCCTTAGACTTTAAGGCTAAGAGGACGGCCTTCCATACCGTCGCGTTCTCTCTTTCCACCTGGCCGTTCCCTCGGGGGTTGTAGCTGGTGGTCCTACTTGCTGCAATACCTCTCGCTAGTAGGAACTGACGGAGTTCCTCGCTCATGAAAGAGGAGCCCCGGTCACTATGTATATAGTTTGGGAACCCGAACAAGGCGAAGAGGTCGTTCAGGCATTTAATGACCGTGGTACTGGTCATGTCTGGGCAGGGGAAGGCAAAGGGGAAACGGGAGTACTCATCAACAATGTTGAGGAAGTACACATTACGGTCAGAGGACGGGAGGGGCCCCTTAAAGTCGATGCTCAGGCGCTCGAAGGGGCGGGTGGCCTTGATCAGGCTTGCTCTGTCCGGCCTAAAGAAGTGCGGTTTGCACTCGGCACAGGTCTGGCAGTTCCTGGTCATGGTCCTGACCTCCTCGATGGAGTAGGGCAGGTTGCGGGCCTTAATGAAGTGGTAAAGTCTGGTGACCCCGGGGTGGCAGAGGTCGTTGTGGAGGGTCTGAAGTCTATCACTTTGCGCGCTGGCGCATGTAATTCGTGACAGAGCATCAGGGGGTTCGTTCAGCTTACCTGGCCGGTACAAGATATCATAATCGTAGGTGGAGAGCTCGATTCTCCACCTCAAGATCTTGTCATTCTTGATTTTGCCCCTCAGCTTGTTATTAAACATAAAAGCGACCGAACGTTGGTCGGTAAGGAGGGTAAATCGTTTGCCTGCCAGGTAGTGCCTCCAGCGTCGTACCGCCTCCACAATCGCCTGGGCCTCCTTCTCGACCGACGAGTGTCGGCTCTCAGGGCCCTGTAGGGTCCTTGAGAAGAAGGCCACCGGTCTCCCCTCCTGGTTAAGGGTGGCGGCTAGGGCGAAGTCGGATGCATCGCTCTCGACTTGGAAGGGGATGGACTCATCCACTGCGTGCATAGTGGCCTTGGCAATGTCTCCCTTAATGAGGGAGAAGGCTGCGCACGCTTCCTCCGTAAGGGGGAAGGATGTGGACTTCATGAGGGGTCTGGCTTTGTCCGCATAATTGGGCACCCATTGGGCATAGTAGGCGAAGAGCCCCAGGGTTCTCTTAAGTGCCTTAGGGCAGTGGGGGAGGGGTAGCTCCATGAGGGGGCGCATTCTTTCGGGGTCGGGGCCGATGAGTCCGTTCTCTACTACACAGCCAAGGATGGCAAGGCGCGAGGTGTTAAACACACATTTCTCCTTATTGTAGGTGAGGTTCAGCCGTTGGGCTGTACGGAGGAATTTCTCCAGATTCACGTCGTGGTCCTGCCGGTCGCGGCCGCAGATGGTGACGTTATCTAGGTAGGGGAATGTGGCCTGCAGTCCGTTCTGGTCAACCATCCGGTCCATCTCCCTTTGGAAGACCGAGACCCCGTTGGTGACACCGAAGGGGACCCTAAGGAAGTGGTATAGGCGCCCATTCGCCTCGAAGGCGGTGTACTGGCGGTCCTCGGGGTGGATAGGGAGTTGGTGGTAGGCCGACTTAAGGTCGATGGTCGAGAATACGCGGTATTGTGCAATCTGATTGACCATGTCAGATATGCGGGGAAGGGGGTATGCGTCCAGCTGGGTGTATCTGTTTATGGTCTGGCTGTAGTCGATGACCAGGCGATTTTTATCGCCGGTCTTAACGACCACGACCTGGGCACGCCAGGGGCTATTGCTCCCCTCGATGATGCCCTCCTTCAGGAGACGCTGCACCTCAGAGCTAATGAAAGCTCTGTCCCCAGCGCTGTACCGCCTGCTCTTGGTAGCGACGGGTTTGCAGTCGGGGGTGAGGTTAGCAAACAGGGAAGGTGGCGGCACCTTGAGGGTGGATAGGCTGCAGGTGTTACGCGGTGGGCGGTTTAACCTTCGCTGGTTGTCGACTGTGAGTGGGGGGAGGGGTCCACCGTATGCTAGGGTTACACTTTGGAGGTGGGATTGGAAGTCCAGCCCTAGTAGGACGGCAGCGCAGAGCTGGGGGAGGACGAGGAGTTTAAAGTTTTTATACTCTGTACCCTTAACCGACAAGGTCACAGCACAGTAGCCGCTAATGTCCGTGGCGTGGGACCTCGATGCCATCGAGATTCGGTTGCGCGTTGGCAGGACAGGGAGGGAGTAGTGGCTCACCGTGTCTGGGTGGATGAAGCTCTCCGTGCTTCCGCTGTCGAACAGGCAGGTCGTGGCGTGGCCGTTTACTTTGATGTCCATCATCGACTTGGACAGGTGGTGTGGGCGGGCTTGATCCAGAGTGACGGAGGCTAGTGTGTAGGTAAGCGAGTCGTTGTCGTCTGCGGGCGAGGCGGTCGTCGGGTCCGGGGGCCCGGTGGCAGTCGGGCGTGGTGGGTAAAATGGCGTCTCCCACGAGGTAGGACAAAATGGCGGAGAAGATGGCTGCCCCCATAACTCACATGAGGCACTATTGGGGTCGGTTGCCTTGATCAAAGATGGCCGCCCCATGACTCACGTGTGGGGATGCTGGCCTCAGTTGCCTTGAAAGAAGATGGCCGCCCCCACAGTTCGCATGAGGCACTGCTGGCCTCTGAAGATCCACTCCTGCAGGCCTTAGAGAAGTGGCCTTTCTTCCTGCAGGTTGAGCAGGTAGAGTTCCTGGCTGGGCAGCGCGACCTCGGGTGCTTCTCCTGGCCGCAAAAGAAGCAGCCGGTGGCCCGATCGCGGGTGCCCGATGTCGGAGCCGGTACCGGGGGTGGCGGGCCCGGTCGGGTCCGGGACGCCGACGCTGAGGTAGGTCCCGGGGGCGGCGCTGCGAAGGGTATTGCGGTAGGGGTCGGGCCTGAGTCCCAGGGTCGCGAGCAGTACCTGGAAAACGCCTCCTGGTCCTGATGGGCCACCTCCAGGGAGAGAGCGAGGGCTTCAGCTTTGTCCAGGTCGAGGTCTTTAGCTTCAAGCAGTCTTTGCCGTGAGTAGTCGGACCGTAGGCCTTTCACAAAGGCATCGCGGATATTATCTTCCGTATTTTCAACAGCCGTCACCGCTTTAAAGTCACAGTTCCTGCCGAGTGCTCTTAGCGCCCGTAAAAATTCAGCTACAGACTCTCCTGGCTGTTGCGGGCGGGATCTTAGGAGGTGCCTGGTGTACATGTAATTTACCGGGCTGCGGTACTGCTGTTTCAGTAGGTTGATAGCGGCCTCGTATGTAGTCGTATCCTGGATGAGTGCGTATACTCTCGGGCTCGCTTGGGCGTTCAGAAGTCTTAGTTTGGATCTCTGCGGGGCGCCGGATTCTTCCAGGTAGGATTCGAAGCAGTCCAGCCAGTGTTTGAAGTTGAGGGCTGAGTTTGCTGCCTGTGGGTTTAGATCCAGGTACGGTGGTTTGAGGGCTTGCAGCCAAGCCGGCTGGTGTGGCTGGTGTAGCCCGGTGTCTGAAAGCTGCTGTGGCTGTGCTTCTGGGAGGGCTCCTGGCTGGTCAGTAGTAGACATCTTTAAAATTTAGTCAATAAAATTGATATACCTATCAATTCGTCCAATAAAAAGCGACGAGTTAGGAACGTAACTAAAGGTTTTTATTGACTAAATAACAGAGCCCACCCTCGTGGGTGATCGGGTCCAACAAGGAGGAATACCAGCCAGTCGACTACCTTTATACCTGGGCAGGTAGGTGGAGCCATGGGCGGAGTCGGAGGTGGTCAGCCCAGGTATAACAGCGCGACAAGAGGCGACCTCGTATCGTGATACAACAGTGATAACGGTGATAACAATACAACAGTGATAACTATAGTGTAACGATAAAAGTGGTTTACCACACCTTCTCTGCTCCAAGGAGAATAACCCCAGCTTCTCCAGTCTCTCCACATAACTGAAGTCCCTCATCCCTGGTACCATTCTAGTAAATCTCCCCTTAACCTTCTCTGCTCCAAGGAGAACAACCCCAGCTTCTCCAGTCTCTCCACATAACTGAAGTTTGGATAAGGGAACCAAGGGATATGGAGCCAGGGCGGGCAGGTACAGATCAGCCATGACCTAATTCACTAAAGGAGCTTTGTATTCCCTCGAATACAAAAGATTAAAGGGTGATGTGATTGAGGTGTTTAAGATGATTGAAGGACTCGATCGGGTAAATAGAGAGAAACTATTTCCTCTGGTGGGCGGTGTAATGTATGTAATGTATATATACCTTAAGGGAGAGAACTACTTTTTACAGCTCCTGTATACTGCAGTACCGGCAGTGACCACACCTGTATATAAACCCTGACCAGTGATCTGTACAGATAGTTCTACAGTAACCCTCATTCAGTAAACACTTGTTGAATCGTTCCCTGCAGTCTGTTGTCTGATTATTGAAGGACACAACATTAAGATACACGGACATAACAGGCGGGGAGTCCAGAACAAGGGGGGCGTCACCTTAAAATTAGAGCCAGGCCGTTCAGGGGTGATGTCGGGAAGCAGTTCCTCACACAAAGGATTAGTGGAAATCTGGAACACCCTCCCCCCGAAAGGCTGTAGATGCTGGGGGCCAATTGGAGATTTCAAGACGGAGATCGCTAGATTTTTGTTAGGTTATGGTATCATAGGATTACATAGAATGAACAGCACAGAAACAGGCCATTTGGCCCAACTGGTCTGTGCCGGTGTTTCTGCTCCACACCAGCCTCCTCCCACCTCCTCTTCATCTCACCCCATCAACATCTCCTTCTGTCCCTTTCTGCCTCACGTGCTTATCTACCATCCCCTTAAATGCATCTGTGCTATTTGCCCCCACCACTCCCTGTGGTAGCAAGTTCCACAATCTCACCACTCCTCGGGTAAAGAGGTTTCCCCTGAATTCCCTATTGGATTTTTATTATTATCTGAACGGCAATAGATTGGGAAAAGGGGAAGTGCAACGAGACCTGGGTGCCCTTGTGCACCAGTCGCTGAAGGTAAGCATGCAGGTGCAGCAGGCGGTTAAGAAGGCAAATGGTATGTTGGCCTTCATAGCGAGAGGATTCGAGTACAGGAGCAAGGATGTCTTGCTGTAGTTGTACAGGGTCTTGGTGAGACCACACCTTGAGTATTGTGTGCAGTTTTGGTCACCTTATCTGAGGAAGGATGTCCTTGCCATGGAGGGAGTGCAGCAAAGATTCACCAGACTGATACCTGGGATGGCAGGAATGACGTATGAGGAGAGATTGGGTCAATTGGGCTTGTATTCGCTGGAGCTTAGAAGAATGAGAGGGGATCTCATTGAAACTTATAAAATTCTAACAGGACTAGACAGACTAGATGCAGGAAGGATGTTCCCGATGGTCGGCGAGTCCAGAACCAGGGGTCACAGTCTAAGGATAAGGGGTAAGCCATTTAGGACTGAGATGAGGAGGAATTTCTTCACCCAGAGAGTGGTGAACCTGTGGAATTCTCTGTCACAGAAGGCAGTTGAGGCCAATTCATTAAAAATATTCAAGAAGGAGTTGGATATCTTTCTTAAGGCTAAAGGGATCAAGGGATATGGGGATGATCAGCCATGATCGCATTGAATGGCGGAACAGGCTCGAGGGGCCGAATGGCCTACTCCTGCTCCTATCTTCTATGGACTTATTAGTGTTTATCTTATGTTTATGGCCTCCTAGTTTTTCACTCCCCACCGCTCCCCCCCGCAAGTGGAAACATCTTCTCTATGCCAACCCTATCAAAACCCCTTCATCATTTAATAAACCTCTATCAGTCATCCCTCAGTGTTCTTTTATAGAGAGAAAGGGCAGGTATGTGGAGTTCAGGTGCGGAGCAGCCATGACCTGAGGGGCTGAATGGCCTCGTCCCATTCCTACCGATGATCAAACCTCCAGTCTTAGGACCTGCCAAAGTTAGCAACCCGATCCTTGGTGGAGGAGGGGCGGTTATACGTGTCCGATGTGATGCTCGGTCCGCCCTCCAACACCTAACTCAACAGACCGTGCTTCATGTAGCGAAAGTGCGAACTATTCCACTGTGAGGACATCACCTGCAGGCTTGATTCTGACCCCCTTCCCGAACTTGGAGGTGCTGAGGTCACCCATGGCAACCCCGGCTAGCTGGAATCAATTTGGGCTCTTCCTGCTTTGTGTGTGGGGCTCAGTACCACACAGGCTGAGATCAGCTCACTCAGCACAGGCCGGGGATGGAGCCCAGGTCCAGGTGTCAGCTGTGGCCCAAAGGATCTCGCACGCTCTCTCTCTTGCCTCTGATTCAGAAGGCTGTGGGTTCGAGCCCCACTCCAGAGATGCTAGCCCCGTAATCCCAAGACCAACACACCCCGGTGCCAGTAACTGAGGGATCCTCCGCTGCACTGTCGGAGGGTCAGTACTGAGGGAGCGCTGCACTGTCAGAGGGGCAGTACTGAGGGAGCGCTGCACTGTCGGAGGGTCAGTACCGAGGGAGGGCTGCACTGTCGGAGGTTCAGTACTGAGGGAGCGCTGCACTGTCGGGGGGGCAGTACTGAGGGAGCACTGCACTGTCGGAGGGGGCAGTACTGAGGGAGCGCTGCACTGTCGGAGGGGCAGTACTGAGGGAGCGCTGCACTGTCGGAGGGGCAGTACTGAGGGAGCGCTGCACTGTCGGAGGGGCAGTACTGAGGGAGCGCTGCACTGTCGGAGAGTAGTGCTGAGGGAGCGCTGCACTGTCAGAGGGGCAGTACTGAGGGAGCGCTGCACTGTCGGAGGGGCAGTACTGAGGGTGCGCTGCACTGTCGGAGGGTAGTGCTGAGGGAGCGCTGCAGTGTCGGAGGGGGCAGTACTGAGGGAGCGCTGCAGTGTCGGAGGGGGCAGTACTGAGGGAGCGCTGCACTGTCGGAGGGGGCAGTACTGAGGGAGTGCTGCACTGTCGGAGGGGGCAGTACTGAGGGAGCGCTGCACTGTCGGAGGGTAGTGCTGAGGGAGCGCTGCACTGTCGGAGGTTCAGTACTGAGGGAGCGCTGCACTGTCGGAGGGGCTGTACTGAGGGAGCACTGCACTGTCAGAGGGGCAGTACAGAGGGAGCGCTGCACTGTCGGAGGGGCAGTACTGAGGGAGCGCTGCACTGTCGGAGGGTCAGTACCGAGGGAGCGCTGCACTGTCGGAGGTTCAGTACTGAGGGAGCGCTGCACTGTCGGGGGGGCAGTACTGAGGGAGCACTGCACTGTCGGAGGGGGCAGTACTGAGGGAGCGCTGCACTGTCGGAGGGGCAGTACTGAGGGAGCGCTGCACTGTCAGAGGGGCAGTACTGAGGGAGCGCTGCACTGTCGGAGGGGCAGTACTGAGGGTGCGCTGCACTGTCGGAGGGTAGTGCTGAGGGAGCGCTGCAGTGTCGGAGGGGGCAGTACTGAGGGAGCGCTGCAGTGTCGGAGGGGGCAGTACTGAGGGAGCGCTGCACTGTCGGAGGGGGCAGTACTGAGGGAGTGCTGCACTGTCGGAGGGGGCAGTACTGAGGGAGCGCTGCACTGTCGGAGGGTAGTGCTGAGGGAGCGCTGCACTGTCGGAGGTTCAATACTGAGGGAGCGCTGCACTGTCGGAGGGGCTGTACTGAGGGAGCACTGCACTGTCAGAGGGGCAGTACAGAGGGAGCACTGCACTGTCGGAGGGGCAGTATTGAGGGAGCGCTGCACTGTCGGAGGGGCAGTACTGAGGGAACGCCGCACTGTCGGAGGGTAGTGATGAGGGAGCGCTGCACTGTCGGAGGGGCAGTACTGAGGGTGCGCTGCACTGTCGGAGGGTAGTGGTGAGGGAGCACTGCACTGTCGGAGGTTCAGTACTGAGGGAGCGCAGCACTGTCGGAGGTTCAGTACTGAGGGAACGCTGCACTGTCGGAGGTTCAGTACTGAGGGAGCACTGCACTGTCGGAGGGGCTGTACTGAGGGAGCACTGCACTGTCAGAGGGGCAGTACTGAGGGAGCACTGCACTGTCGGAGGGGCAGTACTGAGGGAGCGCTGCACCGTCGGAGGGGCAGTACTGAGGGAGCGCTGCACCGTCGGAGGGGCAGTACTGAGGGAGCACTGCACCGTCGGAGGGGCAGTACTGAGGGAGCGCTGCACTGTCGGAGGTTCAGTACTGAGGGAGCACTGCACTGTCGGAGGGGCAGTACTGAGGAAGCGCTGCACTGTCGGAGGGCCAGTACTGAGGCAGCGCTGCACTGTCAGAGAGGCAGTACTGAGGGAGCGCCGCACTGTCGGAGGGGCAGCACTGAGGGAGCACTGCACTGTCGGAGGGGCAGTACTGAGGGAGCACTGCAATGTCGGAGGAGCAGTACTGAGGGAGTGCTGCACTGTCGGAGGGGTAATACTGAGGGAGCGCTGCACTGTCGGAGGGGCACTACTGAGGGAGCGCCGCACTGTCAGAGGGGCAGTACTGAGGGAGCGCTGCACTGTCAGAGAGGCAGTACTGAGGGAGCGCCACACTGTCGGAGGGGCAGTACTGAGGGAGCGCTGCACTGTCGGAGGGGCAGTACTGAGGGAGCGCTGCAATGTAAGGGGGTAGTACTGAGCGAGGGCTGCAATGTCGGAGGGGCAGTACTGAGGGAGCACTGCACTGACGGAGGGGCAGTACTGAGGGAGGGCTGCACTGTCGGAGGTTCAGTACTGAGGGAACGCTGCACTGTCGGAGGTTCAGTACTGAGGGAGCGCTGCACTGTCGGAGGGGCAGTGCTGAGGGTGTGCTGCACTGTCGGAGGTGCCGTCTTTCGGGAAGAGATGTTAAACCAATGTCTGCTCTCAGCTTGACGTAAAAGATCCCATGGCCACTATTTGAAGAAGAGCAGAGGTGGAGTTCTCCCCAGTGTCCTGGGGCCAATATTTATCCCTCAACCAACCTCTCTAATACAGATGATGTGGTCATTTATCGCAATGCTGTGTGTGGGAGCTTGCTGTGCGCAAGTTGGCTGCCGCGTTTCCTACATTACAACAGTGACTACACTTCAAAATAAGTACTTCATTGGCTGTAAAGCGCTTTGGGACGTCCTGAGGTGGTGAAAGGCGCTTTATGGACCTCCAGTCCCATTGCAAGGAGATTGATGATCACTGTTTCAGTGAATTTGCACCAATAGCATTATTCGTAGCTGCACCGCCAGCCCACTCTGACCCCCAGAGCGACCTCTCCCTGACCCGGGGCGACCGAACACACCGCGACTGTATTGTGCCTGCCCTCTGATCCCCCCGACCCCTGGGTGCACTCCCGTTAACCCCCGGCTGGACTGCCCGCTGAACACCCCCATCCCGCCCTCTGACCCCAAAGCAACCTATTCTGCCGGCCCGGTGCGACCCCGTGGGATCCAGCAGCGGGAGGCTGGGAGGGTGTTGGAGGGCGCTTGCCCTCTGACCTCCCGACCCCTGGGTGAACCGCCACCAACGCCCCCCCCCCCCGCCGATTCAGTTTACAATTCACGCCCTACTGCATTGTTGCCCTGACAACCTAATGCTGATAACTGGTTTGAAAAGGCCCGTCTCTCTCTCTCTCTCTCTCTCTCTCTCTGGCTCTCGCCTGTGTGAGATGTCGATGTGTTTACCTCCAGACCTCACTGGGGGGCAGTGCGATCCCACCATTCAGCCCTGGGTCACAG
>NC_140990.1:13838967-13841467 GCF_052327205.1 Somniosus microcephalus | reverse complement strand
TCTTCGGGCTTTTTCTTTTGGTGCATTCACTGCTATGCTGAAGCTCCCTGATGCTGTGATGGTTAGACCAAGGTAAGTGTAGCTCATAGTGTGTCCTATGATGGTATCACTGAGAGTAAACTGGTATTTGTTTTCCTGACATCTGGGCCTTTTTTGAAAAATCATGATGTTGGTTTTCTTTAGATTTACTGTCAGGGCCCAGTTTTGGCAGTATTTGTCGAGTAGGTCTAATTGTTGCTGTAATCCTTGTTCTGTGGGAGACAGCAGAACCAGGTCGTCCGCATAGAACAGGGATTTCACTTCCCCATCTAGGACACAGAGACCCGGTGACTCGCTTTGCTCCAGCATGTCTGCTAACTCATTTATGTATATGTTGAACAGGGTCGGGCTCAAATTGCAGCCCTGCCGGACGCCTCTTCTCTGGGTGAAGAGGTTTGTCTCCAATTTTGACACCGCATTTATTTTTCAGATACATCGATTTAATAAGGTCATAGACTTTGCCCTCTCTCTCTCTCTCTCTCTCTCTGTCTCTCTCTCTCTGTCTCTCTCTCTCTGTCTCTCTCTGTCTCTTTCTCAAATTCAAATTTTTTTCAAATTCAAATGCTTTATTGGCATGAAAGTTTACAGGGAACCATATTGCCAAAGCTTACATAACAAAAAGTACAGGTTTCCAACATTCTGTAGGTGTCAAACGTTTTTGACCCTCGTTGGGTACAGACAGTATTAATTTTAAACAGTCATTGACCCTCGTTGGGTGCATTCAGTATTAATTTAAAACAGTCGTTGGGTACATTTGGTATTAATTTAAACATTTTTAGCGTATATATGCTATGGGTGTGCTCGTTAGTCACTCACTGTTCCTCAGGTTGTGACATGTTGTTACATATTGGGCACCAAGATATGGTCTGTCTCCCTCCCCCAGGACTATTCTTAATTTTGACAGGTCATCCAATTCTTTGAAATCTGGGGTTGTAAGGCTGAGCTTGTCAAAATATATGTTTCTTGTTTTGTTGAATTTTTCACATTTTAGGAGGAAGTGCACCTCTGTCTCAACCTCGCCGGCCAGACAGTGATCACATATTCTATTTTCTTTAGGTTGCCAGGATTTCTTGTATCTTCCTTTTTCAATTGCCAGTTGGTGGTCGCTTAGTCTGTATCTGGTGAGGGTCTGTCTCTGTTTTGTGTCTCTGATGGTCTCTCTCTCTCTGTCTCTCTCTCTCTGTCTCTCTCTGTCTCTTTCTCTCTCTGTCTCTCTCTCTCTCTGTCTCTCTCTCTCTCTGTCTCTCTCTCTCTGTCTCTCTCTGTGTCTTTCTTTCTCTATCTCTCTCTCTCTCTCTGTCCAATTCCAATTCCAATTCAAATGCTTTATTGGCATGAAAGTTTACAGAGAACCATATTGCCAAAGCTTACATAGCAAAAAGGTACAGTTTTCCAACATTCTGTAGGTGTCAATCGATTTGACATTTGTTGGGTACATACAATATTACTTTTAAACAATATTAATTTTAAACAGTCTTTGTACTTCATTTGGTACGTTCAATATTAATTTTAAACAGTCTTACTTTTAAACAGTCCTCAGGTTGTGACATGTTGTTACATATTTGGCCCCAAGGTATGGTCTGTCTCCTTCTCCTAGGACTAATCTCAATTTTGACAGGTCATCCAATTCCTTGAAATCTGGGGTTGTTTGGCTTAGCTTGTTGAATAATATGTTTCTTGATGTGTTGAATTTTTCACATTTTAGGAGGAAATGCATTTCTGTTTCAACCTCGCCGGCCAGACATTGATCGCATATTCTATTCTCTCTAGGCTGCCAGGATTTCTTGTATCTGCCTTTTTCAATTTCCAGTTGGTGGTCGCTTAGTCTGTACCTGGTGAGGGTCTGTCTCTGTTTTGTGTCTCTGATGGTCGTGAGGTAGTCTCTCTCTCCACACACACTCTGTCTCTCTCTCTCTCCACACACACTCTGTCTCTCTCTCTCTCCACACACACTCTGTCTCTCTCTCTCTCCACACACACTCTGTCTCTCTCTCTCTCCACACACACCCTGTCTCTCTCTCTCCACACACAGTCTGTCTCTCTCTCTCTCCACACACACTCTGTCTCTCTCTCTCTCCACACACACTCTGTCTCTCTCTCTCTCTCCACACACACTCTGTCTCGCTCTCTCTCCACACACACTCTGTCTCTCTCTCTCTCCACACACACTCTCTCTCTCTCTCTCCACACACACTCTGTCTCTCTCTCTCTCCACACACACTCTGTCTCTCTCTCTCTCCACACACACTCTCTCTGTCTCTCTCCACACACACTCTGTCTCTCTTTCTCTCCACACACACTCTGTCTCTCTCTCTCTCCACACACACTCTGTCTCTCTTTCTCTCCACACACACTCTGTCTCTCTCTCTCTCCACACACACTCTGTCTCTCTCTCTCCACACACACTCTGTCTCTCTCTCTCTCCACACACACACTCTGTCTCTCTCTCTCTCCACACACA